>NC_064912.1:14660117-14960117 GCF_929443795.1 Astur gentilis | reverse complement strand
TTGGCACATGAATTTTGCTCATTTCTGCTTTGGCTGCTGATAACAATAGCCCACTTTGTGAACTACAGGACCCCGATGGACCGGCCAGAGGGCAAGCGAGCAAGTGGAAATGTACTTTTGTGTTGTGTGATTCACGCTCCCTGAGCTCAGTATTAGCAAATAAAGAAACTGAGATAGTGATAGCTATCCACAGCAGTGTATGTAACATCTGACATCTCTTTGTATTCTGTGCTTGTGTGGGGACAGCTTGAATTATGGCTGAAGGTGCTTTCCACCTCCACACACCCCTTTTTCCAAAACCCCTTGGCTCTTGACACCAAGCTGCAGGCTGCATTGATTTTCCTTCACTGGTATAAAGACTTTAGCATGGATATTACTCACTGGTCAGGTCTTTACTGCTAATAAAAACCTCAGATTACAAAAACACAAGAAATGTTGGAACTGTAGAGAAATGACACCGTGCCGAGAGTGCCTCTCATTGCCCAGGACATTATCTTAAGAAAAACATTTGAACTGTGGCTCAGGAGAGAGATTCAAATAATATATGAAAAGAGTGGGTTTAACCAGACAATTTTATCTCCTCTCCTCTACCCTTCTTTCTTTCGATGAGGCAAAAGAGACTTCCAGGAAAGCAAATGTGCTGTTACTGCTTGGCCTACAGTGGGCAGACTTGCTGAGATTTCAGGTGAAAGGTTTGGTTTGTTTAGTTATCTGAAATGATCTGGACCATCTTCCCGAGCTGCTGGTGGAAAAGTGCAACTCCATGCCAGGAACAAAAGAGACTGATCAAATCAGTGCTTTTTGGATAAAGTGGGAGGAAAGACTTGTGAGGAGTGTTCAATTAGCATTTCTTACTGCTAGGAGCCTTGTGTTTACAGGCAACCAAGCGGATGTGAAGTGTTCCTTATGCAAATACTACTCTCCTGCTTTTCCTGCTCTCCTCTACTCTTCGAGCTGAAGGAGAAGAGATTCTTCAAGTTTGGCTGCTTCAAGGAAGATTGATTAAAATCAGCTGCAGTTTGACTTAATTGGATCCATTTGCTTGGAGAGGGAGCAGGACTAGTTAGAAGTCCTTGTAATTAGTTCACAGCTGGTTGGTGAGGAAAATGAAACTCCAGTTAGAGTTCAGATAAGTGGATCTGTATGGATAAAAGGCAGGGAGATGTTTTTTTACAGTGAGATGTATTTGGGCTTGAAAATTGCCTCTAGTCCCATAGCCAAGGTAGCAACCTAAGACCTTTGAGCGTGTGCATGTGTATTTATGAGGCTAAATGGAAGGAGTCTTTATTTTCTTGCTTGTTTCTGAGTAAAAGGAATAAACCTCTGGATGCTGGCAGTCAAGGAAACCTGAACAGGGTTACAGAAAGCTGGGAGAGGATCTCGAGGACTAGGTGAAACATTACCAGGGTGGTTTGGCTGAGTGAAAGGTTCATGGTTTGGCACAAACTCTGAACTGATCAACTTTGAGTGCAATGCCCCTGGTCGCGGTAGTAACTAGTTGTGTTTAGCCTTTCTGCTGGTCAGTAATATGACAGCAACACTCATAAAAATGCAATATTATGCATACATACTGAAATAATTGATTTTTGCCCATTATCTCAAAGACCTCAGAAAGAGTTGACTGGCCACATAGTACGGGGACAGTCATCAGAAAACTCTCCCCAGCCAGAAGCTGGTATTTGTGCTAAATTTTGCTGTCAGAATAGAAAGGACTGAATTCCCTATTACAGTGTCCATGAGGGAAGTGCCTGAGAAAAGCATACTCTACAAAGTATTTGGGGGTATTTTTTCATGCTGGCATGACTTTATTCATGTGTTTTGAGGCATTCATTAATGCATGTGCAGTAGTTCCTTTCTAAATGTCTAACTTTGCTGTTGTTATCATCCATTTTACATTTTAAGATATTAATCTGGTTAAATCTTAGTTACTTCCAGGCTTTAAATTGATTATTTTTGTACAAATTAAAGCATAAACCACTTGTCCACTTTGGTGGTAGTTGTGTTGTAGCTGTAATGATTTGAAGATAAGAAATAAGCAAGTTCTGCAAGCAGAAATATTATCATTTTTTAGTAAGACTAATTGACATAATTGGTAAAGTTAGATACAGACAGAGCGGGTGTCTGAAGGTTTGTCCTATTTGTCTACTTTAGGCCATTTTAATTGTCCTAAGCTAGCATGGACTTGTGGTGGTTGGTCCCACCAAAGCAGAGACTCTGTGCAGGGGAGGCTCTGCAGGGAGAGCGGGTGGCTGCTGTCTGCTGTATTAAGCTTTCCAGGAGGCAAATGTCTATGGACGGTGAAGGTGCTGGGGCATCCAGAGTGCTCTCGTGTTTCTGTTTTCCCTTCCCTCTGCAACCTTTGTGGTTGAGCTAGTCTCTCTCTTATCCCGGTGCTGTGTTTTGAGGGACTGGGAGCTGTACCCCAAGCGCAGGTTCCCCGGTGTGGCGGACAGGGAACGTTTCTGCTCTGTAAGCATTAATGACTCATTTTATAGTTAGGACTTTGGCAGCCAGGCAGTAACTAGCTTGGAGCTGAGAGCCCAAGGCAAAGTTGAGGTCATGTAACAGTCTAACTGTTCATTATGTGACCAGTAAAGAATGATGAATGTGAATCATTTACGCTGTTATAAAACTTAAAGGGACATTGTCAACCTTTCAAGGTTCCCTAATTGACCTCTCAAATGCTCACGTCGAGTCTTCTTCCTGGATTATCTCCCTGCTTTGCCTTTCACAAACTTCCTTCCTGTCCTTTTTCCTTCATCCGTGCATGCTGTGGTCCGCGTTAGCCTCTGTGGCACAGCTAGTCGTCATTGAAAACCACAGGTGGTCAAGTTCAGCCCTTTTTTTTAAAAAAAAAAAAAAAGTGGTTTGGGCAAACCACTTGACATCTCTTCAGTCAGGTATAGCTTTTAGCAAGATGTAGGAACAAATTTGTGTGTGCTTCAGAGGGATTTAATTATGAGATAGTATAGCTGAGAACATGCAGCTGAGGTGCTACCCAAATGAATGCGAGGGAAAAGAACTTCCCCTATAATGTGCCTATAAATCGCGCTAAAAGGCTTATATGTGTTATTTGGGAGAAAACTTCATGTGTCTTGTGCCATGTGGATTAAGTACTGAAGAAAGTGCTAGAACCGGTGTAAAATGGAAGGAGTGTAGAACCTGCTGTGCTCGAAGACTTGAGGGCTACGTAATGCTGAATTAGCTGGGCTATGCAAATATTTGTACATGTTAATTCTGAGTACATCGCAGTTATTAGAATTAACAGGAATTAGAAACGTTCTGTGGGAGCAGAGAGAAGAAGCATAAACATGTCATCAAGTTGTAGATTTGTCATTAGGTGGTTCAAGGAGGAGCTGTTTCCTGGCCTCAGTGGCCCCGATAAATGTGATGTGCAAAGTGGATGTCGAATAAAACAAGGACACACGCAGTACAGACTTGCTAATGTTTGTTAACATCAGGGACCAGGAGTGCGTAGATTCACATTTGTGCAGGGAAATTTTACCAACGTGCCCTTTAAAAAAATTTTTTTAACAGAATTTGCACATTGAATATTAAACACCTGAAGCTCTATAAATTTTACTGCCAGCGCTAATGCCGTATTGTTTATTTCATGCAGCACCTTTCTCTAAGTTCTGTGGAAACTGATTAACATTTGCATAATACATTTAACACAAAAATCTATAATAAATTCATTAATGTACTTCTGCCACTATCCCTAAAAATATCAGCAGTTGTGTGGCATCACACAGCTCATTAGATGAGCAGAAGGGGAGGAAGGGTGAGTGCCGGGTTTCCTGAACAGCTCTGAAACAGGGAAAGGTCAGTGTGCTACACGTCAATACCTGAGCAGCAACACGGAGAGCTCAGAGCAAGTAGAAAGAGAGCTGGGGCAGGGGAAATGTCCCACTAGAAAAGGTCGCTGTACCAGTACACATGAAGCAGAAACTTTAAGACATGGCATCCATCCTAAAGTAGAAAAGTCAGTGATGAGCACAAAATGCAGATGAGGCTGCTGCTACACGGAGGAGAAGGCTGCTCCTACAGTGCATGTATTCTGCAGGAAGCAAACGCCAAGAAATTGTTCACGTCCTGCTGCAGTACGAGAAAGCTGTCTTGAAACGAGCCTTGATTTTCTGAACGGGTATTGCAGAATGAATGGTGAGGTTTTAAAAGTTATGCGGAACATGGTTGCATGGCAGGAGGTCACTAAACCACTATATCTGGGAGTATTATCTGCGTGTGTCCTGCTTTCCTGAAAGAGAAATGTGGTGACAGAGACACCACTCTGTTAGTGTTCTTGTAGGGTAAAAAGACCAAGGATGTAAGAAAATTAGTCATTTCAGCTACCACTACACATTCTGACACACAGCTGTGTTTATAAAATGCCCCACCCAACAACTTCTAACGCTAGCCAACAAGGTAGCAGTAAGCAACTACAGAAGGCTCCTATGCAAGAAGAGCATTTCACTGACTCCCCAGAATCCTACTGCAGGTGAAAGCCAAGGCTGAGGAGACAGACACAAGCATTTTAGAGAGACTTCACTTTTAAGTTCCTCTAATCTTACTTATCACACAGCAAAGAAAAAGCAAAGTTTCCGGAAATGATAAGAATGACTGTCCCTTTATAGTTTTCTGGTTTTTCTCTGTAGTCATTTGATGGCACGAATTAGTTTTCAATTGTTCTTTCTTCATTTTCTGTTATTCTTCTGCTGCTTTGAATTCTGCTGCGATGTGACAGAAACAAAACAAAAATGTCGTTTAGACCCATGCAGGGAAAATAACGCCTGGCAAGGTTTGTTTACTGAAGCTTTGTGCTTTTTCTCAGATTCCTATGAATACCACGTCCATAAGTTACAGCTCTCTCCACGTTAGGCTTTTAGCTTTTCATTACTCCTTATCATTTCAGCCTTTGTTCGGTGACTAATTATTTTCAAATTTTTGATTAAAACAAAGTAATAGGTCACAGTTTCATGCTGTCCTTGTCTTTGCCGCTTCTGTTGTGGTCTGGCTTTTTGCCACTGGTCTCTGTAAAGTCAAAGTTTTCAGTAATATTCTTCAACAGTTGTATTATTCTGATAAGGAGACTTTGGTTATGGTGCAGGATTTTTCCTCTGCTACTTGGTATCCAGAAAACTTGACACCATCTCTGAGAGACAGAAGACCAGGATGTGTTACCCAGATTATGGAAAAGAAATGAAGTCAGAGTTTAGCCAATTTTTGTGTGTATGTGTGATGAGAAGAGGAAAATCTGCTGGTTTCATGTCACAGTGAAGAGTGGGCAGTAGTCGTAATGATGTTAAAATATGAGAAAATGGGGAGATGCTCTGAGCTGAGCCACTGAGGGAGATGGCAGTGTGCATCAGAGAAATACATTTTCATTATGTGACCTCTGTGAGGGAGATTCAAGCGTGCGAGATGTTGATGTGTTATCTTACATATCCCAGAAAGCTTCCCTTTGATCAGACTGACCTACCACCTATTTGATGCCTGGAGGCAGAGATCTACATAAAGAAAATGGGTTTCCCCCAAAGAATTTTATCAAATAGTAGAAAGGAAACTTGATGTGCTTCTGTCACTCAAATGCTTAGCATTGTGCAATTCGATCTGCGTTCTAGGCTTGCTAGGGATCGGAGCTCGTGATGTGCCTGGGGAGACCCAAGGGTGTAAGTGGGGAGAAGTAACACCCCGACACCAGAGCATCTCTGCCAGCACACCCCGAAAGCAGTCAGATCACGATACGGTCTCTTGCCACTCTGTTTCCAAATTTCCCTCAATTTTCATTTGCTATTGTTTGATAAGACTCTGGAGAGACATAGATCCAGACAAGTTGAAAAAAAGTAATTGTTTTTGACAGCTTTTTTACATAGATTTGAAAGACAGGTAACAGTAGAATGGAAAATGATGCTTAATTTGGGTAGAAGGGCTATTCTCTTTAAATGAGGATAGACAGTCAGGATGGCAGCGTAAGTGAAACACCATGGAAAGAGCATCTTCTTTGTATCTTTTTTTAAAAAGCAGTGGTGTCACGTGAGGCGGTTCTGTCTGTACAAAGGAGTGGTGGTGTCTGTAAAGCCCAGTTGTGTTAAATACAGATGGGGGGGTTCCCAGGTGATCCATCACATCCATGTTTACCCAAGCATGGGGTTCGGCTCTACCAGGAGCGCTGCTGCTTCCCCTGCTCAACATTTAAACCCCATGTATCTTAAATAATACAGAAACTGTGCCCGTTCATTGCATTTTTGGCAGGACATTTAAAATGAAATAAAAAGTCCCTGAAAACTATTGTGCATGTTGGACACAACATAAGATGTTCAGCTGAGATTGTGACCTTTCAGAACAAAGACGCTGCTTTTGAAAAGGGGGTTCATTGTGTTTCTGGCTCTAGTAAGATGAAAAACTTGAAAAAACAGTAACATGAAGGCTGTGCAGCAAGGATGAGCTCCACAGAGATCCTGTCGTGTATTTTTGGTTGTTTTCCAGTGGATACATCCTTTCTCTCTGTGCAGTACTACCACAGTTGCAATCAGTAGTAATTACAGACATTTTCTCATTTTTATGAGTAGGGGGATGTGAAAAGCTGTTGGCAGGGCAGTCTCTGCAAGGGAGCTCAGCTGTGGAAGTGCTTTCCCTGTAGATCCATCACAGCTAGAGTTGCTGACCTTAAGGTTATTTCCCTAGGAGTCAGGGCTCGCTCATAGGCTGATCTGTTCAGTGTGTGAGGAAAAGTGTGATTAGATATGTGTGAGCTCTGATGATTAATATTGTCATGGTGCAGCAGCCTGAACATTTAAATACAACACCAGGGAATTTAATTTTTTTTAGGTATAGATGTATATATGTTTGCAGACAATTGTTAAAATGCATGGATATGCTGTAGCCGTGGCAGTTGTCAGTACGTTCCCTTAAGGTTCAAAGAAGTTGACATGAAAGAGGTGGCAATATCGTAGACATTCATTAGGGTCCTCTTCAGGTGGACAGCGGGAAGGAATAGTGATTGTATAACATATGAAGTGGTTTCCCTGGTGCTGCCTAGTGGCTATGCTGTGGTGGCATGTAGACACTAACTTTGAGGTCCAAGTAATTTGGGGGGTTGAATGTATAATGTCTTTTGGCTTTTCTGCTTTCCCAGGGTCTCTGATATCTTCTGAGTATGATGCCGCTGTTCACGCTAACCGCTTAGAAGATAGATCTGCACCTGGAGATTTTGGTGTGGTCCATTCTCTCAAGCATCCTAGAGAAAAAAATACTGGGCATACTGCAAAACTGACCCATTGGTCAATTCACCAGCATATTCCTCTTGAGCCTACCCTCTCATCCCCCCGTCTCAGCTCTTTGGCTGTTCTGTTCAACTTAATGCTCTGTACCAATGTTGCATGCTTCCAGGGGATCAAAAAGATAGTCTGAGTCCTTTAGATATGTGTGAAAGTTGGAGATGATGCCCTTCTACCGATTTACTCAATGATAGCTTGAAAACTTGTGACTGGGCAAGGCTGCTTCTGAAGTATTTATTTCTTTAGGCAGTCAGATCAAGATAATGTTGAATTCACTGCTTGGAGCAGTTAACTCAAAGCCCTTCAGAATCTGTTAGGTTGCCCCATAGCCATTCCTTTTATTGTTTCAGTTTATCCATAAATCTCTTATTCTGGTAAATTCTAAATGAAGAGATGACTCTCCTCATCTAGAAAGATTTCGGTGCTGCTTGAAGTCTCCTTGTACTAACAGAAAAAAACAATTGAGCTTTGAGCTTGAACTGAGAGACAGATAAGATCACCAGGAGATTTCCACAGCAAATGCAGAATATATTCTTCTCTAATGGATTTTTAGTGCCATCTGGCAAGTAATTGAATTGCTTGGGTACGAAGAAAGAGGGGCCTGGGTTGCTTTTTTTGTTGTTTGTTTGTTTGTTGAAAGCTCCCAAATTTTGTGAGGGTAGGAAGTGAAAGGTGGTTTCTCCGTGTGACCCAGGTTGTCTGTCAGACGTAGGGGAAGCTAATTAAAATGTCACTATATGTACACGAGGGTGATGAGGCAGAAAAGACTGATCACTTCCTTGGTTCAAGGGACTTGTCTGTGTCTTTGCTTCTATCTACTCGCTGTGAAATCTGCGAGTAATTCATGCTCTGGGGGTAGGAATGAGGCCACTGGGTAAATCTGGCTGCTTTCTCTCTCTGGAGTAAAGCAGAAAATAAATTAAATCCCTTCTTGCTTTACTGCAATTACTGAGGCAGTCTCACTCCAGCTGGGCAGTAGCGAGGGTGCTGTTTCCTGCTGTCCCACCGTAGTCAACACTGCTACTCTCTGTGTCGCCGGACCAAGTGCTAGGAGAGGTTAGCACTGGGTCAGCTGGGAGGTTTCCACAGCCTCTCTGGTTCAGTGCATAGCACGTGAGGGGACAGAAGCAAAGCAGCAGCCTCTTCTTTCCCATCCTTTTGTTTAGAAGTACGAAGTATGTCCTGGTAAGCCAAGGGAATGACGGAGAGAGATAATAACACATCCTTTGGTATATTCTTTGGAAACACTCGGGTGGCAAAGAGGTGGTCCAAGCCGTACAGCCTGCATCATTGAAAAACACTGAACAACAGCAAAAGATAAAAAAAAAGGATGATCATCAGGGAAATTGCTATAATGGTAAGATAATTAGAACACAGAATGATTAACATTAGTCAGTGTGCTGCGTTGGCAAGGACTATGCAAGTTGACATAATAGGCCTCTTCCACACCAAACGTGTGGGTTTTCAGCATTCGGTTTAATAGTAGAGTTCACAACTGTGAAATAGGCATTTGGTTCTCATGTAACGTTGCACGGTACTTTTCCTCTCCTATGGCTACTAGAAGGACCTTCTTGTTTTCCCTTTTGTGTCTACTGATTACTGAAGGGTAAAAGCCACTCTCGCCATGGAGTCCTTCTACGTTGTTTTGAATGACAGCCAGATGTGAACTCCTCAAGTGTACTCTTCCTGTTGTGCCTGAAGAAAATGGACTTCCCTAAAAAAAACCCTCTCTGAATTGTTTCAGAAAATGGTTGTCTTCTTCTCAAGGAGAAAATAGAAGGATTCGGGAGATCCAATATTGACATTGTCTTCTAAAAACACCTTTATAAATGTCTAATGCATCAACAGCCTCTGCCTGTTTGTTCTCTTTACCCTAACGCTTGGAGATTCCCCCTGCCAGCCCTCATGTGTGGGCCCCTAGTAAGTCCCTTTGATTTGCCAAGACTAAACTGGTGCGAGAAGCTAGTTTAAGTACCATGTTTAATCCCTGGTTTTGTAGCCTGATTGAGTCTGGAACAAAACTTTGAATGCAGAACAACCTCAGGGAGCCCCACATGGTCCGCCGTCTCTACCAGTTGTTGCAGACCAGTGAACATTTGTTCTCCTTGACTACTAACAACCCCTCTTGCTCACGGACCGTTCTGTCTCCCTCCATTTTCACTGGTTGTTCCAGGATCTGCCGTGGCTTTCCCCTTGCCGTGCTTAGACGTTGGCTGGTGGCTGTTGTCTGCTATCTGTTTTGGGGCACTCGCGGTAGCACAAGCTTGGCTTTTCCCCCTGCCTCTGCACGCTGCAGAGATCAGGCACATCCTTCATTACAGCTGATAAAATCTGATGATGCTTTGTGGCAGAAAGTCCCCTGACCTCAACAGTGCTTGTCTTCCTCTCACCCCTTTACTATGTAAATAAAAAACATTTTTTTCCTTAAAGAGTGGGAGGGTGCACTGCCCAAATTCCCCCTCTCTGCCCCGGTGTGCAGCGTGCAGGGGCTCTCGGGTCGCTGTAAGAAAGGGCCGTCGGAAAGGAATTGCAGTCACGCAGCTGTGCAGTGAATATGTAAAGAGTGTTTCGTGTGGTTTGTATTTTGTGGATTATTTTCTCTCTCCTTCTGACCCCACCTCAGATGAAATTCCTGCACTTCATCCGTTCCTCTGGGTTGGGCAATCAGCAGATACGATCGAGGTCTGTAAGGAGGCAGTGGTCTGGCATACAAAGCAGTCGCATTAGGACTGAGGAGCCAGGACTAATGGGGGACAAGGCTGGTAACAGAAGACAGAGAAATATGGCAGGATAAGATTCATTAGCGATCAGATTCAATAACTGTAAAATGATGAGAAGTTTATGATCAAAGGCTTACTTCAAGCATTTTAATGACACAGTCATTTAATCCGTTTAAAGCAGATAGATAAGGAGTTAAGTGAAATCTACAGCAGTCGTCTTTCTGAGCTGTTTATGAACCTGTTACAGGCTACAGATCACTGTGAAAGGCACAGGATGGATGCCTGCTGTAGTAATTGAATAGTATATAATGGGCTACCAGTCTTTACAGGCTGATTTACATATGAGGTCGGTAAAACTTAATGCAAAGGCTTGTGGTTTGTCTTGGAAGCATGTGTGGTTCCTCAGCTATTTTTAACGTGTATGTTACTAGCAAGAGCACTGAATGTAGGAAAGGGCAGAATTATTTAAAAACCTTTCTGTGCCAGGATATTTAATTCCCAGTGGGTGTATCTCCTCTGGAAGTAGCATCGGTATAGGCTGTTGTAGTGACAAGATTCAGATGGGCTCTAACACTTGAACCTCTGTGTCATCTACCATAGGAATTACACATCTGAAAAAAATTGGTGGGGTCAAGGCGGCACAGAAGTTGTTTCTCATCTTCTCCTTCCACCATTGGACTTGTGCCACCCTCCATCCCTCTCTTTGTGACTCTCCTTGGTTAGTTAACTTCCTTCCCAGCTTTTTTTGCCAAACACTTAAGAACTCTGTTTGGACAGTTGGATAGCACTTAGCTGCCTGTGCTCATGGAGTGCGGTGTGCTTTCAATCCCTCGTTCTCTCTAGCTTTTAGCCACCTGGCCACTATGAATTACTTGAAGCCAATTACAGCTGGAGTGCTGTGTGTGTCTGCAGACTGTACCTTTTTCTATTTCTCAAGTAGCTGTTCTCCCCTTCAGAACTTCTCTCCTAACACGCGCATGCACGTGGGTTTATAACGTAGCTAACAGCTCCTACGTCCCACATACTCCTTCAGTAAAGGAGTACTTTCATTAAACGCTCAGTCTCTGTACACACACTTTTCACAGCTGTTGAGAAGCAAGCAGAGGGGGCTCTTTCTCTACTCATGGCTCCAGGCTTGTTGAGCTGCTGGAAGCAAAGTAGTCGCCACTGCTGCATTGTTTAAGGTCGCGTTACGGCACCGGCTGTGCGTGATGCAGACACAGTAGCAGAGTTGGTATCAAGCTGGTAGGGAACAGGGAGAATTTCCAAGAGCTCTAGGCCATCTTGTTTTCTACTTGCACAGAAAGTTGCTGTCCTGCAGTGGTATTGATTAGTTTTAAAATAGGGAGGTGATAAATGGAGATTTCAGGTGGTTCTGGTAGATTTGACTGCAATGGATGGAGGCTTTTAAATCGAGTCTGGAATATCTTCCCTTACCTCCTGCTGGTGTTCTTGCTCATCCCAGGAGGGATCTGCTCATGTCTTGCAACGGCATGGTCCCATCGAGGGGCCTTCTCAGCTCTCTTCGCTTGCGCTTTGCACAGGAGCTACCTCCATCCTCTTACTCCAGCTTCTCTCCCCACGCTATGTCCCTTTGTGCTGCGATGTTTGGGATGCCTGTCACAGCTACTCAAAAGGGTTGTGCGTGTTTGAGAGAGACCAGCTAAGGCTGAACATTGCAAATCCCTTGCAGCATGCCACGGCAGCCAGACTGTAGATCAGATTTTAAGCAGCCTTGGGTCCGCTGTCAGTCTGCACGTTCCCATTTCCTGAGAGGATTGGAAAATATTTTTCTTGTTTGAAAATAAGTAAAATTTGGCTTTAAAGTTTTAGCACTAGCAGCCGAATCTCTCATTATTCCACTTCCCTGTTGCTCTTCAGTGTCTCTGTTTTTTCAGCTACTGTTCTTTCCCAAGAGCTTAGAGACTGAGTACTTGAGAGCTTACTTGTAGGGAGTAATATATAAAAACCTGGATTTTAATACACCTTCTGCCTCCAAGTACCTAGTTCTTTGAGGGTGCCTGTTGAACTCTATTTTCACATGGCTATTTCAGAGTTGAGAGTAATCTGGATTAGCAGCAGCTGCCCAGGCAGAGGCTGGCGGTGCAGCACAGCGACCTACGCACAAGAAGAGTAGTTTCCCACTTTCAACCCTGTGTCAGGGACACAGGAACAAGTTGGTAGTCTCCTGAAAACAAAGGTTTGCTGGTTCCTGTGATATTCGCTACTCTGTGCTAGCACCCTTGCAAAATCCATCCCTGACAGAAGCACAGACCACCAAGAAGGTTGTCATAAGCAAAAAACCCAGGGCTCAGGCTCTCTTTTTCACATATTTATAAATATTTGGTCAAGCAAGGTTATTTCTGGAAAAGTAAAACCTCCCATATAAGTGTTCATGAGGTGTAGAGGCGGGAGAGAAAGCTCAGCAGCAGCGAGAGGAGGATGGTGCTACAGCAGAGCTGGGGGGCTGGTAACGCCGAAGCGTTTGGGGATGTGGCCAGTTTTACCAACTGTGCATGGGACTGGCAGGTAATAAGGAAGGAGATGATACAAAACCCAGCTCTGTTCTGGGTATGGCAGAATGGGAGTAAGTGGCTTTTGTGGAATTTATGGATAATTGCCCTGAAACTTGGTCCCTTCTGCTGCGAAGCGGATGCTCAGGGACTTGACTGTTGATGCAGCGTGGTTTGGAGAGCACAGTGGGAGGGAAACAATTCAATTTTGAAAGAAAATGGGTTTGTAGTTACAAATTTCCTTTGACCGTCTATCGCACCTGTCCAAATCTACCAGGTTTAGTACATTGTCAGGTTCTGGTACAGTTAAGTTTGCCTGGACCTGAGCAGCGTTGGCCCTCCTTGGGCAAAGCTGATTGATCTTTGCAGAAGTCGAGCCCTTGGGGGCACGTGCTTCTCCCAGGGAGGTTGCATGGACTGCCCGACCTGGTAACCCAATATTTGCTGACCATCTTACCTAGCAAAGCAGTACTCCTGATTTCACTGGTTCTTTGCCTAGTAGTGCTTTGTTTTGAATAGGAGACTATCTCATTTAACAGCTTTTGAGAGAGGCAAACACATTTGTGTGTGGTTTAACTTAATATACAGGCTGCAGAGCTGAAGTGAAGGCACTGATCAGTTCTTACAGTTGAGATAGCATTCAGAAAACAAATTAGAGATTGTGATTGGTAAGGATCCAGGCAGAATTCATAAAATTGAATAGTGTTCTCAAGTTCAACATGGACAAGCTCATTACTGATCCAGAGAAAGCAGGCATGTGTTGAGGAATTGGGGATGTTTGGGATTTTTTCTTTTTAGTATAGAGAGGCAGCCATGGTCTTCTGTAGGGCTTTTTTAATGTGGACTAGAATTACTAGCACTGTCAAGGAGGTAGCTGAGGGAAACCAAGCTTGAGATTGGTGGGCTGGGTTTATCTATTGCAAAAGACCAGTTTGTATCTGACTGCTGAGCTGGCTTTCTCAGTGTGCCAGCTCATGATGTTCCAGGTGTCTCCTGAGGGCAGAACCATAATTATTTATCCGTCTGAACCTCTGCTTGATGGACATGAAGAACCACAATGATGAGGTTGTTACCATGACACATGCGTGCTAGGACAGAAATAATCTGGGATTACGAGGGTAAATTGTGCTTGTTCAAGCTGTTCGCTTCCCTCCTGCACTTCCACTCCACAATCCTTCAGGTGCCTCATTGTCTCCAAAGGTGCTCAGAACTAGATGGCAGATGCTGCCTTCGGAGGGCAGTTGTGGAAGATGGATGAGTGATTGGCAGCAGGATGTTAGATGGGAACATGAGAAATAGTTTGTTAAAGCTCTGGCTTTAATGAAGATGAACTTGTTTGCAGAATGGTTATTTTACAAAGAATGCATACACATGTGGTCAAGAGGGATGTATGTGGAGATGTGTTCATGTTTTGTGACTTCATTTCTTGAGCTTTCACATCTCAATCCATCTTTGTTTCTCTCTTAACCACCTCCTGGAAAAGTAGTTCTTAAATTAACTTTACTCCCTTTAAATCACGATGGAGACTCCCTGATTTGAAGCCTAGTGACCAAGAAAGATGGCAGGTGACAAACCTATTTCCATACTCTGATTTTTTTTTCACTCTAATCACCAAATAACCCTTGTAGTTTTCCAATGAGCTGGATTACATCTGTATAGATCAGCATACACGTGTTCCGGATGTTGTTACGACTGTGAAAAAGACATTTCCTTTAGGGAAAAAAAAGCATAATCTCAGTGGCTGTGTCGTGTCATTCTGCTTTTCCATCACCTGAGGATTTGAGCAGCTCTGCCACTCTGAAATATTAAAATGAACACAGATTTGAAAGTATTTTTATATTTAGAGGCATTGATTCTAATATAATTTCTCTACAAATTAAAACTCTCCTTGAAAAAGATTAAACTGTCAGTGATAACATCTAGGTTCTTGTTATGTCTAAGAGGAATCAATGCTGAAGTTACGGAATTGTCTGGAGGCTTAGCAAGTAAGAGGGGGAATTAACGATATGAGAGAGAATGGATGAAAGTATTGGATAACACTTTTTTTGAATTGGAGGAAGTGGAATGAGTTGAATTAAGAGGTTTATGGCCCAAAAGAATACCCATTTAGTCTGATCTGCTATATAACACAAAAAATACAGTTTTAAGAGAAATCGCTACCCAGTGACTTGTGGTTGCTCCACAGCCTCTTTTTAATAAGATATCAAATATTGATTTAAAGATACTAAGCAATAGACAATGTATTGGTTTCCCTGGTTAGCCATCCCTATTAAAAATATATATTATTTCCAGTTCCCTGACTTCACTGTGAACTATTGGGTTCTCACTATGCTTTTGTTTGCTAGGTTAAAGAACCATCTAGTGTCAGATTTCCACCGAAGACCCTGATCAAATTGCTTCAGCCTTCTCCATAGTAAATGAAATAGTTTGATTTCCATTCAGTTCTCATTGTAAGATGTGTTTTTCAGGCCATGAATCATTCATGGAAATCTTCTCACAACTTTCCTTAATTTTCAACAACCCTCTTACGCATGCACACCTCACCTGGATGCATTATCACTGTAGTGGTCTCATCAGTGCTGCATTCAGACACAATATTGTTTCTCTAGTCCTACTCATAGGTACGTAAAGATTCTTGCTGTTCCTTTTTTTTTTTTTTTTTTTTTTTTTTTGATCCCCACAGCATTAAATTGCAGGTAACCCTTAGTTATTAACTATGGCCAAAAGCCCTCCTTGCAGACATTGTCTTCCAGAAAGTACCTGTAACCTGAGACTATATTCTGCATTTCGGGATGTCTCATGATGTATTTGAATTCATGTGGAGTGATTGTGCCCAACGCAATCAGATTTTTAAGCTATCTTTGTGGGCTTTGTCGTTTGCTACAGTTCTGCCTTTGTGTTATCTGCATATTTTAGTAAGGATTTATTATTTTCTTATGTATCTTAGAGAATACATGCTGCATACAATTGGCCAAAGAAGCAATTCTTATTGGAAGTAACTGGGAAATGTCACTATTAGTTCATCGGCTTTTGGGCCATTTAAAAACTGCCGTAGTCTGATTTTGCATCATGCTAGTTTTAAAAGAAAAGGCGGTTTTGACAGCAAGGCAAATATTTTACAGAATTCCTATTCTGTTATGTCAACACAGTTATCTTAATTAACTAGACTTGAAATCGCTTCAAGTCTATTTGACAAGACCTGTTTTCCATGAAATTGTGTTACTTGCTTTTTCTGCTCTTTTCTTCTAATGGAGTTATGTATCAGTCCTGTCTTGCGAGTTAAGGGGATTCAGTTTGCTGCGTTCTGGAAGCTTCATGAAAAGTGAACAAGGCAGCAGATAACTTGATCTGTATGAGGCTAGCTGGTTAATCTCATTTTTCGGTCTTCAGAGTCTATTCACCAGGCAGTGCTGTCTCGTTCCTACTGCAGTAAATGCAAAATGTGCAGATCAATACTGCCAATGGGTGATTAGTAATTTGCAAACTTCAGTAAGTGAATTCATCCGATTCAAGGGTTTAAGTTGGAGAAAAAAGTAGAGAAGGAATGATTGAGTGGGCTGAAATAATGGAAACGGATATTTCCTCTCAACTGAAATGTAAGCATTGTTGAGCTCTGTTAAGCAAGACGATGGCAGAGATTTGTGCTCCTTTCACAGTGATTACAGAAAATAATATTTTTTCCTGAAATCACTAACATCAAATGTGCTTTTCCCTTATCACCTCTCTTGATCTATTTTCCTCTGTTGACCTGCTGGAGGATAAAAATGTATAAGTTTATGCAAGTAAGATTTTTATCATTATTCTTGAGGCCACTTTTTGCTGGTTCAGGCAGATGAGTTCTGAGGTGCTCATCTACTATTCAGTATCAGTTTCAGGCAGAAGCTCCCTGGTTTCTGTCAGTACATCCCAGATGCATCAAAGACTATTTGGGGGTTCTGCATGTGAAAGCAACTTGGAATAAATTTCTTTAGCTCCCTCAGAAAACCTGTGTACCGCTAAAGATTGCAGCTGAAGTAGCAGTGATTTTAAGGTATTAAAACTGCATTAAAAACAAAACAGTAGCTGAAATATGACCAGGTAATTGCTACAAATAGAAGGAAAAATGCATTCCTCTGTAGCAAATGTGATCTGACCCCTGGAAGTCAGCGTGATTGTGTGCTTAAAGATGCCCTCTGAAAATCTGTAGTTAACAAAGTATGGAAAAGCTGTCTTTCAGGTTTGCTCAAATAAAGTTGAAAAGATGCCTTCTCAACTGCAGCTAGTCTGAGTTTCTGAGTTATGCGTGTGTTATCTAATTAAAACTTAACAGGCAAATAGTAACTACCACAGTACGAAAGCATGTTGTGATTAGCTGTTGCGTAAGGCTGAACTGTCCTCTCCTTAGTGGGTTGTTATACGAAGGCTGGAGAACTGGTTTCCCACTGAGAAACACTAGAAAACTAGAATTTCTCCTCATTCACAATTTTCTTTCATAAATACGTTGTGATTCATGTTGACAATGAAGAAACTGATGATAAAAATCAAAGCCTGAATTTTATACAGCAGGAAGTACTGTGTTTTGAATGAGGTTTTGTAGGGCCTTAACAGTTTATAGGTTGACCTGGCAGTCATAATTCTGGGAAAACTTGGCAGTAAAATTTGAAATCATTGCCCCTTCACATCTCTGTGCAAAATGTGCTCGTTGCTCTCCAGTCCATTAGCATGGTGAAGTAAAACTGGTGAAATAAAATCAAACAGGAGACAGGACAGTTGTATTTCAGACCATTAAGTCATGCACTGATGTCCAGACAGTTTTGTGTCTACCAAATGTATTTCAAGATAGATTCAAATTGGTTTTGGCTCAACTTCGTAGCAGTCTAAGCTTAAATAAAGAAGATGTGTTGTTGGAGGTGAATTGGTATAAGGCGGGTTTAGCAAGTTGACAGAGTCATTTTGCTAACGGGCCAGTGATCCCAGTGTGACATTCCTAAATTTTCCTATATCTTTGGTTCAAATTGCATTTAAGAAAAAATGGATGAATAGTAGGTGAAACTTTGCAGGCAACCCAGAAGTATTTTCCCCCAGTGGAAGCCAAGAAAGTGTATTTAAGCAGATGGTTGTACTGATATAAGTCCTTGACCCGGACAGCCTCACACCGCACACGGGGTATGAAATGGAGGGGGAGGGTTGGAACGCAGCTTATGTCACCTACAGAGGTGCGGCATAAATCAAAAAAGCCTGCCCTCGTGCCAGAAATGTTTTTCTCTTTGTGATGGGAGTAGAAGGATTTGAGCTGAAACTTTTCTCTATAGGCAAGGCTCGGGTGGATCCCTTGTGCCATCTGCACGGCGTGGATGGCTGCTGCTCCTCTCCCCTCTGCTCCGTCTTACCCTGCTACCTTACAGCTTGAAATTCCCCTTCTCAGGCCAAGAATTTATTCCCGCCTGGAGACTTTCCAGGTCTCATCAGTACAATGGGTAAAGCAAAAACAAGTTACCAGCTCTTACTTTCGCAGGCCATATGTAATTAGTGAGGGGTATTGATTTAGTTTTGATGTGATGTAGTTTATAAATATGCATGAGGATTTAGGGTTGTTTAACTGTGCTTTTTAATTCTCTTGCATTGCTGACTCTTCTAGTCAAGGGTTCCTTTGTATGCACGGCAAGCTGCTCCGTGACAGCCCTGTTCTCACTGCCTAGGACCTCTCTAATGTTTGTTAATCCCAAGTCTGTAGAAACTTCTAATGTTCAAGGAATAAAAGGACACAAAGTGACGCCCTTCTGCATGGGGACCAAGGGAGCAGAGGCCAGCTCGCTGACGAGCTGGGTAAGGAAACCTGGGACCAAAAGGCAATCATCACCACGTAGAGATGGAGGAGACCTTTTCCATGCTCCTGGAGAAGGGGGAAAGAGCTCTTTTCAATAGGGATCCTACAACTTGCTTAAATAAAGAAAGTAACCTGCTCAAATGCTGAAAAGGGAGGGAAAATCAAACATTTGCCTATTTGCCCTGAGGAGCTGGAAGCAAATGTACCCTCTGAATCGATATTCGGATGCTTTAGATACTCAGGTCTCTTACTTGAGAAAGAACAGAGCAAACAAAAGAGGGTTCTGCATATTCAACATATCTAAGCGAAAGTGCAGTGACTCTTTCTGGTGAATAATGTAGGTAGCTAAATGGATAATTAAGAAAGGTATGTACATGTGTATATATTTTTCTGAGATGTTGGAAGCTCCCTATTTGCTCTCTCACTTCTCCCTCTACCAAATTATCCATTACTAGAGAAATTTCCTCTTGGTACCTCGTTGGACGTTGAGGTGGTGTTGGGGAAGGTGACGGGGCAAGCTGTGTCAAGACAAACTCCACATTGCTGAGAAGAGAAGTGACTGTGACAAAAAGAATAAAACCTGGCGATTGTTCTCTAGCTCTTCTTCCCCTCGGTGTGTTGCAGGGACATGTCTTGTTTTCCTCATTTTTATCTTCTGCTTGGCCAAAGCAGAAGGAATGTGGGAGGCAATAACCTCTCGCAGTGAGAGGCTGCAGTAGAGCTTGTTTAACCTGGAGCACGTTTGCTATAAAACCCACTGAGACACTGCCCGGCTGCTCGAGGAGACTGGCAGAAATGAGTCCTCCAAAACATTAGCATCTGTCACAGTTTCTGTAGGATGTGAAAGGGAACTTGACTTGCTCTTTAAGTGGAACTGCTTCCAGCTTGAGGCAGGGAATCTGTTAATGACAGCGGGTTAGCACTGTGGTACGGCCAAGACCGAGGGTGCACGTTCATTCACTGAAAGGCAGTGGAGCTATTCAGGGTTTGCTTTGTACCCTGCCAGGTCAGAGTTATACGTGCAAGGACATATAATAGTACTTTTATATGCATTAAATTACAGGATCAAAATGTCCTGGTGTACTTGAAGCCTTCAGGAAGTTTCAGCATTGCTGTTAATGCTGTCGTGGTTGACCTCAGCAACCAGCCTATGCAATATGTTTGCTGTACAAATACACAACATGATTGAGAGCTCCTCTTGTCACTTACTTTTCAGGCTTGTATACACTTAGCTGAACTTCGATGCGTCCTGCCATCAGATCACGCAGGCAGTGGCTTTTACATAATTATTAATTATTCATCTTTCTTTTTATATAAGATATTATCTAAAAAAAATACCCGTAGAGGTTTTGCTTTTTGCTAATGAGATATATTAACTGGAAAATCTTATTACACTGCAGTTTTACTTTCCTTTATAAAGTCTTGAAAGAGGGACCTCTGTTGTCATACTTCACTCTGACTCTTCCCTTCCTTTTTGAATACCGAGGGTCGCAGGCTAGCACAGCCAACTTGTGCTGCTTTTCTCCTCTGGGATCTCCCCTTGAAATCCCATTTGAATTTATTCCGAAGTAGAGCTTTACCAGGAAACACAGAATTACGGAGGCCTTAGAGTGAAATTTATAGAGCATTGTTGGGAGGGAAAGCTTTTGAGTGGTTGACTATCTGTATTGGAGTAAATATGACAAAAAAACCTCACTTCAAGTATCTTCTGTCTTTCTGATCTATTTGTACAGTGTCTGTATGGGCATGTTACATGCAGAATAAGAAAACATAGCAGCAAAGTAGTTAATTTTTTTCTTAAACTACGTGTACTTCTCTTGAAAAGCTAGCTTTGGTCTGACACTTCTCACCAGTATTCTTAACGAAAGTTACTTCATTTGTATGGGAAGGTTGATAAAATCTTTTTTGAAATTCAGATCTATGAGAGCCAGCATTTCTCACCATGAAGTTAAGTCTTATCTCTGAATAAGATTTTTTTATAACTCAAACTATAAGCTCTTTGGGGCTGTTTTCAGAACCTGTATGCTTTTTTATTTTCAGTGTCTTTATCAGAGGTTTTTGAACCACCACAGGTCTCCTCTGCATGCTACTAGAGTGTAAATAATAGCAACTTTTTATGGACTTTGTTCTCTGGAAAGACAGGAATCCTTGACTTGAAAAAAATAGTGTAGAAACCCTGGAATTCAAATCTCTAGGTGGTAATAAACCATCCTAGAGCAGACCGTGATTTTCTTCCATTTCAGTAAAAGGAAGAGCAGCAATTGAAAAGGACAGTGAATGTCTGAATGCATTTTTTCTTCTAGATTATCCCAACTCCATGCCATTCCATGCCTTGCTGTCCTGACTCTTAACCTTTTTGTCACATTTGTTTGCATCCCAGACCTCATCTGAATGCCTCACGCAATGCAAATTATAGTCTTGCATCCTCCAGGGGATATAGTGCATTTGCAAGTGGGTACAGAGAAAATATCTCCGTTTTAAAACTGTACCTGAAGGACTTCAGCACCACTGGTGAGACATTTTATTCTATTACTTGTATTGCAGCAGTGCCCAAAATGTGTTACATGTTGTACCAAAAGATATGGTCTGGTGTTAGAGTAGTATGATTAGGGTGATTAGAGCTTTTTTGTCTGTGATACATCCTAACTCCAACCACCTCTCTGTGTCGTTGCTAATTTGCTGTAGATGCTGCGGTGAAAGAGGGCCATAGGGAGGAATATCAATGAGTATGTGTAGTGTGGCAGATCAGCTGAGGAAGGAAAAGAGAAAGCTCCGTAGAAGTCTTTGTAGGAGGAGCAGCTGATCCAGGTGTTGGAGGTGGCATTAATGATAGAGTGGGGAAGGTGATGTGGGATTACTGATATCATTGCATGTGAGGGTAAGGATCTGAAATCCGTTGTGCTGGTGGGAGCTATAGAGGAGTTACTGGGGATGAAAAGGCATAAATCAGCCTAACACAGATTATCTTCAGCTTTGCTGTTCTAGAAATGACTAACACGGGTGTTCAGGAGGCTGTAGAAGAAGCGTTGCCTGAATCAAGGTGTGTGGACAAGAGGTCACATTACTGGGGTGAGGAGAAAGATCTGCCTGTTTGGGGGAAGAAGGAGCAGGAGTTGGACTAAGAACTGGCTAAGAGAGGGATGGAAAGGTTGCCCAGGTGAATTTCTGCTGCCAGGTTTCAGGGTTGTGCATGCTGCAGATGTACACACAAAGATGATGGAGAGAGAAATGTGGGAAAGAAGGTAGGCAACCAGCATGAGACCTGGTGGGAGCAAGCGAGCCTTTGCCCAACATCCAGCACCTTCTGGGTGGTTTTTTTCCCCCAACTGTTTCTGATTTCGAGTGTTTGCATACTGGCAAAGGTATTAGGAGCAGGTGGTTGTTGTTGCTTATTTGTTAGCTTGCTTTGTCTCATCTTTGCAATCCATTTTTGTTAATACAGCTCCTGTTCCAAGGGATCTGTACAGATCCCTTGGTGTAGTTATCTTCTGTGACAGGGGAAGGCAGGACTGGTGAGCGTGCTGCATTTTGTGCACCGGGTACAGAGGGAATTCTCTGGGATGTGGTTTACTTTGGGTTTTACTCTAATCACTTTAGCAAGCCTGAGCAAAGAAACAAAAAGAACAAAACCAAGAAACAGACTTTCCATTAAAATGGCATTTTCTGAGGTAGGATTAAGCTTTCTGAGCCTGCCTTGTACCAGGTGCAGAAATGCCTCCTATATAATTTTGTAGGAGAGTTGAGTAACCAAAATTTTTAGGTTTTTTTTTAAAAGCTGTTAAAGTACAAATAAAATAAAGGTAGACCAGGAGAAGCTGCTCACCTGTCTAGCCAGGCTGAGTCTAGTTAATAAGCTACTGCAACAAGAGCTATAGTTGTTGGGGACCTTGCATTGCCTTTCAGGTGATAAATTCCAATTTTGCCTTCCTGCTGGTTTTTTGTTCTCCATCTTTTAAGTAAAATTTCCAATGGGTATTGATGCAGGACTAACAGCAGACAATTCCTGACATAAATGCTATACCATTAACTGTAAGCTGAAGATAAATACATTCAAAGACAACTTCTAATGTTTTGTGACTTCCCTGCTTTCATAATTCAGTAAGAGCAACAGGGTATTTATTAGCTGTGTGCAAAGCCCGTGTGCGTGTGTGGCTCTGTTTATTCACAAATGCCACATGTTTTCAGAAAAGCAAAACAGTAATTCCAGAAACCTAAAGCCTTGGGAAAGGCGTGCATTTCTGTTGCAGCTCGAACTGTGTTAAATGATCCACGGTCAGGAGGAGGCACTGAATCCCAAGAATAAGCTTGCAGGTCCCCGAAAGCATCATCAATCCTTCTAGCAGTACAAGCGTCAGAAACTTGGATTTTGCAAGAATTCAGTAGCTGGAGCCTGACACAGTGAGAGACCAACCAGAGGCTTTGGATAACATTTTGTCACAAAACAAAGACAGGAGACCGTCATGGGTGGGACAGAGTAAGCAGCAACCCATGGTAGATCTGGACACTGGGGTTTATTTTAGAACCAATGATACCAGATGTTTTACCCCACTTTGTTTTTTCGCACAGTTGTTTGTTCACTCCCCCACCTCAGTGCTGCCTTCTCTCGGGCTCGGCATCCTTTCCCTGCAGGGAGATCAGTGCTGGTGTGGGAAGGGAGGGCAGAAAGTCCTGTCTGCTCGCAGTCACCAGTCACAGGTGTTACTGGCCAAGGTCCCTGGGCATCCCCTGGCCTTCATCCCTGTGCATTTCCCTGATCTCTAGGGTCTTCCTCCACTTCCAGCATCTTTCCTCCAGCCAGGATCATCACCTTCTTCTTTGCAGGCCCTCTTCTTGCTTGCTTGAGAGTGCAAAAGTTCAGTTTCGAACATTGACACGCATATACCCAATTATCTGCTGTGTGTCAGTGTTCAAAATTTAAGCTACTTTTTGCCTACAAGAGGTAGCAAAGGGAAGCAAGAGCATTCCCTGGCCAGTTGGATGCTTTTCAAACACTTCCCCCTTCCACCAGCCCTCCAATTGACACTTTGTGTTTTATATCTGTATTTAAGAAACTTTCCCATCTGTCTGCTACAGATAGATGCAGTCTTTATTTTGGATGTTCTTCCAAGGTAACTCCTGACCCATTATTTCTTTAAAGCTGATACAATCTACTAAGCTCCTTAGATTGTTTCTATTTAAGTTCCCCAGTATTGAATAATACGTCCCAGTCTGGAAACCTTGGAGATTTTTTTCTTAAGATGTCAGCATGGAAACAAATTCCTTAGCTAAGAAAGCAGCAGTGTGTATTGCTTGTGTTTGGGTGGCGCTCACTGTGTGCGAGAGTCGCACAAAGAAGAAATGGTCCTTTCCTTGAAGAGCTTCCAATCGTCAGCCTTTTCTCAGCAGGGGCAAGCACAATCTGTTGCATTGCAAGCGAGTAGCGATTAAACTCAGCTGTCCATATGCTCTGCCAGAATTTATTGTGCTGCTCAGAAATCACAATCTTTTAAGGTTGATAGACATCAAGACTATGAAAAAATAAGGCACTTAAGTGCATGTCAGCCTCATCTATGAGTTTTGACAACTTTACTTCAAATGCATTAAACAAGAAGAGCCTATGAGGATGTGAAATCAGTTGAAAATCCTTGACAGTGCTTGCTGACATTGTATCCTGACAGTCATTGCCTCCTTGGGACGTGTGAACTTCTTTAATTTCATTAGTGATGTTAGACAAACGTATTCACAACAGTTGAGACTATTCCCTTTGCTAGTTCTACTAGCAGTTCTACTTTCTGATTAGAAGTATCTGCAGTAGATGAATAGATCTTAAATGGACTTGTTAAGCACTGAATGTTTCATCAAATGTAAAGTAGTCCACATGGTTTTAAGTACTTTATTCTTACCTGTGGTCTGTGAAAGTGAGTCAAGTAGAGAGAAAAGCTTTTGTAGCTCCCGGAGAAAGATGTCTCTGAATTGGGACTGTGCAGTTTTCAAACAACCAGGAGGAATGATGCCAGAATAAGTTCAGCCCTCTTCAAGGTGCTGTCACTGGCAGCTTTCATTGTTCTTCCAAACAACAGCTCTACTAAAAGAAAAGTTTCTGTTTTTCAGAGATTAAAGCAATCCTGTCTTCACTCATTGCTTCGTCACTTGACTGATTCTTCCCTAATGGGGAGATTACTTAGGAAATTTTTGAGCTATAATTTCAACATGTAGACCAACATAGTGACTGTTTGCCGATAATATAGCTTTAAAAAATGACAGATAGCATCAGCACAATTATCTCCTCGGGGTGGGTTTTTTCATGCTGGGAGATAGAAGTGGGAAGGCAGGCAGCAGCATCGTGACTTGAGCTTGTACCTCTGTTCTAGATGGCAAATTGGCCCTGTTGCAAATTCTCTTTCCGATAGTCTTTTGTCAGAAAGTTTGATAGCCAGAGTCTTACTAAATAGTTCTGCCATGTCCCAGTGTGTGCTTAGAACGTTTTGCATTAAGACGATATTTGTGTGTTGCATCTCGGTGGCTGTCTCACATAATGGCTGCGCAATCAGGACAGAAGTGGTGGAACGATTCTTCTCTCAGTCTATGAGAGAGTTGCCCCTGTGCATACCCTGGGGCACGTGTCTGGAAGGCTGAGGATAATGCGTCAAAACATTATTTCACAAACTGTAGAACCTATTAACATGTGGAGACAACAAATCATCTCTGTAAAATGTCCGGTGCCCTTCTGAGAACACAAAAATGGTTTTGCTGCCTTAAGCACCAAATCAGCTAGTTAGCATCTTGCTTTCCAGGAATGAATAATTCACTCTTCTACTGAGTGTCAACCAGGCTTGGTTGCAATCAATCAAGGTATTTATTGCTTCCTCCTAAATTGAAGCTCTGTGTACATTTTTCTGACAAATCTGAATTACTGGCTCAATGTTATGCCTTGAAAGAAGAATCAATGAACGCCAGGAGTTCTCTCTAGTTCAGGTTATTTACTCTTTGCATCTCTACAATTTCCAATTTTTAAAGTATTGGGGAAAAATAGGGGTAAAGAGGGGGTGCTGCTGAGAATCTAGCAGTAATGTATCATCTTCGCTCTCTGAGACACTGGCTGCCATGTGCTGACAAGCAGAGCGATCTACCACGTTATCTGCTGAATGAACCAGGGGCAGGGTGGCTTTCGAACAAAGGGACTGTCTAGAGGTCATACACTGATTGCATCCCCCAAATGTCTCATATTTCTATATAAAGACACCATGAGCTTAAGTGGATTTGGCCGATCCTCGCATTCAGGCCAAGTTTCTAAACCTGACGCACACTTTTCATGCTTTTTGGAGAAACCAGGGATACATTACTATTTGTTGCAAGATGCTTTTTAACTCTGTTAAGCAATACCTGCTTGCATGTATTAGTTCAGTGCAGAAGCAACATCTGGAGCTGTTCCTGGGCAGTTGCTCAGGGAGTCCCAACTCCTGTTCAAAGAGCATGGCCGTCTCTTTTATACCACACCTTTCAAATGCCACTCTTTGGTCTTTCTCATCAGCAGCCTTCGTTTAGAAACAATTTTCTAAATAGGCAGATCTGTTTTAGTCTTCTCTCCCAGCGCCCAAAACACCATTTTCCAGGCTTCTGTTGCAGAACTGAAAGGATAAAATTCTGATCAGTAAAGACTGATTTATTGTGGGGGGAAGAGCAGTTAACAGAGAAAAGCAGCAATTTACATTTTTCAGAGCTAAAGGGATTCCAGGAGGAGGTTGTTTGCTTTCTTCAGTCCCTGGTTCCTTACCAGCATTAGGGTTTCATTTCCTTCAGATGCTAGTGAGACTTTAATGCTGCTTTGCTGTCTGTTATATTTAGCAGTTTCCAGCCATGACTTTTCCTAGAGCCAACCAAAGTCACTCCCAACCTTCAGAAATTTGGAAGAACACTCCAAACGATTGAAGTTGTGATACCATTTTGGCTGTTTGGTATTACATACACATGCATCTAATCCCTCTGATCAGAAATTGGCTCTGGTCTGCACCGTTTCCATGGAAAGCTGCCTGCGTTTATTTGAAAATCCATAGTATGTCAGTCAATTTCCCGGAGACTTAAGTAACGCTCTGCTTGGTGCAACTGTGTAAGGCAGCGGTACAGTCCGGTGGGTCATCGCTGAAGACATGTTTTCTTTTCATTTCTGCCACAGTGCTGCTAAGGAGTCTTGAACAGGAGACTGCATCTTTCCATACCTCTGCTCCCCTCACATCCCGCATCTTCAGGGTTTGTTGTCTGGTTTTGGGGCTTTAGGTGGTAGTTTCTTGTGGGGTTTGTACAGGACCTAGCACTCTGGGATCCCTGTCTCGCTTGGTTTCTTTTAGGCATTACTATAATATAAACCAGCAGCACTAATATTTTAGCTGTAGGGAGAAATGTACTGGTTTGATGTGTGCTGTGTAGAATAAAGAGAAAGCTACTGCCCCTAGCCCAAAAATGTGAGTAGCATAGCAAACATGTTAGTGATTTCCCAGAAATGTTAAATGAGATGGATTCTGCCACAGCCTTCATATCACAGTGGGTTTTTAAGAGATTCACCTGTCTTAGTGTAGCTTCAGAGTGACGTGTTCAGGAGTGCTGGCGAGCCCTGAAAATAAGGCTAAGTCCTAGTGCTGAGTTTTAGAGCATGATTTTTCAAGGGGGCCTGTTATAAAAGGGGAGGATAAATGGGCTGAAAGACCTGTAAGAGCCAAAGCATTGCAGCTTCATGGCAGGGCTTTATAGAAAGGCCAGAGAGATGTTTTAAAAGAGCAAATAACCTGCAAAAGAAACAGACTAGCGCAGCATGGGTTAAAGCGGTCCCGGCAGGAAAGTAGCAGCAGTCTCCAGGTTTGCATGGCTTTCCTCCACACTGAGATCATTCTGCCGTCTCGTGCCTTTGCGTGAGCGTCTGCAGTGATGGTGCAGTATGAGAGCGCAGGCGATCTCTGCGCTGTGCGCTGGAGCCAGCGTGGTGGTGGCAGCCGGGGCGAGGAGGCGTGATCTCTGCCTGACCTTGGCGCTGCAGCTAGCGAGGGAGATGGGGCCAAGAGCCGCCCTGCCCAGCTTGTCAGAAATACCGCGGTACTGGGCTGCGCAGGGAGAAGCGGGCTCCGCAGCTCCGATTTTAAAAGCATCCTTTTGCCAGCCAGCATAAACCCCTTTGCAACCTTTGGGGTTGAATCTCTTCCCTTGAAAGGCAAACATGAGAGTGAAGAGTGCCCTGACCTGTCTGGAAGAGTCCTGAAATGCAAATAGCACGAGAAGTTAGCTGGGTGCAGAAACAGGTTTGTAAATGCCAGTGTGTTGCTGGGGAGCGCGTATCTAATAAGCTGCTGTTACAGCTGTCTTCGTGCTTCCTCTGTTCAACATCTCCAAGATGCTGCGTGTGGTCCCCGTCCTTCCGTTCTCTGCTAAATTTCTCTTGGCCAAGGCTGTCAGTGGGTTTATTTCTTCTCTTGGTCCTTATGGCCTGTCTGTCAGGTCCAGGCTGTTTGTCTCAACCTCCGCATGGAAATGGGGTCACGAAGCCCCGTTGCTGTGGGGCTGCAGATCAGTGCTGCCCTCCCAGGTGTTTCCATAGGTCTCCTGAGCACCGTGAGGTTTGGGCAGTATGAGAACATGCATCACCCACCCAGTATGTGGCCAAGGGCTGGAAGACCAGGTACTCTGACTGTGGTGTATGCAGACAGCTAGGAAAGGTACCCAAGGTTTCTTTGCCTCAGTTTCCCTAGTTCTCTGGAGTGAGCTCCTTGGACCAGGGCAGCCCTTTGGGGGTTCCCATGTCCTCCTGTGTTAGGTGGTTCCTCCCACCCCCTCTTGGCCTGGGATATACAGATACAGATAAAGATCTCCCTTTGTTTTTAATTTATACTTACCCTGTGAAAAAATGACTGTCTCTTCTACCCAGATGGACAGATGTGGTTAAACTGATTTCTCATGAGGAGCACCATATTGGTTTCTCAGAGTAGTTATGAGGAACAACCATGCCCCCCCCCTTTTTTTTTTTCCTCCGGGAAACACAGCAGTGAGAGCATCTGCTGGTTTCCAAGAGCACTGCTGCTTTCCATGCCAGTTGCATTGCAATTCAAGGTTTCCAGCTGTGCAGGTTTAAATTATATTTTTGGTGGTAGATGCAGGAAGGCATTAACCTCGTATTCATCAATGCATGGACCCCATCCTCTTGACCAAGAGCGCTTTTGGACTTCACGTCTTCTCCCAGCTCTAAATTGCGCTTCCCCTTTGCCTGCGTAACTGCCGGCATCCCGCCAGCCTCAGCTTTGGCTGCTTCTCCTCCGCGGTGGGACCCATCTGCCTGGCATGGCCCTGGGAGCCAGCTGGCAGAGGGGGAACCAGCCTTGGGGACCGCAGGGGAGCCCTCAGCACCAGAGCGCCTGCGTGTCGCTGCCGGCACCGCCGGACCCAGACCCCGACACTGCTCACGGGCACCCGCGTCTCTGCGGGTGAGCACACCTCTTCCAGCTGCCTTCTGCCCAGCTAACGTCTAGAAAGCGAGGATTTGAAGGAGAATTGCAGTATGGCTCCTGCAAAAAGGCACTCGAACAGCTGCGAGATGTAGCGAGCGTCGCGTGTGGACGTAAAAAGTGCCCACCTGGCCTTTACCCATGGTCCGTCCAGCCCAGAACATCTCTGACTGCAGTGATGGAAGATGCTTTTTTGGGAGAGCCCACAGACTTGGCCGCGCTCCCCCGCACTCTCTGAGGAGCCAGAGATGCTGAAGGATGTGCCCCTGCCCTCCGCTGGCAGGGTCCAGTTACAGAGCTGTTCTCCATGAATTTGTCAAACCCATTTTTGAACCAGTGCTGCGTCTGCTGCCAGGCTCTGGGGTGGCGAGTTTTGGCAGTTCACTCCCTGCTGTGAGCAGAGGTGCTTTACAGTATGTGGATGGAGTATTTTCAGTAAAAGATGTTTAGGAATGGTGTCTTCTGGGGTCTCTTACCAGCAATGACCAGCAATTCAGGATGAAGTTGCTCAGTCTCTGCTCTGGTTTGCATGAAAAAACCCCACGTAAATTTCTAGCACATCTTTAATGAAAATGAAATGATAAAATTGGGATAATACCTACCTCATGCTGCTCTTGAGGGTTAATTAATGTTTACAAAATCACTTTAGGTCCTGAGATTTAATTGAAGGAAAAATATTACCATATAAAATGCCTTTTTATGCAGGCGCTGCTATAGGGTTTCAGCTGGGCAGAGTGCCGTGGAAGCCAGCATTAGTACATGCTTTACTACTTTTATGGTCATGAGGCTTCCTGTAGTTTATATGAAAATTGTCCTTCTGAAATCACAAATGTAACATCAGTGTTTTTGTCTCACTTTGAAAGAATATTAATTTGCTATCTTAGGACTTGACTGACTATTTAAACTGCTATAAATACAACTCACCTCTGAGAAAAAAGTATAAAATGAAATATCTGTTCACTTGCTTGGGACGAGCTGATACAACTTGCTAATGACTCCACCATTGGAGTCATATGGATGTTGCTGGCTCGTACGAGTAATAAATTAGGCTAGTACTGGGTGTCCTGCCGTAGTTTAAGGGTGTATCTGTGTGTTCATTATAATCTCCTGCTATCAAGAGATTTAAAATACAGCTATAAAACTTCATTTCTGGAATTAAATTTAACTGTGGAGGTGTCAGCCAGGGAGCAAGCTCTGTTGAGTGGGGGTGTTTTTGTGGTGGTTGGCTTTTTTGTTTGTTTTTTTTGAAAGAGAGAGTAGCAAGAGAAGGAGAAGCAATACTGGGTTTGGCTGACTTAACTGTTGGAATAAAACGTTATCGCTGCGTAAGTGTCCCTTTTTCTGCTGTAACATTTTTTGTCTTCACACAGAGTGGTACAGGTTGGGTGGACTCGGCGGTTGGATCAATTACTCAATATGCTTCTGTTGTTTCTGCCACGCAGGGTGACTATGACCCCAGCAGAACCAAAGTTCTTCATTTCAGCATGAATCCAGCAAGTTTGGCCAAGCAGCAGCGCAAGGAGGAGCAGCAGCAACTCCAGGAGGAGTGTGAAAGGCTGAGGGAGCTGGTGAGGGTGCTCGAAGGAGGCGGCTCCATCCCTGGGAATTTGGAAGGAGTTGGGAGTTTTCAGTCACCACAAGAAATTGCAGGTAGGCTGCTGGCTTCTGATCATGAAGATGCACTTACTCATCCGTACTGCCGGAGGAGCTGACTGCAGAAGCAGATGGAGACATTGCAGACAGTGTGCTTGATGGAACGGTTATAAGGCAAATGAAAAAAGCTGGGTTGATGCAGGAGAGGGTGAATGTGTGGTGGCAGTCCTGTGGCAGTTTGGTGCAGAGGGTAGGTGGTAAGGATAAATAATAATAATCCATATCATTTGCTCATGATAAATGAAATACCAATACAACAGCCTTCATAGGCTGGTGCTGCTGATGGAGTAAAAGGAAATATTTCCTTCCTTTCAGAGCTGGTTTAGCCTTTGAGGTAGTACAGACAGTAGGAAATAACTTTCATAGCTGCAGGGAAGCAGTTGGTTGAAATCTTTTCAGACCTGGCTTAAAACAAATTAATATTGTTTATCAGTGTATATGTGCCCCATTAATCACAGCTACATTCAATACTCCATGAAAATAGAGTACATCTTTCACCGAGCTAAATACGTTTCACAGAATCTGTGGCTCTCCTCCAGTACAGTCTGTCTTCTCTTCACATACCTGAATGAGACTTTCTAGTACAGTAACCCCAAAGTCAACTCCTCCAGACATGCTCTCAGACTCTGTAAATCAAGGTAAGGATATCAATAAAACGTGACCCATCACCTACACTGCGAGGGGACCAGGTAGAGTTGAGTCACGCTGCAGAGCCCAAGAGATCTTACTGCTGTAGCTCTCTCACATGTACCTTGCCCTCAAAACATTTTTGTTAGGGAAGAGAAAAAGAAAAGAGAGCTGAAGGTCCATGTGGAGCTAACCTGTTGTGTTCCAGCAGCACGTACATGGCCAGTGTCCAGAGGTCAGCATCCTCCCTCGGATGAGGCTAAGAGGGCAGAGCTTTCCTAGAAGACCATGTGTGCTGGAGACTTGAGACCCACAAAATGGCAGAGGCCTGTTTTAAAGAAAATACACAGAAGAAAATATCTTTCACTGTTATGACACCAAAATTCGCTGAAAGTAGCTTGCTTGTTTTCCCATTGCTCAAACAATAGTACTTTACTACTGCTAAGAATGTGTTTGTTCCGGCATCTCACAGTGGATTATGGTACTATATAGCCTTAAAAATACGGTGGTGAGAAGTGTAGATGGGGTGGTTTATAAAGTGAAGAGCTGACTGGATGTTAGAGGTATAATGACAGTTTGTCACTGTTGCCAGTGGATGCTCTAACAAATGCGTAAGCATTAAACGCTTCCTGAACGTTTTAGGGAAGGCTGCCGTTGCCCATAGGAGCTTCCAGTCTCGGACCCCGGTGAGACTCGAGCGGTTCTTGGGGATAGTTCTTGCATTCCAATTTCTATTTGAAATGCACTGGGTTTTAAATTACAGCAGATGCTGCTGCCCAATGCCCTTGTCTGTCGTTATGCCCCCGAGTACCTGGCACATCTAATGCTGCGGATCCGCTCGGCTGACAGTGCCCCTCGAGCCCCGGGAGGAGAGTGCCGGTCAGGGGCAGAGAGGATGCAGACGTGAGGTCAACTCTCTGTCTCTGCCGCTGATGAATGAACCTCTGGGGTATCATCTACAGTAATTAGACCATTTCTTCTGGGGGAATGCGTTTCTCACGTATGCCTCCTGTGATTTGTTATTCGTAATTATTATTCTGCTGCCTTTCACACAGTTGCTTTTAGCTGTTTGTGAGGTGCTTTTGTGCTGGGATGTTACCAGGTTTGTCTTTAGCTCATAAGGGATGAATTTTTAAAGCTGTTTTCTCTTCTGCCTTTGATTCCGACAGGAAAACAAACAGCTCACTGGGTTTCAGTGTGTTTCCAGCCTCTCATATATGTGATGCTTTTTTTCCTTTTGCCCCAGTCCCATGCTACATCGTTCTGACTTCTGGTCCCCAACTCAAATGGGAGAAAGCATCAGTTGCAGAGCCTAGCAGTGTGAGAAATACTTCAGTGTCATTTGTCACAGTCACAGGAGGCCCCTGTAAGTGCATATGGAAGTGGTTCATGTAAACAAAATGGGAAAAAGAGCTGTGAATGAAGGATGGAGGAGCCCTGTGTATGACTGTCTTTGAGACCAGGGCATGTGTATCTTAAGCTAGGTTATATGGAAGGATCTTGGGTTTTTTCTTGTATTTTATGTACTTGTGTGCATCACTGTTGTGCACGGGGAACGTTGCCATAAATAGTCCCAAACCCTCCTTTCTGCTGTGGGAGCATTCAGCAGTATGGTCGGAGGGTGAGGACAGTGTATATTAGGATGTGCAAAAGATGCTGAGGATGTTATGGCACTCACTGTGCAAGGTTAGCAGGCATATCTGAGCTGGCTTTAAATTAGCCAGATGAATGCCAGATTTGGCCTTCTTGCTGGGGCAGGGCAGAGCTCCTGGTGGGTTAAGGGACAACTCATCAAGCGCGCTGTGCGAGCTGCATCCATTTTTGCGTTGACTCTCTCCTGCTTAACTCACGCAGCATCTGCAGTGTGGATGCAACAGCTGTTCAAGGAGCGGTTTAACAACACGGATTCGCGTGGCCGGAAAACTTACACCGTCTCCCTCTGGATCAGAAATGGAAGATCCAGCTTTCACTGTTTTCTTAGGATCTCAACAGCTCTGCTCACAGGAACGGCTGCCATATGCCTTCCATTTTAGTATATTTTCAAGGTGTGAAATGGGGAGCGTGTGGCAGAAACTCCCTCTGCTCTGTTTGTCGCTGTGCAATTGGCTGCCTTGGGGAGGGAGGTTTATTGTGCATAATAAGGGAGCAGGTTTCAGTGAGGTTTGTGGAGCTGTTTCTGTACAAAAATAACAAGAATTAGAAATTTTCTTGCACCCCTTTCTGTCAGCTGCAATACCCATATGTCTGTTTATCCATCTCATTTGCATGACACATGCAAAAGGCAAATTCGGTTCTCTGAGCTTTTGAGGTGGGATGTCCCTCGTGTCAGAGTCGAATGGGATGAAGGGAGACCGAGGACAGAGTAGGTAAAGTGTGGCTAAAAGCTGGGAGTACAGCAAAGGTCATATGTAAGTTTACATTTTGCCTTTTGACAGATAGAGGTAAATGTAAGATTTTATTGTCCTATTTTGCCATACACCCTGAATGGCTTATTGGCAGAGGTGAGGGATTTGGGTGGCCTCAAGCCAGTCAGGTTTGCTGTGTTCAGCAAGCTTATGTGATCTGCAACAATTACGCGTAAGGTTCAAAGAATTGTAATTATACCAACCAAAAAAAGGCATTAAGGACAATCATGTTGATGGTTTTGATAATAACGTATTGGCCATTATTAAATTCGTTCATTGGACTGGAGTGCAGCATGTTTTTTCTGATCATGGTTCCGACTCCTGGATAGGTAATAAGGAAATTATTACTGTGGACGTTAAAGCTCATTAAATGTGACTCTATTAAAAATCAAGGTTATGCTGGACTTTAAATCTCTTTGAGCATAACCACTGGAGGCTGCGGCACGACCTGGCAACTTGCCACGTAGTTCAGTGGTCCTTTCCTCTCATTTATGCCGTAACAATCTCTATTAAAATAGGTACCAGCGCTATTGCAAAGGAGAGGTTTGAACAACGTGAGCTGTAACAACATGCCGTCCTTTTTCAAAGTATAAATTTGCACGCGGTGTTGTGCAGCATTAATGGGGCAGATCTGTTGCAGCCGCATTACGGGAAAGGGCTGTAACTTTCTGGGTGTTCTGTTTCTCTCCCGGCGGCTGCCTGGGTCTGGGTTGTGTAAGAGCAGGGTGCACCAAGGTCAGGCTGCCATCTGGGGAGAGGCTCTGAGTCCTCCTGTCTCCGAAACAGGGATGCAGATTGTAACAGCTTTGGAAAGGTGGCACGGGGCATCACTGCCCAGATTTGGAATCTGTTCCAGTTCTGCATTTCTCTTTCCCATGCTCTTCACACCTCCCCCCTGGCCCCCCTTCTGTATTTCAGGCTGTGTTTTCTGCTTTTTTTTCTTCTAGCTCCATAGCTTTTCCTGGTTTTTTCTGCTTCTCTCCAGGCCATTTCTGTTTAGATCTTCCTTTTTTGTCTCGTGTGGTCCTGGTGGACCTCTTGATTTTTCTTCTCTGGCACTGCTAGAGATAGAGTTCGGTCTCTTTGTTGCAAGCAAATAGGTAGGTGGCAGCTAATGGGGAGCTGACAGAAGTAATGACTTGTGTATTGTAGCAAAGCATAGGTAAAAATGAGAATGCTTCAGGTGCTGATTATTTCCATTTGTGTTCTCATTTTAAAAGTAGTGTATTTGAAGGTAGGAGTGGATGACTCGTGGAAGCCAGTTCCTGACTAAAGAATACAGTAATGTGAATTTTCCATGAGCTCTTATGATTTATTGCTATCCCGTAGGTACAGTGGAGCGTTCCCTTCTTTCATGCAGCCTCTCCTATGAGAAGGAGGAAAAGTGCTTTTAATATTCTTTCTGTTGAGAGACGGGCTGGCACCCCTGCCAGGAAGGAGGATGGGGAAATCAATTCTGATTTCAACCATCTGTGGAGAATTTTGGAAGTGAACTATTTTCCTGAACATAATCCCACCAAAAAGGAAAGCTATTCATCCATCTCGATGGTTTCAGTGCCCTTTTTCCTCTTGTTAGGGAAAAGTAGGAAAAGGAGGTCCTTGATGAAGGACTGGGGAATCTCACTCTAAGGCAGGTGTTTGACCCTAATGGAGATGCTACATCTGGTGTTCAGCAGAGGCTGTCTCCAGCATCACTGCCATGTCAGGGCCTTGTAAAAATGTAATTAATTGGAATTAAATTGGGTAATGAATTAATATTAAAATAATCTAATCTTGTTGAAGTGACAAGCCAGAGATGGTAAAATTTGTCACTGTCCCAGCATGCTTGTGCTTCTGATGAATGTGTTTCTGAGTACAGAAGGCAACAAAAAAGGAGCAGATGGAATTTAGAAGTTGCCATTCTCCATCCACAGTTGGCTGAGCTGTTGGTGCTTGGAAGCCTTGGTGCTTCCTACCATCTGTGTATAGGAAATCCACACATCGTGAGGGCTGCACCTGCAAATGAAACCTGAGCCCACCTGATGAAGGATTTTCCTTTGACCTTAGTTGTTGGGTGCAGACGCGCAAGCACAGCATCCGTATCTCACTTTGTGCTGATGGCTCCCAGCATCGCGCTGGTCAAACAAGGTTGGGCCAGGTGAGTGCATAGAGGGCAGCTCTTCTTAGGTCATGTAATGCCTCTTCCTAATGCAGAGGAAGGATTCATTAGGTGACGCTTCTCTCAGTGATGTTTAACATGCCAGTTCCCCTTCAGTTTGTACTGAAGGAATTGCCTTCTTTTTAAAGAGACGCAAAGTTGAGGTCCAGGGCATTTGCTGTCTTCAAATGTTAAGGGACGTTTGGTAAGAGCAGGATGTTAGCCTTTGTGCCCTGTCTGTATTTCAATAAAGTAATTGCTTTCTGCATATCCCAATTTCTTCTGAAGTTTATAAAGAGGTTGTCTTTGCCTCTGGTGTTTTGTTGTGCACTGACGAAGTTCTGTCCTCTTTCACTCCAGAGATGGCCACGTGTTCTCGATGGGGGGAAGAAATAATTCCCTACTGCTACCTGCGTCACAAGTGTTGCATAGCTATAATGTGCAAAACACAGATGATATGGGAAGTAGCACACAGGATGAGTGTTATTTGCAACAGTCCTTGGGAGCTGCTTTGCCTGACCCACTCTGAGCCTGCCTGCCTTCCCATGCTGACTCTGCAGCTGAAGAGCAGTGCCCCCTTGGGGCAATCCCCTCCCCTCTCAGCTAGTTATTATCATTATTGTTTTTATGGTGCTAGTTTCTCTGCTGAAAGACATTTAGACCAGTCTGGGATCTGAATAGTATATTAAGACTGGGAATAAGCTGGTAGTTTAAATACAGCTTACTTTGATTTCCTTCCTTATCATCCATATCCCTTTGTCCCAGCCCAGCACTATAGGTAACGAGGTGGGGCTGCTAAATATACCTGTTTTCCTAAAAGACTATAGCCAAGTTGGGACCTCCTGTACCTCAAGATTGACAGCGTTACAGTAGTTTGTGGGCAGAGTCTTATAAAACCCTTTTACATTACAATGGTGTGAATAGATTTGGGCAGCCCAGCCACAAGGGAAGAATACCTTGAAGACTTCATGTGTCCTGATTCAGCAACAGTGTGGCCTTTGATGGTGAATGCTCTGCACTACTGAAGTCAGTGCAGGTGCCTATGAAGAATCATGTTTTCTGGCTTGAATGAAAGTATAGTACCTCAAGAGGGCTGAAAGAAATGTTCCCACGTTAAGAAAAAGTTGCTTTTATCATATGTCATCCAGATAGATTCCCAAGGTTTTTTGGAGATAACACAGATATGAAGTCATGCAGCACTGAATATATTCAAAACAGTATGCTCTGCCTATGGCAGCATGCCATGAGTCTGTTAAACAACCAGAGAGAATTGCCCCCGAGCACGACTTAATCTGTGTGCTGCGAACGGCCGGGACACGAGCGGGCAGACAGGGGTTGCTGACCGAACAAACCCCCGAGGATGGCTGAAGCCTGCCGCTTCTTGTGAAACTGTGATGGGAGGTGCCAGTGAGACACTGCTGGGACTTTCAGACTCCGTCTGCTGTCCAGGGAGCCGGAGGTTTGTAATAAATCCTGTAATGTAGTTCTGTTGTAGCTACTGAATGTGTAAAACTTGGTGTCAGTCAAAGGTTACTACCCAGACTGTACTTAGCCTTCACAAAGAGCAAAAGAGCTACAGGATTTCTTCCTGGCCCCTCTTTTCCACCCAATTCACGTGTGGAGTTCCTGGAGGCCTCAGTCTTTCTGCTTTTGTAAGAGGCAGCCTGTGAACCTGCATAATGCCTCCTACAGCTCCAGTGATTCTTAGAAGGGCTTGTTTTTTTAAAGCATCTCCTACCCTCTTGCTAGGCACTGTGTAAAAGTTGATTACAAAATATTTAGTAGACGTTGAAGCCTCGCTCCAGAGACTATAAAGCCACTTTACCAAGAAGGAAATAGTAAAATAAGTTGGGAGGGAGAAGGAAATAGAAAATAAAATAAAAAAGTATATGTGATGAGGGTAACCAAATTTAAACACTGAACTATGAGAACATTTACAATGGTTCCTGTAGCATTACGAGGAAGGAGGCTTCCAAGGGAAGGGTCTCTGGGCTTAGAGATCCTGCCTTCAATCTGGGTGTAATGGAAATGAGTAGCACTGCAAGAAAATACTGCTAGGGAGAAGGCTGCTTGTTTCCTAGGCAGATGCATTTTCCTTACTCAGTACTGATGTAATAAAGTTGTGGTGTTACATCTGAGAAGGAAGAGATCACCTTTGCTGAAGTCGATGGGAAGGTTAGAGGTAGCTAATGTCATTACAGATAGGCAGGTAGCAAGGTTAGAGGTAACTTCTGGGACCAGATAAATCAAGAGAAAGTACGTGGAGAAACCTGGGCTGACAGGGACTATTCTGTCTCCTCCTGGCTTACTCTGTATGTGGCTTTGGAGGAGAACCAGTGAGAGAAACAATATTTTTAAGCCTGCTGACTTGGGTTTCTAGTTCCCAGTCCATCAATAGCTGAGAGAAACGTGAAGTGACCATGAGGAGGAATTCTTCTCACCACCAGAAGTAGCCCCCAGAAGTAACTGTGCTCCTTCATTTATAACCAGGGGAAGTTCAGAGCCTTTGCAAGGAGAGAAGTCAATGAGCAGTGGAAGGACCCCAAAACTCTCTCTCCCATGTTTTAACCCCTTCCCACCCCACCCCCCCCAAATCCCTATAAAACACCATCAAATTTGTACCGTATGGAAACTGCCACGTTGCAGATAGCACCCTTCATAGCCGTAGTTCTTCTACATCCCTCTGGTTCTTCTATATCCCGCTGTGCTGATGGTTTCTTTATCAACCGTAGACAAGCCAACAGGCTGTTGAGATTTACGGGTCTTGGTAAACTTTGGCAGTTGTGTTTTCCTGCTCGGGTATTTGAGTCAAGCTCTTGTTATTTGGTTGTTGCCTTCTTGGTGGCTGTGTAGCAGTCAGGATGCTCCCGCTAGAGCTCTCCAGTCCAGCATTTCTCCTCAAGGGAAGGTAATGCAGTATTATCTGCAGCTGCCCTTTGGATCCTGCGGGGTTGTGATATGAGCTGCCTCTTACAGCAGTTTGCATCACAGAGCAGCTTTTGATTAGGAACGATGTGCCATAAGGCCTCTGGGTGTACACAATTGAAAATGCTCTTTCATTCATCAGCAGGATTGAGAAGAAAGGCTTGTGCTGATGTCTCAAATTCAGGCCGACACTATTTCCCTGACATTAGAAAAACCAGCCTGCCAGCATGGCAGAGCTCTCAGGCAGGGGAGAGCCTCAGATCTTTGCTCTGCATCTTGTCAATGTATCGTTTCTCCTGGAAATTAAAGCTTGATGCCTTTGTGAGCAGTAGAGAGTAGTGGAAATCTAGTCGAGGAACTTTGCAAGGGGTGTTGAGGTTATCGGGAACGTCTTGAAAAGCCTTCTGCTGGCAAGGTGAACGTCCCCTTGGTTGGGGATGTTTATTAGATTCAGGAAAGATGTCAGGAATGGGAAAATACTGAACTTAGTTACACTTTCCCTCTCGATACTATCCAAGATGGCAGTACTCTTGTTATGGCAGGTTCATAGCGGGGAAAAAAAATTACTGAACTTACTGTTTTTCTCTGGAGTCCTCATTTCCATTTCCAGGTAAGTATACGTGGCCCGGGGCTGAAATCTGACTGTCTTCACAGAATAAATAGGGACTCCTTAACACTGAATCCCAAATGAGGTGGGGTGAATGCGTAGAGACTGAGAAATAAAGTATCTCTACTTGTTCCACATTTTAAAGGGCAAACACGTGCAACTAAAATTCAGAAGCTGAAAGGTAACTTTTTGCACGGGCTGTTTTTCTGGTTTGCCTACGTGTCTCTCTGCGGGAAGCTGTTTTTTCTGGGAAATACTGTTTTCCAGTTGTGTTCCAAATTTTTTCATTTCACTTACTCTGATTATTTAGGGGCTGTAAATGAAGTAAAATAAGGCTGTTTCAATATTCTAGAGCAGCGGCTGTATTTAAGAAGTTTATATTTGATGAGTAAGTTGATGACATTGCATTATGTGAATTTGATGTGCAAACTTGTCACTAAAGTGTAAACATAGTGACAGCAGGACCAGCAATTCCCAGCCTAATCAAGTAAGCCGAGTAACACATTCTTTGAGCTATAGAGTAATAGAGACTGATTTACATATTAAAATGAGAGAAGCTACACAGATCCAACAATTAAGTTGATATTTTAATTGCATAAAAGTCAGGAGATTCAAAGTTATGTTTCCTGCATCAGTTCATTTGTCACCCACATGTATTTGTAGTATTTTCAATGACTTTATTGGTATGAAACTAATGTGGATTAAAATACATGAAATGTTAGCCATGGAAGAAAGGAGAGCTTTGGATTTGCTGGGTTTGAAATCAGACTAAAAGGATTGAGAATTTCTTGGTCTGTTTAAAAACAGTACAAACAAATTCCAGGTAATTTCTTTCTTAATATTCCAGTAGACATGTTGGGGGGGAGGGAGAGGGAGCTATATTCAAATGCAACGGAAAAAAAATCCCGTTGATCTCAATAGACCTTGAATTATATCCTTAACTTCTTATTTTCTTTTTAAGGAATAAGCTTTATTGAATTGCAAATTCACACAAATGCACTAGTACCACTAAGAATTACATCAATATATGGATTCTGTCCTTGGTGTTTATGCTGGTTCACAGTACTGATCTTGCATTCAGATAAGCGTGCACGTATACAGCTACCCTTATCTCCCCATGCTGATGTTCTGATATATGAATGCTTGTTCCCTGCACTCACAAAAAGCTATTCACATGCCAAGTCTGACGATTTTTTTATAATCCTTTTTTGAATTAGACTACAAAAAGAATGTGTTTGAAAAGGTTAACTAATGGATACACTTTTCTTCCTGATGAGGAAAAGAAAAATGGTGAAGTTCTGAAAAATGGTCAAGCAGAATTTTGATCAGACTTCTCTAATCAAATACATTCTAGGCGGTGAGCAAGTAGGAGCAATGTTAATCCATAGTAGATTTATTTGGAATGGAGAACATTTATTTGGAAAGCAATCAGTGCATAAAAGCAGACACTTGTAATTACTTTGCCATCTTAATCATGGCACTGGCATCAGTACCATGATGTGATAACGTTGTGATAGCCTTTCGAATGTGGTGCTGACATAAGAATGTCAACAGAAAGGGAGAGAAGCCTCTCTTAGTATCTTCACGCCTATTGACCTGGTTTGCTAACATCCAGGTATTCTGGGCAACTTGTCCAGTGGTTACTGATCCCACGGTGTCCTATACAAAAAGGCGTAAGACCCTCTCAGCTCATTTGGAAAAAAGCCAGCACTTTGCAGTCCCCTTGGGAATCCACCAGTGGACTGTACAGCGGCCAGAGCGCTGCTGTGATGAGGCACAGATCAGTAAGTAGATGGCAGCATTCTGCACGGTGCTGGCTTTGGTGCTGTTGTCTCACGCTTCTGGTGTGATTTTGTGCCAAGGAGGCGAAGGCATCGGGTTAAATCATAGCAAGTCTTAAACCTCAGGGGAAGGTCCTGCTGGTCCATGAGGGATTTCTGAGCACCTGGGAGCAATCCATGAGATTAAACTTAAAGCTCCCTGGTGTGGTTTATGTAGTCACAGCAGCTGATACAGTCTTCACTCGCTATTTCAGTGTTTCCACATTTTCTCCATTTCAGTGCCAGATTATCTGGCATGATCTCCAGTTAGAGAGCAGTAAGTCAATCGAGCCTCTTTTAGGGAACAGCATATTCATTCGTATATACAACCAGCTCCAACTCGATGGATTAAAATCAGACAGATGAAAAGCTGGTTGAAATCAGATTCACCAATTGCCTTTTCACTCTCTGGCTGTCTAAGTGTGTTTCTGGCTGTATTGAATAGAAGAGTCTCGACGCATCCTGTTGGAGTACTGTAGCGTGGTGGGTTATTGGGTAGGTATGCAACTTTGTAAAGTTACCTTCTGCGATGATCAGATACCATCATAGGTGTGCGGCAGAAGTATTTAAATAGATCAGAGACTTCCATAAGGAAGGGCTGGAGGCAGTGGCAGTATCCACCTTTGCTAGAGACTGCGGATGTGTCATCAAAAATCTCGCCGCTAGTGGCATCAAAGGCGATGCGCAGATCTGAAAGATTCAGCAAAGGTTTTCTGAATAGGCCGATAATGACAACGGCGTGTGATTCCCCTTTTAGACTGCCATATTGCGATGACTTCCCTGAAATGAGGCAGAATTTAGGTGAGGGGAAATTTCCATCTTGTTTTACAAAATCGGTAAAAAGAAATCCTAAGTTAGAACTGGTGATGTTAGATCTGCGTAAGACATGTGGGCTATTCCTGGTCAGGTTGTTTCCATGATAATGTCCCTTTCTCGGTGTGTGGGCAGTGTGCTGATGTGTTCACAAGCTCCCCGCAGAATGTGTTTGGACTTCATGGCGCCACAAGGAGTAGTGGAAATTACTCTTTGCTTCCATTTCAAAGCAATTCTTTCTACTATAGGATCCTTCTCATTATACAACCTGAAAAACCCACAGAGAAGAGGAAGGGAGCATTACCCTGTGCATGTATTCTGGAGTCCCTAGGAGGTTTGGGGGGAAATTAAAAATTTTAATGGGGAAATGAAAAATTTTAAGCATGTATGCAAAGTCTTCATCTGCAAGGTGGTGTCCTAAGCCAAAGGGAGAAGATGCTTGCAGCACTTGGGAACAGATTTAAAGCTAATGGCATCTTAGCTACCTTACACCTCAGGTAGCTCTGAGTCCTAGGCTGCTAACCCCAACAGTTAGAAGTAAATAAGGATAAAAATTAGAACTACGCGTATCCCACTTATTGCAGCATGTTAAACGCTGCTGTTCTCCTCTGTCAAAGGTGGAGTGAGCCAGGCTGTTCCATAAAACCAGGGCAAATGAGCAATTAGCAGGAGGTACAGAAATAGTGTTTAGGAAGGTATAAAGTTGCTCTGAGAGCTAGGAAATGTTTCTCCTTGTTTTGCTCATGGCTTAGAGTGAGAATGTTTGACACTTAACAAAAGCTGACTAATTCTTTGTTTTTTCCCTTTAATGATCAGAATTCAAGGGAGGGCTGGCTGTGACAGGTAGGAGAAAGCATTGCCATGGAAGTGAAGCTCTTTTTAATTAGAAAGTCCCTTGGATGATTTACTTCTAGTGGTTTGAGTGCTGGCCGGTTTGAATGTGTCAGCAATACTGACCGGCACGATGCAGTCTTGTCAGCGTAGGTTCTGTTTTGCTCTTCAGACATCAGGAGGTGAAGCCTGCTCCAACAAGGAGAGTCTGTGATGAGGGAAATTATAACTGCAGCCAGCCGTGCTAGCGACTTCACCATCTGCTGTGAAGTCTCTGCCTTGAATGCCGGCACTTGTGGTAGCAGGCATAATGATGATAATATTTTCCACTTCTGTAGCACCCTCTGTCCAAAGGTCTCTGAGTATGCTGGAGATACTAATTAAGACTCGCAGCACCCATGGGAGGTGGGCATGAGTCTCCACGCTAGCTTTTCTTGCTTGCAGAGTCTAAAGAGATTGTGGCGCTAATCTTTGGGCAGCAATTCCTTCCATCAGGCAGCTCCGGAAGAACTAAAAACGTCTCATACTGTTGTTGGTTTAAATCAGAGCTGTATTAGAGGGGCAGTCTGACTTGCGGTAACTTGCTGGAGTATAAGGCAGGGGCTGAGCTTCATGCTCTTAAGTGGGCTTGTTGGGGGAGCAGCAGAAACTGGGTCTACCGTAGCTGTTTCAGGGTTTCTTACAGTGTAAGTCTTGGAGTAGGTCTTGTAACTCAAGTCCAGTCCTTAATATGTGGCCTTCTGAGGAAACTGGACTCTTAAGATCAGATTGCAGTGCTCTACATGTAAAAAAAAATCATAGAATCATAGAATAGTTTGGGTTGGAAGGGACCTTTAAAGGTTATCTAGTCCAACCCCCATGCAATGAGCAGGGTCATCCTCAACCCGATCAGGTTGCTCACAGCCCCGTCCAATCTGACCTTGAATGTTTCCAGGGATGGGGCATCTACCACCTCTCTGGGCAACCTGTGCCTGTGTTTCACCGTGTAAAAAATGTCTTCCTTATATCTAGTCTGAATCTACCCTCTTTTAGTTTAAAACCATTACCCCTTGTCCTATTGCAATAAGACGTACTAAAAAGTTTGTCCCCTTCTTTCTTATAGGCGCCCTTTAAGTATTGAAAGGCTGCAAGAAGGTCTCCCGGGAACCTTCTCTTCTCCAGGCTGAACAACCCCAGCTCTCTCAGCCTTGCCTCATAGCAGAGGTGTTCCATCCCTCTGATCATCTTCGTGGCCCTCCTCTGGACCCGTTCCAACAGGTCCATGTCTTTCCTGTGCTGAGGACCCCAGAGCTGAACGCAGAACTGCAGGGGGGGTCTCACCAGAGCGGAGCAGAGGGGCAGAATCCCCTCCCTCGACCTGCTGGTCACGCTTCTTGTGATGCAGCCCAGGGTACGGTTGGCTTTCTGGGCTGCGAGCGCACATTGCCGGCTTATGTCCAGCTTTTCATCCACCAGTACCCCCAAGTCCTTCTCTGCAGGGCTGCTCTCAATCCCTTCATCTCCCAGCCAATATTGATACCAGGGGTTGCCCCGACCCACGTGCAGGACCTTGCTCTTGGCCTTGTTGAACCTCATGAGGTTCACATGGGCCCGCTTCTTGAGCTTACCTTAAATACAGCCAGGACTTAAGTCCCCAGCAGACGTGTTCCCTGATCAGACTTTCTGTACGTGAAATCATTGCTTGTTTCCTCCAAGCAGTGAGTGGTTGAAGCATGTGTGTGTAGCAATCCACAGTGAGCCTCGTATCAGCAATGTTGGAGACTGCCTGAAAATGCCTACAAATAACACAGATTCCCCCTGGCTGAATGCATGTTCTGTAGTGATGTCTAGAGTTCTGGATGCTTTTTTTTGTCCAAAGGGCTTTTTTTTTTATACAGCTTTATTTTATATAACTCCGTCTTTCTTGTAGAAGGCTAACAGGAAAGCTTTTCCATAATCTGCATTTCCATAGTCTGCAGGAAATGGATGAGTAACATTGTATGGACCATCGGGAAGGAGTAAGTGCATAAGAAAGGGAGAAATCTTTAATGCATGGTCCCAACACTCATGCTCCTGGATTCAAAAGTATGTTCCCATGAAGATCCATTTAACATGCTTTTCAGTTGGGTAGAGTTGTGGCAGTGAAGCTCTTCCTTCCCCAGAGTGCAAGGTGTAAAATAAAACCTGTTGGTTAAGATCAAAGATACACCTACTATCCGCCATCTTTAAGAGGAAAAATACTGTTGTCAAGTATCATTATATAGTGTGTAAGTGTATTTGAGGCTATTAAAGACAGTTATCCTCAGAGAGTTATACATAACAGGTTAAAATGGGGGAGGGTGGGGGAACAAACCCTTGCTGTGTTTAATTATTGCTGGGTACTGCACACACTTTTCTCCGTTATTTACTTAATCTTAAATGCCAGATGCTAAAGGGCACCAGCATCAATTAACTGCTTAATTAGACTTGCAAAGAAATCATGTAATTTAGTTATAGGCAAATAAAAAAAAAGAAAAAAACACACAGAACAGAAGCTCAGGGCTCTCTTTGCAATCATTTTTAAAGCTCCCTGCATAACATTGTTTGCTTTCATCGCTTGCTGGAAACTCTTTGGAGCACACTCTGTGCCAGTTGTCCCATTGGGAAGCAAGCGGCTGGATGCGACATCACTTGTTCATCGTCATTCTGAGCGGATTTAGCCACAGCTTGCTTTGTTGCTGTCCAAATTCTTTTAATCGAGGTTTGGATCAGATGCCCTTTGCGAGGACTTGTGTGGTGCCTCATCCTGCGGATCCGCAGGAGAACCTGGCCTTCGCCCTCTCTTTGTGATCTGCGTTCCCTTCGGCCCTTGCTCTGGGTGCCTCGTCTGGTGAAGACCACACGCTGTCCCCTGTTTCTGCTAGGAAGACTTCCGTGACGAACGCATTTTTGTATTTTGCAGTGTGTTTTAGAGTTTTAGCATGCAGCCAACAAAGCACCTTACCTTTAGCAAAAAGAGCCCTGCTTCCCTCACTACAAAATAATAGGAAGCAAGATGCTTTTATTCCGTTAGTACCCACTTGTAGGAATAACAGTGTTCACAGGAGTAGAGTGCATTCATTTTTGTTTCATCAAGGCCTACAAGTCTGTCTGAATCTTTATCTTGCAAATTGCCTTAAGAGAGTAATGATCAATACCTTATGCTTGTGTATATGCAAAGTTTTTCTTCCATATAGGTGCTGCTGCCTTTCTGACTCTGTTACCACTATTCTCACTTCGGTGTCAGCAACGTTGTCGTTTAAGTGCCTTTGCAGCATCCCGTGTGCTACGATTTTTGTTTCTTCCTTAGTGCCTAGATGTTGGAAGCTGCTGACGTATTTTTTCTCAGGTCCTGAAACCTTTCTGAAAACAAGGTGGTGTTCAGTTTCTCAGGGCACAGTTCTCCCTCTCTGCCTATGCTGTCTCAACACTGTTCTTTTCCTTTCTGAAAATACAACCTAGCCCTTACAGAGTTCTTTATTTCTTCAAAGCACTGTATAAACATTATCTAATTAAGTATATATAACATGCCCTAAAGTATGTTAAGGGAAAACTGCAGCACAGCATTGAAGTTTCCAGTCACTTGATCCAGTGTAAAATCTGATTGAATCACTAATTATTTTTCCAAAATGCGGTGCCTAATGGCATGTATCAAGACAGGAAAATCAGAGCTGCAGCCAGAAGCATTGGGATCTGCCACCAACAAGAGAGGGACAGTCAGGTAAGTTCTGTGTTAGCTCTCGGATTGGTTTGGATATGCACACTAAGCTAACAAACAACACAACAAAAAAAAAGAGGAGCTGCAGCATTTGGGTCTTTCCTGTTTTGATATATATAATCAGCTCTACATTTCCTGTTGAAATGTTCATTAAAATTGCAGCCCCTGTGATTATGCAGCTGTCTAATTCAAATCAATGGGGCTCCTGAAACAATTTCAGATATTTTTAAATACTGCTGTAGAACTTCCTTGTTTACAATGTTATGATTAAGTGACTTTTTTTCTAAGTCATCTAAAGCATTAATAAAAATCTCTTCAGCTTTTCTCTAATGTTTTTTACTCTGAGTGGCTGCAAATAATGCAAACCTTGCTTTATGGCTTTATCTTTTCTTCTTAGTGCAGTATGTCTATTTGTATTGATAACTAAATCAGAAGCCCAATTACACAAGTTCTTTATAATTCCTAGTAAGCCATAATTGACTTCTTTTGTTTTGGAATCCTAATACAAATAAATAAAATTAATAGAGCAGCAGAATAAATAGCACTGAGAGTACAAGAGCCACGCCTTGCTTCCAGCTCACTAACTTTTGGAAGCAACTGTTGATAATGTCTATCAACTGAAATACTTTGATGTTATAACTGACACCTGACTGTCCAGAAGAAAGATTATAATCTCCAAAGGGTCAAGATACTTCAATAGGTCTCATGCTGAAAGGGAGGTCATTTTAGTTTTACTGGAAAGATGCTTTCAAGGTAATTTCAGCTCTTCTGCTTTGGAATGCTTCAGAGCAATGCCAGGGTTCTTGTAAGTTTGTTTTAATGACTGTGGGTTTATTAACTTTTCAATTTTTTAATAACTCCAATCCCTTTTACTGTTTCAGAAGCCTTGGCACAATTCTGATGTGTTTAAGTTGCAAGCATTACAGGAAAATACCTAAATCAAAACATTGTGGGAGAGAGACTGCATGAACGAGCAGATGTTTACAGTCTCCGACTTCTGTGGCTGAAGAAAAAGCAAACACATTTCTATAAAAACTCAATGTGGTAAAAGCATTTTAGTTGCCTTTAGTTTTGTGCTTCACCTGCCTGTGAAGGTATTTCTTTAGTCTTCTTTTGCTTTTATTACCTCGCCCCAGCTGTACTTATTAACTCCCTTGTTTAACTCCACTTGTTTATGGTCCCACCGGGGTGCCAGGAGCAGGGGAAGAGGCAGATCTGGCACACCTCAGAGCTGGCTCTCGTGGTCGCTTAATCCCTCGCTGAGCACATCTGCTCGAGCTGGTGCTGCTAGGTCAAGCAGCGGGGTGGCCAGATGTGAACGACCGCGGATGTTTTAGTACCGCGGTGTAGTTGAGCCCAGATGCTCTGCTAACAACCTGCCAGCGCTGCTGTCACTGTTATAGCAACACCCCTCTTCACAAAAGGAACGATGAAATCGTGGAAACTGTGCAGGTCAAAATTGGTCAATGCTGACTGGCGACTGCTAACTGTATCGTTACTGGGTTTCGAAGTAGATGAAGATTTTAAATGAACTCTTGTTCTTTGGTGCTGAAGAAGCAGGATGCAGCCTGTAGGATGGAGAAGTGAGTATTGTTATTTAGATATCATCCTGTGTGTCCTCTTGGTATTCAGGACTTGTGCACCTATTGAAAGTTGGAGGTAAAAGCGTTGGATGCGGACATGGGAAGGGAGTGAGAGGGAAGAGGACAGGAAAGACTGAAGTTCTTTTCTTACTTTAACAGAGAATAGATTGAATGTGATTTGGCCACTGCACCTTAATGGGTAATCCCCACTCTGAGCCTCAGATGAAAAGAAAAAATCTATAAGGCTAGGGATAATGCAATAGGATTTTTGCAGACTTTTCTCAGATGTAAAGTGAGCTACTGAATAGCCCAGCCGTTAGTGATAACTTTTTCTTTGAGCACAGAGCTAATTCATCGATTTAGCCTAGTTGGGTAGATCTATTTTTCATCTCTTGCATATCCCACGCACAGAGACCTTTTGTGCGCACCATTTTTCCCTTTCCTCACTTGTCCCTCAACATATATTTTTCCTAAACCTCTGGCTGACCTGTCCCAGCAGTGCTGTTCATGCCAGCAGCACGGTCTCCGTGGCACTTGGTGTCATTGACCCCAGTGGGAAGAGTTCACAGCCGCAGAGAGTGAAATCTTCTCTAAACCTAAAACTGAAATGAATCATTCTCATGGAAGACTGCAATGCAAGAGAGCAGATTTCTCTGTGCGCTTGCTCCCTGGGTGTGGATCGTTGGAGACCAAGAGTCAAGGTTACCTATATGCTATGCTCTTTTTCTACACCAAAATACTCCCTTTGGTGACTAAGCGCTGTGGATCTTAGTTTCTTGACTGATCTAATTTCAAACAGGCTAGGTCCTGCACCAAGGCAGTGTTTCGTTCAGAGCTCTCAGGAGTTAGAGAGATGGAAGAGTTCAAGCAATGCCAAGGAGTAAGAGGATCTTCCAAACAAACAGGGCAGGAAGGAGGGATCTAGAGGCTGTACAGGGGGAATGCAGGCTGCAGTTGAAAAAGAAAAACGGGCATATTCTGGGGTAGGCTATTCTTCGAGCCTGCTCCAGCAGTTGGTGTCAGCAGGGCTTGCTGCAATAAGCATGTCAGCCTCTCAGGATCCCCAAAGTGCTCTGTAAACTTCACAGCAATAGGAAATATGCACAGGGATTGCTTCATCCATCACTAAAATGCATCCACGGCTAGCGTGAAATATAGTAGCCGCTTAGCGCCACACAGGAACCATCCTTACGGCAGAAAGTGAGAAGTGTCTTTTTGACTTGAAAGTGGAGGAGGCAGAACGCAGTTAAGCGAATGGCATTTGTACAGGACACAAGGGCTGATACCACAGTCCTGGTTCATGTTCTTATCCCCAAATAAAAATGCTCTGCCATGAAAATGCTCTGCCTCTTCTGTAACGGTCCAGGTCTAAGTTTCTTATCTCCTCTGAAAAACGGTATGTCCACAGCACAGCGTGCTCCCTGCCATAACCTTTAGTTCATTACTGATTCAGAGAGTGAGTGCCAGCTATTGAATCAGAGGGTTGGGACCAAGCTAAAGGTCACGGTTGTGTCTACGTACATAGAAGCAAGCGTAACCTCTTCTTCTTTCCGAAAGCGCTAATATGTGGAGATGTAAAAGTTCATATCTGTGACTTCTGCGGCTCTCGTGTCAGGTTTGTGAAGCAAACAGACAGGTAGGAAAAGACAGTTTCCCAGCTGGGGAGAATCACATCAAGGGACTGATAGAGTTTAGGAGATAGTGGGCACAGGCATACAGCCATTGTTATTCTCCAGGGTGGAAAAAAAAATGTGTTTCTGCCAGCAAGAGCAGACAATACCTGGGAGCAATTTGAAAAGCCAGGCTAACTCCCATAGCTTGCTGGCCTCCAAGATAACGCTTTTACCTGTGTCCTGTATCCCACTGCAAAGATTTCCTGCTGCTGTTTTTTCCAGCTCATGCTTACTTTCCACAGTCTTTGTGCCTCCAGCAGCTTTTGAGCTAACTTTGCACTTCTTTAAACTTTTTTTTGCCTTTTGTAGTTTGACTTGTGTGATAGAGGACTGTGCCTTGCATCTGTAGGGAAAGACAGTCTCTCCTTCAAGACATGCATGGACTTGTATAGCTCTGCTGCATGTTAAATTGATGGATTTTGCCTCTGTTATTTGGGATTTCTCGATTGTTAGAACATTTCAATGCCTGTCGTTAGCAAAAGGGCATTAGGTTGACAGGACCAGTTTCTCGGTCTCCTGTATTTACTCACCTGCATCAGTTCTGCTGAGCTTAATTTTAATCATAATCCACTAGGTCACCTGTGCTCCATCAGACCATTTTCTCTAGGGTTTTGTTTCATTAGAACTTTATTATAGAGCTAATTTTATTTTTTTAAAGCCATCAAATTCAAGGGTGAGCTATGAATTTTTCCTGTTAAACAGGAAGGTATCCCAGGTCTGTGCTGTGATTCAGCAGATTCTGCGTTCTCAGCCCAGGCTGTCACCAGATCAGTGCTGTTGAATTAAGTAGCATCCTTGACTTTCTTTTCCTTAGCTCCTCTATCTGTAAAATGGAGACCGTGCTAATCTCTCATTTGTGTAACTCTGTAATGTTTGTCCGGCACTTCAAAGATGCCGAATACAATAAAACTGCCAAGCATCCTTTCACTAACAGGATTGATGATTTACACCCAAAATGCTCATTTTTGTGCTAAAACAAGATCACCTGAAAGATACTGCGGTTGGAACCAAACCAAGGAAGGGGGGAGGAGGAAACCATCTGTTACACAACAGCAAAAATGTTTCAGGGCATTCGCCTGGGAAGCTCTGGGTGACGAGTTTGGAATATGAAGGCTTATTTATATGGATGGAGCTAATTTTCTCCAACTTATTCATTTTTCACTTAGGGAATTACCTAATCTTACAAGAGACTCTAGGAGGAAAGATTCATTTATTCTTTGTCTCGTTCAGCCCCAGGCAAGCCTGAAGATGCTCTGCCTCTTCCAGTTCTGCTTTTTTAACTGATTCTATTAATGGAGCCTAAAGATTTTCTTCTTCTGAGTAAAAAGGGTTAATCTTTCTCGTTCCCTCTCACTCTTCTCCTCCTCTTTTTCTGGAGAGTTCTTTTTTTGGCATCTCTGGCTGTTTCTATCATCTTCTCCCCCTAATCTGCCACTATCTGAAGAATTCATTACATTTCAAATCAGAGGCCTTGCTGCATACATTAGCAGGTTTTAATAGACTTGCCACGACTCAAAAAGGAGGAAAAAAAGAGAGAAGATTTAAAACTCTTGTCTTGCCGAAAGCAGACAGATTGACTCAAAAATGACTCAGTCAATAAAAGATGAGTTTTGAAAAGGCTTCCCTCCGCTCAAAGGGAGCTCGTATTCCAGCGAATTAGGTTTTTCTAAGCCCACTGTCAGAAATTAATAATACATACAGCATGTAAAATGGATTTAGCCCTCTACAGCCTTATACAAACATATCTTTGACTTGCTAAATGTGACACGACTACCAGGATTTTCCAGCCTTTATCCCAGGAGTTTGTCATCTCTCCAGAATGGTGACCTCAGTGGAATTTTTAAGCACGTTAAAAAAAATGGCTAAATGAGATTTTCATTAAGAGTATGTTTCTACTTTCCTCACCCTTTTTCTTCACCCAAACCCCCTCTGTCAGAGCATTTTGTTATCATTATTTGCAATCAAAATTATGCCAAAAGCTCGAGTTTAAACTCTCAAGCTATCAAGTCCCTTTACTAGACTCTTTCTGTGGCCTTCCTTCAAAGAAAAAGATACTGAGCCTTCTTTGTTGTAGCAGAAATCTGTCACTTGGGTGTTGGTTTTTTCTGCTGCTGCAAAAAGGCCATTAAAATATCTCTTTGTTAGAAAAACAGAAAGGGCTCCTGTCTTACTAGATCTATCCACAGTTATTCTTTTGTGATTTGAGGTCTTCCCAGGTGGTCCTGCTCACCTTGCTTAAGGTAATTTAAACATGCAGGTGTGAAATCAGTCACCACTCCTGTTAGTTCCTGCGCCAAAGTCCCTCAGCTGATAAGAATTAAAAGTGGTACTAATCTTAACCTCCTTGATGGTTTGGGTAGGTCCTTTATTCGGACTGCCATTGTTCTTCACTTGTACAGAGCTCTAAGAATCCACAGAAGGTATTGTTTTTAGCAGGTAGGTCCATACAGCCTTCTGGGTGCCTGTGGGCTGACTGCATTTGTCCATCTCTCATTGTTTTCTCATTCTTCCAAATCCGACTACATTATTTCTTTTCTTTTTTTTTTGTTAGATTTCAGCGTGCTTGACTCAGTCCTGAAATCTTTTCTACATTCTCTCTCTCTGAAAATCTTATACCTACTCCTTTTTTTAAAATTACTTATTCTGAATTAACCCTTTAAGTTACCTTTGCAAAGTCACTACCTGTCCTCACCTCTTCATGGATCTGCTCTGTCACCTGGCTGTATTATTCTACATACCGGATTTCTTGTCCTATGCTTGCAGAAGGTATTGCGTGAATGTGTGGCAGCAACATGATGTCTGCTTCTGGACTGTATCTCTTAGACGATGTAGAGAAACTTTTAAAAGTTGGTGAACAAAGAAACACACTGAAGTGCTCCATTTTGGACCATTATGTGCTGTACAAATGTTTCTCAGACTTGAAATAGGCAGAGCTCATAATTTTTTTAATATGTTTATAGGTTGCATGAAAAGGCTGAGCTTAGAGTTGTTGACAATATGCACCCAAAAAGTGCAGCAATAGTTCGTTCTTTCTCATCATTGCAAATAGGAAACTTGCCCAGATTTTCGCATGCTTGTCTGGCTCCAAAGAGGAGATCTCTAAACATGGGTGTTGGTGTTTAGAGGAGCTTCCATCAAAGTAGCAAAAAGCATTTTTCACAGAGGTGAAGGTAACGAGCTGGTTCAGCTCTAGCAGAAGTATTTCATTTCATAAGAAATTTCTACTTTTATCGCCTAGGGCAGACTGTTAGGTTGGACTGGGGTTTGGTTTTTTTAATGTAATTTTGACACGTAACTAGAAATGACCTGTCCTCGGAGGACAGCCAGTAGAATATCACCTTCTCCAACACCATTTTCCCCACTGCTGAAGAAATTTGGGTGAGTGGATCCCCTGGTCCTTCTCCTACTTACTCATTTCTGTCCAAGAGCCATGAGTAATTGCTTACTTGAAATTAGACGGGGCTTTTGCTCTTTGCGCCACTTCACTCATGAACATTAGCCGAGTAGATGTTGTTTCTTGAGTCGTATTGTAAGATACAACCAGGAATTATACAACAATCCCAGGAAGAGAACACTTGTCTGTCTTGCAGATGTTTAGTCCTCAGTGCTTAAGAAGTGTTGGAAGAACCAAACGTACAAGACCTAGAAATCAGCTGGATTTTTTCAGCTGGAAGAGGTGCTTGAGTCATTCTTCCTCAGGGTCTTTTATTTACAACATATCAAGCTCCTTCCCAGGATAAGTCTCCAAAGTTAATGTCCTGTCATCTTGTGTCATAATCAGGAGCTTTTAGTGCTCTTCTGAAGATGTGCTCCTAATGTTGGTATAGAGAAGAACAAAATTGAAGGGAACAAGCTTGACTCTTCCTCTAGTTTTGTATTTGTTTCCAATTTAGTTCATTTTTTAATCTGTTCCATGTTCTCTTGACTTGAAAAAGGAGTTTTGCAGTGAATATTATGTCACTTAGCTTCCAGCTGCTGTGCTGGGACATAGCCACCCAATAATCTCCTTAGGAATAATTGCTGGTGTCTTTTCAGATCATTTTTGTGAAAGGTGACAAACTGCTTGCCACAGTGAGATGTTAATAACACAGAGGTGCCCTTTGTTTGAAAGCTGGTGCAGAAATTACCCCATGCAGTTGTTGCAAAGTCGCAGTTGTAATGGTAAGAAGTGAGAAGCGGATCTGTTCATTTGCATATAATTCCAGGGCTTATGTGTCATCTTTTGTGTAAACCATACAATTTCCGGCACGGTAGGGAACGTGCGCTCATAATACAGAGGGACAGGAACATGGGCTCGCTCTCAGCGTGGATCAGGGTTAAAGAGATGTCATCTACTAAAAAGGAGGGGGTAGAAAGGAAGAAAACATGGTCTGCAGGAGCTACATGGAGAGAAACAGGCATGGATATTTAATGAATCCAAGTTGTCAGACCAGCTCAGGAGAAACTGTACATCCTGATGTCCCTTCTGAGCAGACATCAAAAAAAGGGAACAATCTGTCTCCTTCCAGGTGTGTATTGAGCTGAACTCACCCTGCACCTGCCCTGAATCACAGCTGAGACCTAGTGCATATTTTTCTTGTTGTTCTTTTAGTCAGAGACTGCTCAACTGTCCTTTTACCAGTCAGATACACTACAGATGTCTGAGACGGACATCTTTCTCTATGACACCAAAATTAAACTCTTAAAGACTCTTTAAATTCCAGCTGAGGGCTTTCTAGTATGTTCCCAGTGTAGGTTTCTCAGCTTTTTCATGAAGAGTTGATTTTTTTTATTTTTTTTTTTGGAAAACAAATGGCACAAGTATCTGTGCTGTCTTGTGATTTAGAGTCAGAGAGGGCCATAAGTACTTGGTTTGCCTTTTTTCTTCTTCCTTCTCTCTCTCTAGGAAGCTAGAAAGTCTCTCTGAGTAGCCAGTCAGTCCCAATGATGAACTTAACAATTAGAGCCTTAGTGCCCATCTTCCAAAATTTCTAATAAAATTGCATTAATATTTAATACCCAATTATTAAATATTTAAAAATTTAAAACCGAACTGGCTTGGAAGTTAGCACGTGATGAATAATTCAGAATCGGGAGAGGAGACTTGGCACTTGGGCTGAGACAGATGTTACCTTCCCCGTCTCCCTGCCCAGAGATGATTTTGGTGGTCCTCCAGTCTTGGGACAGTTTATGGGCACTTCTTGGAGTCTTCAAGCCTTTACCTCTTGCTCAAGAGCATTAGCACAAGGTTAAGGGAAATAACCCTCCCCATCTATAATAACACTTCAGACTCCTGCGATGGAATTATGAGCTCCAGAGGCTGGAATAATGTGATTGAAAGCCTGGTTATCCAGGAGATGGCTCTGTTTCCAAACATCTTTCATGCTCTAGGGGAAAAGAGATTGCTTGTCTTAACGTCTGTGTCACATTCCTGCAGTTTTGTTATTTGAAAGCCCCTTTTCCCCTCTTGCTGTTCTGCTGCTCCATGCTGAACCAGCATTTCATTGAGCTCCAGCACAATCGTCTTTAAAGGATTGTTTTCATAAAGTGGACACCAGAAAATGAAGTAGAACGTGAAAAATATGCCAATAAAAATAGGGCAGAACTTGCTATCCTGTGAGAGGAGGTCCAGGGCACTCAGAAGAACCCACAGAGGAAATCTCTGGTGTGATTTTGGAGCAGAGTAACTGCCTTTGAGGCCTGCTGCAGGAGCACGAAGAGCAAAGAGAAGGGTCTGGGGAAGGTTTGGCTAGTTGGCATCCAGAGTGCTTTCAGGCCAAGAGCAATGTGTTCGCAGTGCCAACACTTCAAACCACTATTAACGGGATAAACGGGGGGGGGGGGGGGGGGGGGAAAGATTGAATAGAAGGAGTGAGTGGAGGCTTTTTAGAGCTTAATTTCCTTTGGAACAAAAGCCCTAAAACAAACTCCGCAATCTTCGCCCATTAAAACTACAAATACGGTGGCACACTGCAGAGACTTTCCTTTATCTGTTGCAGTGCAATTGTAATTTCATCCCCGCTGGCTGGCTAAAACGGTGTGCATTTTTCCTCGCCGTCCTCTGCGACCCTCCAGCCTGCCTGCGTGCTGCGCACAGCGGAAGCGGTTCCATTAGCGCAGGCCATGCAAACAAATGAAATGGCAGGCTGACCTTTCAGCAAAGCTGCCTTACCTAGGGGATAGGGGCAGCGGGCTTTGTCTCAAAAAAGTGCGTTCTGGAGACAGCAATGGTGTTAGAATGTCTGTCAAGAGGAGAGGCAGTTTATGGGTGGGAAGGGATTTAGTTCAACTCAGCGGCGTGTGCTTATTTAGAACCACGCTCCAAATAGTCAGGGAGTCTGCAGGGTTTGGAGTTTGGTCGTGCATCCCAAATAAGAACTAAAGGGCACCTGTATGATGCCCTGTCCCATCTCAGGCTCTGTTTTATACCACATAGTTATTTGATAAGCTACTTCAGAAATGGGAGGAATCTCTTTAGGTGTTTATTAATTCTGTATTTAGATCCGTCTGCCTGCAAAGCTACGATATCTTTGTGTTGTGAGCGCAGGCTTCACAGTGCAGGGAAGAGACGGAGACAAGATACTGTAGGTAACATAATCTTGGACACTATCACCGAGTCAAAATAGCATTTCTGTGAGTCTCAGCGGCAGAACTTGAGCATAGAAAGTTCCTGGAGTAAGAGCAAAATGGCTTTGCTCTTCGGGAAAACTTGAAATCATTTCTTGCCAGTGGTGAAAAGCTCCTGTTTGTAGCCTTGGTGAAAATCATTAGATAATAAACTGTAAAGCACTCTCTAATGCATGACTGAATATTGTCCACCCTGCATTGTGAATGACTATAACTCCTGCAAAAAATCTTCACTTTGAGAGGGAACAAACAAATATTTCTAGAGCAGTTTTTCTGTGTTTGTTTTTATAGCAGATGTTGGATGCTGTTTCAGAAGTTTAAATAGCATCCAGTGTTTTGGAGGAGTAGTAATAGTAGTGATGTGCCAGTGGAAACAAAATAATGGGCAGAGTGCAGGGGAGGTGATCAGACAGGGGACAAATTCATCTATTAGATGCTTCTGCAGACCACTCCATGTAATTAACAATGTGTATTATATATGTTAATTATAGTCCCTAGGATTAATTCTTACAATAGACACTTGAGCGGTTTCAAAACCACTCTTTTTCTTGGAAACAGCCTGGTGGAGAAGTGATTCTCCTTCCTCTGACAAGCAATACAAGTTATGCCCCTGTTCTTGCTGCTAGACTTCCCTGAACTACAGCCCATGAAAAGTCCCAGTGACTTTTTTTTTTAGTAACTCCAGAATAGATTACCTGGAAAACAGGTAGACTGGAAGACTTATGCCTGATATTTGCTGGCTTGTTCTAGAAGCAGAAGGTAACGACTTTCCTGTAAACTTAAGTGACCCAGTATCTTTGTATTTTTAAGGTGAAGCTATTTTTTGCTTCTGAAGTTAATGACTAGCTCTGGCTCAGGCTGATGTCACTTTGTTCTGGGAAGTGCTGTTGGTCTGTAATTGCCCTATGGAAGGGAAATGTGGCTATAAGACTGTAATCATCCTTTGGGGGGTGGAGGGAGATGTCTTCCTGGTTCGTTCACAATTTATGACCAGTGTGACAATCCTAGCTTCCCAATGGTTTGTGCCATATCATACTAATTGGTGAAGTCCACCTTGGGCAATAAATAGCTCTCCTGAGGTTAATTTATCCTGTGTCTGGGGTGAGGGTTGCCATCCCCGCTGAGTTCTGTATTGCTGCAAGCAGGCTGTTCACATCATTTAAGCCAGTGATTTTTAAAGCTACCCAGGGTCTCTTTACACAAGACTGCACTGCCTTCACCAAGAACAACATGGACACGCTGTGAGGGTGGCTGAGGAGCTGAGCTGGGCTTCCAAAAGCCCGCTGGTTTCCTGCCTTCCCCCACTGTGAAACAGCTTTGGCAACAAGGAGAAGAAGGGTAGAGAAAGCTCCAAGCGATGCCCACACTGGGATCTCCTGAGGGAGCTTTTTGCTTGGTGTGGTTCATCTGCCAGGGCTGAATCCTGTCCATAGGCCAACTTCAAGTGTGCTTGTGAGATTTGCAACCTTGCGTTGTAATCTCAGTGTTATCAGAAGAAGAAAAGAAAAGAACCCTTTACTTAATCCTAATCCCTATTACATGTGTGTTTAGGTACTACAAGAGAAAGTTCATCTTCTTCCATAGCTGCTCCTCTCTGGTCCTCAATGTCCTGCTTCTTTCACCCTAGCCTTCTGGTGTCCTCTGCCACTTCTTGCAGGTTATCTGAGGATAAAGGTTAATTATGGACTTCTTTCCAAAAAATGGTACCCTTGTAAAGATACATGGGTTGTCTGAAATGGGGGCTTCGGACAACCATCTTCAGCGAAGAGAAACATATGGGAAGTTTTCTTGGTGGAGGGTTCTTGGGCAGTGCAAGAGCTATAGCCGGCCATGGTGGTGGAGACCTTTACTTGTAATGTGCTGCCTTTGAAAACTCTTCCCTGAGCTGCTGGAAGGGCAAGCTGGTGGCTGGAGGAGGGGGCTGGGAGGTGCACTGAACCATATGGTACATACACAGTTTAAAAATAAACCAATGTTGACTGATGAAATAAATACCACTTAGGTTTAAAATTAAACAGCCAGTGCAGTCTGTTGAATATAAAACTGTTTTTACCTTCAAGAAAAGTTATAATTCATGGTTATAATGTCACAAATTGCAAGTTTTGCAAAGAGCAGTTTGAGTCTGCCAGACTATAAGGTCGAGTAAGGGTAGAGTGGGGCTGCCGGGCTGGTTGGGTTGCGTGGTCCCACTCCCCCAGGGCATAAAACACACCTATAAAATCTAGCAAAGCGAATTTTATTTCTCAAAAGCAATGGTCATAAACTTGCCTACATCAGAAAATGCTCTGCTCTTCTTCTATTAGCCTTTACTTAATACGATACAATTTATTTTTATATTATGTCCTTCACAGAATATCACAGAACTCTTTTCAGACACTGTTCCTCATAAACTAGAGCTGCAAGAGAAGATTTCAGCTTGGGGTTTGAACAGGGGAATGACTGGAAGGATTTCAGGTGCGGAAGGGCAGTGTTAGAGTTGCAGAGAGTCGGATGGGAAGGACAGACCGGCGATAGGAGAGTGTAACTAAATAACAGTTTGGGGGTACACGTGGGAGGGATTGATGGGTGACATTGCACGGCAGGTACAGCATTATGGAAATGGAGAGAAGCAGCTTGCGTAGGTGGGAGAGAATAAGGGGAATTGCGGCCTTGCTTCTTGGAATTGAGAAAATAGTGTTTCCTCTTCTCATTGTGAACCTTATGTGAACAAGTTGGTACTGGCATCCCTTCTGTAGGCTGAAAACAAAATCTAAGCAGCCTGTTGTTTCAATAGAGCAGGGTTGGTAAAAATACAGTATCCTCCATAGCAATGTTGGGTGCATCTGCCTGAGGCATTCCGGCAGGGTCAGCAGGGATGGGAATTCATGTGTAAATACTTTATCCTCTGTGTGTTGGAGTGAGTGACCTCCAAACATGTTACTAAGGGAAAGTAACCTTTAATGGAGAGTTAGAAAGGACTTCAGGCCTTTCTGAGAGAGAGATATATTAGCTAGGATCTCAACTGAATTAATGCAGCTACATGGCTTGTGGCATCTTTGGGGATGGGCAGAACAAATTTGTGTTTTCCTGGAAAAGACTAGTGATACATTTAATTTCATGCCACTTTTGGCATGCTGAGAGCCACATTGTTTCCTCCTCTTTCCCTGGGGAAAAAGTTAAGTGTGGATTTGGTTTTCTTTGGTTTAGAGACTGCTATTGCTATTGATTGACCTAGCTGAACTCAGAGCAAGAGCCGAAGCTGTGGTATTTCCAGGCAGCTGTGAACATTTTCAGATGTAAGGAGTGTAAAAGCAATGGAATAAAAAGCAGTGACATTTTCGATATGAGACCAAAAAAGCCTAACTCATATTTTATTTATTTATCAAAAATAGTTGGAATTATTCATTAAAGTCAACATAAATGTGTGAAAATACAAGGTGTTTCAAGAAGCAGCATCATTAGGGGGAAGTTAATCATTTGGCAATATTAATTTTGTAACAGATTAATGATTTTTTTCAGCGAGGATTTTTTTTCCCCGTCAAACACTTCAGGATGGGCAACTTTTTGTACATACTCTTGGCCTGAATACAAAGGAGATGGGGCAGTATGATTTCCGTATATTTTCCTGCTCTTTCTGTTCTCCTTTATTATTTTTTTTTCCAGGCAAAGTAAACAGCCAGTCATTATCCCTGACCGAGGCATAGCCTGCCAAATCTCACGCTTATTTTCTCAGTTCTTATTTGTTTCATTAACGCTTCAGTGAGGGATGCTTTGGTGTCCCTTCTCTGGGATGAAGGATGTTTATGGTGTGACTTTCCCATCCATGGCTTCTGCAGAGCACACCTGCAACTTCTCTCGCCTGTTTTGTGCAAGTGTAACAGAGTCGAACACAGGAACTCAAACAGGTACACTAAATACAGGGATTCTAGTTTTCAAATGCTGTCTTTTAAAATTATAATTAAACCTAATTCTCCAAATGTTGTGAAAGATCTTAAAGGATCAAGACGTTGAATGTTCTGTAGGTGGCAGATAAAACGGATAGAAACAGTAATGTTGTCATCAGAAACCTGCTCTGTTAATGCACCTCGACCCATCCTGAAAGGATTTCCCTCTGTTCAGTGGCCTCTACGGCTGTGCCTTAAACATTGCTCTGAAATACGCTGAATTGCACTCTGCGCAGATGATGACTTTTAAATCAGTTTCTCCTGACTGTGCTAGAAATTTGGCGGGAATTAGTGGTATTAGGTGAGGCTTAAGAATTAGCGCCGTCACATCTTTGAATTCAGACACAGAGCAAACAATGCCTCTTAGCTTAACATCTTCACTTGGTGGGGGAAATATTAGAAAGATTAATTACTGTCCCCAAGTCAGTGCATATGCTGCTTGTGCTGTTCTCCGGGTGCAGAGAATCTGCAGTGTCAGGGCCGTATGCAGGCAGAGCCATGATGTAGAGCGGCTACGTAGGTACCCAGTGCCTAAAAACAGGCATCTTGTGCTATTTTAGACACCCCAAAGTATCTGAGATGTTGGCCTGGGGCTGGCTAGTATGACACGGAACCTGCAGGAAATCTCCTTCCTGCAGAAGTGTGGTGGGAAGTTGTGAAAAATATCCTAGTGCATCTCAAATGGCTTTGTTTCAGCAGTGGGGGATCCCAGTCCTATGTTTCTCAAGTCTCAGGTTACTTTCCTATCAAGTTGCTCTTCTGTGAATCCTCCTCACAATGTGGCTTCTTGGTTGCGTCGGCAGAGCCTGCAATGGAAAGCTGGGGAGCAGTCACAGTCCTGAACGCTGTCCTGAGTTAATCTGGGAATAGCCCCTAGCTGAATTGTTTCCACGGAATAAATACTGCAGGAGGCGGGCATCAGCAGTTGCTATAGCTGACCTATTGAGGACTGCAATTTAATTGGGCGTAAAGGAAGAGCAATCTCTGTTTTACAGTCAGGGTTTGATAGCCCTTTCACTGGGGGCAGTTGCAAATTTAAGCATTCCTCTCATGTCCCTGTGCCTGCTTGTTTTTTTCTGCCCCATCCCCAAGCTAAAGAAACACTGGTGGGGAATTGCTAATGGAGCCATGGAGGGGATGACAAGGCTTTATCCCGTCCCTGGCTGGTGCTGGCACATTCGGCTGCATCTACATTAGCAGTTACCCAGTTCAGTGCCTTGTGCCAGTGGCTGACACAAGGCATCTCTAACAAGGAGATAAGGGTTTTTTCGTGCAGATGAATTCCTTCAGCCAGGAGGGCTGACGCGGTAATACACCAAAACTGCCGCAGGCACTGGAAAGAGGGCCAGGAGGAACGGCGGGGAGGAGGTGAGGGCACACTGTCAGGAGTGAAGGCTTGCTAGTCCTTCAGTTAAATTGAAAAACTCAGGATTTCTTGCATAAAAGACTGATTGTAGTCAGAGTTTTTCCTTTTTCACCCTAAGGGTAGTAGAGGAAAGCAGTTGCCATCACTTAGTTGCTGTTCTAGATTCATACGGTTGTAGTGTAACTAGGCCAGTGCTCTTGGGGGGTGATAAGTCTGCAACCCAATGGGTGCGAGGATGCTCGTGATGGCCATTAGCAGTACCAAGTCTGAGAGACAAAACAGTGCAAAAGGCGCTAACTCTTCATGAATAACAAAAGCTGTTCAAGGAGTTCATGAATTAGGGTGCCATCCACCTCCAAAGTTATAAAAGTCGGGAAAGGCAGCCTCCAAGATGCGGTAGGAAAAGGCAGATTTACTTTTCCAAGGCTAGGCTGCATTTATTAGGAAAAAAAATATCGCTGTTGGACATGTGCGATATATTAAAGGCAGTGCTGTCTCTGGCAGTGGCGAAATGTTATTTACCACTGCAACGTGGTCACCGAGTTTTTACTTTCATATATAGGATTTTGTACTTAACGGTTGCATAGCTGAATGAAGACTGTGAGAATATTGAGGTCAGAGCTGCCAATTAACCTCCTGATTTCGGGGGCTGATTACTTGATTAATCAAAGACCAGACCCAGCTGAGACGATGGGGAAAAAGTTGTAACAATCCAAGGAAGGGTTCAGTTAATCACGCAGTGATGAGTTTGGTATGAATGGGAAGGTGGCTGGTCAGGAAAGGCACAGCCTTTTCGACCTCATGAGAAGGGGGAGTGTGTAAGCCACAACCCTTTGGGCTTGTAAGCAGAGTTTGGATACTCTATTTACCTTACATCCCCCAGAAACTGGGGGGTTCCCCCTATAGCAGTGTTTTAATGAACAAACTGGTGATGTTCCCCAAGACTGGCCTGGTCCCCTTAATAAAGCAAGATACAGCTAGGGGGGAGATCTGGAGTAAGGGAAATACTTTGCTTGTACATCATCGCCACAAGCCGCTCAGGAAGGTGGAGCTGAATTAACTGAAGGTAAGGAGTTGGCCAGCGTTAACTCTCCCTGTGTGGATGCTCTCAGTTGGAAAGTCGTGGTTTAAGCCCAGCTGGCAACAAAGCACCACACGGCCGCTCGCTCCCTCCTCCTCCCCCTTGGGATGGGGAGGAGAAAATATAAAGAAACACTCGTGGGTCAAGACAAGGACAGGGAGGGATCACTCACCAGTTATGGTCACAGGCAAAACAGACTCAACTTTGAGGAAAAAACCCCAAATCAATTTAATTTGCTACCAATCAAATCAGAGTAGGATAATGAGAAGTAAAACCAAATCTTAAAAACACCTTCTCCCCACCCCTCCCTTCTTCCTGGGCTTAACTTTACTCCCAAATTCTCTCCCTCCTCCCTCCCAGCAGTGCAGGGGGACAGAGAATGAGGGTTGGGGTCAGTTCATCACACGTTGTCTCTGCCGCTCCTTCCTCCTCAGGGGCAGGGCTCCTCACTCCTCTCCTGCAATGGTGTGGGGTCCCTCCCACGGGAGACAGTCCTTCTCAAACGTCTCCAGCGTGGGTCCCTTCCACAGGCTGCAGTCCTACAGGCACAGGCTGCTCCAGCGCCGGCTTTCCCATGGAGCGGCGGCCATCTTGGGGGGCATCCCCCGCTCCCATCCGTGGGCTGGGGGTGACAGCCTGCTGTCTGACCATGGGCTGCAGGGGCATCCCCTCCTCTGGTGCACCTCCTCCCCTCCTTCCTCACTGACCTCGGTATCTGCACAGGGGTTCCTCTCACATTCCAATCCCCCCCCCTCACTGCAGGTTCCCCTTCTTAAATCTGTTCTCCCAGAGGCGATACCGCCGTCACGGACGGGCTCGGCCTGGGCCAGAAGCGGGTCCGGCTTGGAGCCGGGAGACCTTCTGGCAGCTTCTCACAGGAACCAACCCTGTAGCCCCCTCTCCCACTACCAAAACCCCACCACACAAACCCAACGCACAGAAGTAAAGGGACACGTAGTTCTCTTTAATGCTTAAAGAGTTCCTGTCCTTGCCTGGGGATTAAGCTGAATTGGATTAAGGCCAAGGTACTTCTGAGCAAGTGCATCCTCAGTGGCATTTAAGGCACTTTAACTTAACACATTGTATTATCCTTTTGTCCCACCTGGAGCACCTAACTAAAGCAGAACAGAAGGTAAGAGGAGACTCACGTTCTCCTGGTGCACTTCCAGCTGCTCAGAGGTGAATCACTGGCAAGTCCATGGCCTTGCGGTTACCACCCTACGTTCTGCTTGCACTACGCTTGATAGGCTGGTGGAAACACTTTTTGGCAAATACTCAAGCAAAAACTTTTCCAGCTTGCTTGGGAAACAACAAAGCTTTAGCATGGGCTGTATAAGCCCAGCCAAAAACCTTCCTTCGTACTTAAGCAGTCACCTCAGACTGAAGTTTCTGCTGTCCTACTGCTGGATCCTGGACTAGCTAAAATAAAGACATATGGCCTACATGTGCTGCAATTACGTCTCTGATCACAGACAAAGCCTTAAACCTCAGTATGACAAAGAGGTATCAGAGTGAGGAAGTCTATTTGTTTGCTGTTAGAAAGAGTCAGGGTTTTTTTTCTAACCCTGGGCTGCAGTGTTGATAAAACAGGCTGACTTGGGAGACATCTCTAGTGTATATTAAAGTAAAGCCAATCTCTGTAATTAATGGGGGGATAAATCGAGGTTTAATTACTCAGAAGGCACCTTGGGTGAAAGATTCATGGTAATTGTTGTGTATCCTCTTGAAGGATTCACAGTACTGGCAGCTCCCTTTGTAGCAATAAAACAGAGGGTGAGTGGCAGGCAGTCTCACAGGACCTCCCTTCTAGGGACTAGTCCAGTTAAGGTAGCAAACGCAAAGAGGCAGTGGTACTCTTTGGGCTTTTTATCACAATAAAAGCCCCTCCCCAAATCTTGAGGGATTCCTAAGCAGTGTGTCAATTTGAGATCAAAGCACTTACAGTCAAATCAAGAGTATGTTGGAGATTTCCCTTGGAGGCAGCTTCCTCCTGATGCAACCATACAGATGTGTATTTCTTACCATTTTTCCACTTTCTTGTTTTGTGTAGTGTAACAACCTTCTTCTGGGTTCCGTATAGAAAATAAGATGCGTGCATGTGGGGAAATGGATGCTATAGCTTTGAATTTTGTAGTATGTTGTTAAAAGTCTGGCTGAGCAAAAGGAAAATCCATCCCACCAAGATATGTCTGTTTTCCTTATTCCCTAGTTTATTGTCTTTTAGTCTGCCAGGGCCAGGAGGATAGGAATCTAGCTTGCCTGATCTTTACTCTGCCTGCTTAATTCACTTTTTAAAAATTTAATTAACCTTTTCAATTCAGTTAGTTTGGCTAGCACTGTAAATACGGCGCAAGGGCTCTGTGCTGATGACACATAACAAAGTACCCGTTTTCTTCCCCTGCATAGAGCTGAAGAAGCAAGTGGAAAGTGCAGAACTAAAAAACCAGCGTCTGAAGGAAGTTTTCCAGACCAAGATCCAGGAGTTCCGCAAGGTTTGCTACACACTAACGGGGTACCAGATCGACATCACGACTGAGAACCAGTATCGACTCACCTCCATTTACGCCGAGCACCAAGGGGACTGCCTGCTTTTTAAGGTAGGTCTGTGCACCCCTTGCTGCACCTGCTTCTTTGGGTTCATGGTTTTCAGCATGCCAGAATGTATTTGCTCTTTCTCAGTGATTAGACTGGAAAATCACTGCCCTCCCGCTATGTGACAGGGTGTTCCTTATGAGGGAGGTAAAGATCCTTTCTTCTTTTAAAAAATTACCTGAGAAGATTTGACATCTGGTCTCCCACTTATATATCAAAGTCAGGAGTAAAGAGAAGAGACTATATATGCATAATACCTAAGGTATCTGGCCTTGCACTTCACCTTTTTATATTATCAGTTATATATGCCGCGGCAATAAAACCTTACGTAACCATCAAGGTTTCATCCTTACTTCACTGCAAGATATATGCCCTTACTATCTTTGCTATCCTCTAGCTTGTCTGCATGTCATCATCTTGTCTTTATGTAAATTGGAATCCCTTTTGAGCAGCAACTCATCCTTGTGTGTGTGAAGTGCCATTTATGTGAACAGCAGAGATGAGTAGCAATAACAGTCCGTCTTCGCTCAGTCTGATACCTTTATTGGTCTAGCTAGGTGGTCTGAGGTTGGGTTGTAGCTTGATAGGTGCTGTTTTTCTTCTGCGTTACCTTCCAGCTAGCACAGTTGGGCTGATGCATTAGAGAACTGAGGTGTGACATTAAAGTCACCAAGCTGTTAAGTTCCATCTTTACGTTGGTTCAGGTGTCAACAGTTCAAGTTTGCAGGTCAGTGGGAGAACTTCCTCCTTCTCGGTGGCAAACACAACTGGCACTTAAAATCATACCTGCCTCCCACTGATCCCCCTGGGATGAGTCTAATTTATTAGAAGGATGAGGGCTTTGGAGGCCTTCAATACAGGAGGGAACTCTACAAGCAGGAACTGGAGAAGTACTGTTTCTGCAGACCTATGGCTGTGTGCCGCATGTGGATTGCTGCAGTATTGTTTCTTTACATAACAGGACAAACATTTTCCTGTTCTGCAACTTTAGAGCCTCAGGAAAAAAAAAAAAAAAAAAAAAAAAAAAAAAACACCCAACCAATTAAACAAGTGAGGGTAACTATAAGACAGCCCTAGGATCTTTAGTAAAAGTAGGAAAATACTGCCAAAACAGTTGTATTGCTTTGCCTTATGAGGTTTCTGGACTAACTGAGACAAATGGCAGCAAGAAAAGAAAGCTCAGTGTCCAGGGAGGAGAATAACTCTGTTGGTTTTAAGGTACTGTCCTTGAATCCTGAAAACGGTTCTCTGTTGAGATGGTGGAATGCTGTTAGCTCTGATACCTCCAGAGGCCTTTGCTCAGACCTGTTTAGTGAATGAAAATTCAGCAGACTCCTGGAGATGTCTGTTGGATGCCATGGCCAGACAGTACAACTAGCAGGTCTTTCTGCGTCATAGGAGAGATGGCACCCCTGGAGAAAGGTAAGAAAACATGAGAAAATTGTGTACTGACCACATGAACAAGAACTGGCTGGCATCTCAGTAGTTTGTCTCCAAAGGATCAAATTCTCCTTCATGTCATGGCAATAGGAATAATTTACATGCAGGAGAGTGAATAATTAAGTACAGATTCCTCTACCTAAATCCTCTTCTTGCTTTCTCTTCTTCACTCAAGCCTTTATTCCCAAGTATGTCTGGAGGATGGAGGTGATTGTCGCCAGGTAGAGCAGACCTCGTGTTTCCCAAAGCCAAGGGTGGGTTGCTTATTAATTCATGGAATTCCTCAGCCTCTCTTACCTCACACACCTCTTCAGATAGAGCCTAAACAGCAAAATCTCAGACTCTTTCTCCCTGTTCAGTAAATCAGAGACAGTTCCCACCGTCTGCAATTTAGAATAGCAGTAGAATATAAACAACAAATTATTTCCTTGCTTAGTCCAGGCAGCTGGTTGTCATGTATGTACCAAGGCTTGAATCCTGATGGCGGCTTCCAGTGAGCTTGTGTGTTTATGCTGTGGAATTTCTGAGCCATAGCAGACTGTGGGTGTTTGTGTGCGTTTCATTAACCCAAAAAGGTCACAAAGCGGGGAATGCTATTTGTATTTGTTCCATTCAAGCAATTTATGGAACAGGGTCTATATAATTAAACCAGAGAAGTCCCCTGGCACTTTACAAGCTTCTGTAGTTTGCCTGTAAACTTTAGAGCATATTTCAGTAGCACTGTTGGTGGCATTTAATTTTCAGTGAGGCTTCAATAGCAGGGGTGCAATAGGAGCTACTGTAATGTAACCCCTTCAAAGCTCAATGAAGATGAAAGATGTGCTTGGTTTTCCTGACCAAAGTATGCTGTGACTGTAGTAGAGCTTATTATCTACATGCTGTATGTGTCCAGCCAATTGACATTAATTGGAATTACAGCTTCAATGAAAGGGTTAATCACCGTGCCATGCTGCAAATATAAATGAGTGCATCTATAAATGAGCACTGAATTCCGATGAAAGCGTATCAGTATTTATTGGCGATCTCTATCAATGCAACAGATGAGCTCATCAACTTGAAGGATGTTCCAGTGATTTTCAGATCCCCTCTGTGTGTGACTGAGTAGGCAGCAAGGCGCATCTCAGACTTCACAGCTCGCTCTCACTTGTTTGCTCTTTTTTATTCTTTTAATTAAATGCTGTGAAAAGTGGTGTTACAGATTCCTCACCAGGAGTTTAGTTTTTGATGACTTTTTTGTGGGATGTAATGTATTATAGTTACTGGGGCACTTGACAGTTTCATATTCTGTTCCTGTTGCTGGTACATTAGATGCGTTAGGCCATGACACAGACTTTGCGTTCTGCGTAATGCTGGACTGGTGTGTATGGGCCAGCCCACCCGTGAGATATCGAAGAACTGCATTGACTCCCTTTAACAATCTATTAAAGGTATCTATTAGAACAAACAGACACTGCTGGGGAGCCTCAAAATCAGCTTAGCCAACTTGGAACTAAGCGGTGGCAAATCAGGATGTCATTGCTTGGCCGTATGTACATCGTGCTGTTTACCCTTGTCTCAGGATAGATCCTGAATGAGAGTAAGGAAATGAGGTCTTTAGAAAGGCAATGACAATTGTTTCAGACAAAGAACGTCTTTTGGTAAACAGAAAGACTGGTCAAATTTGAAGAGGAGATGATTTGGAGACACTTGTACAAATGAACAAACAGTGTAGAGAAATTAAATCATGGGCTTTTTCTTTTTGTGTGCCTAAAGACACAGTCCCAGCCAACGCATTTGAAGCCAATCAATTTAAAATTAAAAGAGTGGAAATTCTTTTATTTTATAGACCCTATGGCTTCAAGGTACTGCTGAGAGCAGGAGCTCAGTACATTTTCTAAAATGGTAAGATATCTGTGTGGACAAATAATAATACCCAGTTTTACATTAAATATTTACATTTACCTTAAGTAGGGACATGCAGAACTCTCTGCTTTGGGGTGTAAAAGCAACCTCTTACTACAGAGGTTAGGAAGAAAATTCCCATGCTTATTTTTGGGGTTGTGTCTACATATGGTTTTGCTGCTGCTGTACCTGGCAACATTTAACTCCATCCTCTGGAAATACTTGGGAATGAAGACTTGAGTGAAGAAGAGAGAGCAAGAAGAGTGCTCGCAGAGAGCAATCTATGCTTGATTATTCACTGTGCTTCAGGTAAAGTATTTCCACTGTTGTGGCATGAATGTGGTGCTGGTCACTTTCTTGATAGGATCCTGGCCTGAAAAGGCAATTGATCTGATCCTGCGTAACAGCTACATCAAATCTGGAAATCTTTCTGGTTTCAGATTCCTCTACTTTCTCAGAAGGGAGTGCTCGGATTTCTCAGTAATTCATGTATAAGTTATTTGGGTCTATGCTGGTTGGTAAGGAAGTTAAAACAGACAAACTCTTTTCCAGTATCGCAGTAGTGTTATGTCTGAGCTCATAAATAGTCCTGGCCAAAAGGCTGCCTTCAGACAGATATTTCTATAACCTCGGAGCCCAGCCTTGCAGAGTACAGCATTCTCTCTGCTTCCACATATCTCACCCATGTTGTTACGTTCTGTCAAAATTATCAGATGGATACCCAAACACCAGCTCTTCATTGAAGAGCATCCCCAAGTTGGTAGGCTTTAGGCCTTGAAAGAGAATACCCAAGATACCAGACAGCAAACAAAACCAGAAGCATCTTGACATAGCTTGAGAATGTTGCCAGCTGCTGGGCTGGCACTTTTTGCTGCAAAATAAAACCTTCATTGGAGTCCTGTTGGATCGGTAATATGGTAATAAAATCAACAGCTTTTCTGCAACCTGTTAAATTAACAGCCAGTACGCACACACTGTCTTTGACGCACACCTCTTTAAGGAGTTACCTAAAGAGTTGCAGATCTATAAGGGGAACTGTCACTGTCAAACTTCAAGGCAATCTGAAAAGTGAACACTTGCTTCTGATGTGGTTCACTGTGGGTGCAGAGGCAGAACATAGTGGGGTGAAAAGGATAAAGGCTTTGTATGGAAGAAGGGTACAGTGGAAGGACAGACATCACTTTTAAGTTCCCAGTCTTCCGTCGCTTGCCCCATCGCTCGTGTACCCTGTTGTCCCGTTGCCTTTATATTGACAAGGTGTGTAAAATATGATAGGGCAGCTATGCACACAAGAAGTAATAGCTTAATTCTCTTTTCCTGAGGAGGGAAATGAGGCTGGATTGAATAAAAAGGAACTTGGAGGCTATTTTTCAAACAGAGTGACGCTGATAAACTGCTGGATGAGCGGGGGAGACAAAACTCGTGTGGTTAAAAGTGCGGAGAGAGTCCAGTCCACTGAGATTGCAGCGCAGCCTTAGCATCAGTTTGGCCAGGGCACACCAGTGAATGATGTACGTCTTGGAATAAGCAGGATGGTTAATACAGGGATTAGTTTTACTCGCCTGAGTGCTCTTTTTCCGTCTTGAAGCTGACAGCACTGGTGGGAGCTCTGAATCTGAGTCTGCATGCTTCTCATACCCGCAGTTTCAGTTATTTCCCTCTCCGAGAAGCTGTGTTCTAGCTGTTTGTTTCTTTTTGCATCTCTCTTCTCCCCTCTCCTCCTCCTCACCCTTGATGAGTCTCGAGGGGAGAAGGAAATCACAATTTTGATGGAGTGCTATTCTTCCAGCAGCCGTCTCGCGCTCTTGCACACACAATCAAAAATAACAATGGGGCTCATCGGTAGAGCGGGCCAGGCACCAAGAGATTGATTAGAGATTGTAGGCCTCTGTTAACTCCTCATTCTTATTAATTACCAGTTATTTTATTTTTATATTTTGTTTTCAATTTGCCCATGTGGTTGATGGAGACTTGATTTCTGCTCAGCTCCGGGAGTGCCTGCCATCACTGTGCGAGCATGATGCCTTCCTGCCAGATGATTTCTCTGGGATTCCTGGGAGGGTCAGCAAGGACCCATCCTGGGTTGCACTAATCAGCAGCTCTAAAACAGGAGTTGTTGTGCAATCTATGGTGTTACAGCATCAAATCCTGTATTTAGACTTCCTACACATCATTTTCTTTCAGATATTGTAGCAGCCTGTTTCCTGTCAGGACCCAACTTTAATTCTTGCTACTGTCTTCATCTTATTCAGCTTTCTCATGCTTTTTTTCTTCCCAACAGAGTTTTTGTCTTACTGCATGTGCTTCCCTAAACAACTGCCTATCCCCTAGGGCATGGTAGGGGTTTTTTCCTTTCTTTTTTTTTTTTTTTTTTTTTTTTTTTTTCCCCAAATGAAACCAGTCACCTTGAGGATAGTGGAGAGATCTAACAGAAGGTTTTGTTTTTACTGCAGAATTTCTGAGCAAAAAGATGCTGCTCTAAGACTTCAGGAGCCTGGGCTGAAGCCTTGTTCCAACTGAGCAAAGTTAATGCTCTTTCTCTGCCTCTGTTTCCCATCTCTACGAGGTGGATGATGCTCCTGCCAATGTCACTAGACTGTTGTGAGGATAGACTGTGCTGATGGGGAACATAGAGCAGCTTTGGGCTGGGAAATACGCTTCCCTGATACCTGTTGGTCTGGCGCAATACCTGTTTCCAGCGTGTTGGCACCACTTGTTCCCCTTCCCTGCCGTGCCTATGAGTCTGCCAGGGTAGACCCAGCCATGCAGGCAATTAATGCTGATGATGTTGGAGAATTATTCCAGTGACTGAGTCTTTCCTGACTAGTGGGAGGATGGTACACGTGAGGATCTCTGAAAGGCCAGAGATTTGTCTTGCTGATGGGTGCATCTTCTCTGTTGGAGTGAGTGATGTGTTACACTGTGAGGCAGATACGTAACCCATCACTTCAAAAAAGCAGGCCTGTTTTGGGGCAGGAAACGTGAGGTTGGCTCAGATGCCATCTCAGATTCAGATGCCTCTGCAAGTCCCTGTTTGCTTTATAATCGTCAGCTGTTGGCCACCAAGTCGCTTTTGCAGTTTCCCTTCCCTTCGCTCCTCCATGTCCCAAGAGCGTGGCAGTGCTGGTGCTGTATCTCCATGTTTCCCTCCCCGCAGCACCCTGCTTGTGGTGGCATAAGCTCTACCTCCCCGTCTGCCCTTCCCCTCTCTTGGCAAAGGAGCAGGGCACTGAAAAAAGGCAGCTTTCAAGTTAGTCCCACAAATTCTGCCCTTGGCTTCAGCTGCCATCGCTGTCAGTAGTGCTGATGGCCTCATCCAGGCAACTGGACAGGGCAGACATCAGCCATCCCACCTGAAGGACCTCAGCATCTGTTTCCATGGCTTCTGGTGGACTTGGTAGTGTTAGGTTATGGTTGGACTCGATGATCTTAAAGGTCTTTTCCAACCTAAATGATTCTATGATTCTGCAATAACAATAAGTAACCAAATCACTGGAAAACGCTTTCTTTTTTTTTACTAAGTTTGCAATTCACCTCCCTCCAGATCCCCTTTTCCTTCGTTAAAATATCTCTCATTTAATGAAACGGGAGAGACAGCCCATGCTTTCTAGGGAGACTCATGTGCACCAACATGGAGCACAGGTCACTGATAAGAATTTAATTAAACAGAGTATCCAGGCTGGTGTAGCAACACGTGCAGCCCTGGAGAGATGCGTGCTGTAGCGCAGCGCTCAGGGCAGGTTGTGCCCCAGCTCTGCCTGTGCCCCAAAACAGGGACCCGCTGGCTCCATCCTCGTGGCAGAGCCAGGCAGCCCTGCACACCGCAGCACAACCCCGCGCCCCGGACAGCACAAAAACTGCTGCTGCCTCAGCGTAAGTTAGCAGGAGGCAGAGCAGGTCGTGGCTGACTTACCTGCTACAATAAAACCCTCTCCTTCCTTTCCCCATCCCCCCCGTCACGTTCCCAGCACCTGCGTGATTGCAATTTGCTGAAGAAGAGTTGTTCTCGTCACTGGCTGTGCCCGGTCTCCCCACGGGAGGTCTGGGGATAGAAGGATGTCTGCGTCCGCCCGCTGCCGTATTTGAACAGCTTACAAAGGGCTGTGTGGGCTGGCAGGACTGTGTTTATGCACCGCGTAGACGAAGATGGTGTTAAATAGCGGATAAAGCGGGGGGGACATAAGCAAACCCCCTCCTGGAATCTCATTCCCATCTCTGCCGCTAAATCGCCGTGTGGCTTTGCTCTAGGTCAGTCGGTCTTCTGGTTTTCTCTATCCCTCTCACCTGGGTGCAGGATATTACCATTCATGGACTTCCACAGGGGTTTGAGAAGCTTTTCAAAATGTTCTGCAGTGGGGAAGCTGCATGTGAATGGGTTGGAGATGTAACTGGTGCAGCTGGCTTTTGTTATACGTGAACGGACGCAGCAAATTGTCCCTCGGACACGTGTTGCAGCCAGCGTGGGCCGCGGGGCCTGGGGCGGCACAGCTGCTCCTTTACTTTTCTGTGGGTACCCGCCACCTTCAACTGGCATGAAATCTCTTCAATTTCTTTAATTTTTTTTTTATTTATTTGAGTCTCTGGTAGTTTCAAAAGATGTTCTACTTAGAGCCTGTGTGATCAGCACTCTTGAAGGAAAAGGCAATGCCTTCGAGTCCAGGCAATGGGGGAATATCAAGGCCTCGTTGCAGCACACATGAAATGGGTGTTTTGCAAAGCAGCTTTTGATGCACGCTTGTTGCTTTCCCTGGCTGCTCTGTTGTGAATTTGCAGAACACACAGAGCCGTGTCAGCAGTCTACAACCCCGCTGGTTGCTTGTGTATGGTTATGTTCAAAGCTGCACATGAAAAGGAGTGGAAATTGCTGGAGGTTTTTATCCTTTTGCGGAGGAAAAAAATCTCGAGTTTCTGGGGATGCTGCATCTCCGCCATCTTCCCTGGCTGCTCCACAGTCTCGATTATTCGTCTGTCTTTGGACGTGAGGAGGAGGGGACGGGCCGTCTCTCCTGCCTCGTGTCAGTTCTGGGCCTCTGTGCTCCAAGGCCAGCGTGTTCGGCCGCAGCCAGACTGTCACGACATCATCTTCTACGCCAGGTGAGATGCAGCCGGTAACATCCAGCGAAGCACACGCCAGCGTGTGAGTGTCCCAGGTCACAGCAGCACAGCTCAGCCTGCACAAAGCCACCAGCAAGAGTGAGTGGCAGCCGCTGCCTCTCTTCTTTCTTGAGTAAGCAGTACGTTGTTTAAATACAAATATAATTAGGACTTATCTCTTGCTTTGGGAGTTATAGCTACTACCCATGCTTGACTGGGGCAAAAGATTTTCTAATCTCCAGGGAGGGAAGGGGGGGGGGGGGGGTGTGCGTATGAAAAAATGTTCATAAATATGGAAGCAAAGCGAAAGATTCTAATGCTGGTGTGGTCTTGGGACGTCTGTCATCTCCATCTGAAGAGTGGATCTGGGTTCATATAAAGGTCTTCTCCTTTATTATTATGAATATAAATGCTTGTGTTGTGCCCTCATCTAGGATTTCAGAGTTAAAAGGTTTCAGCCTAAATTTAGCTTGGATAACGAGGTGGTTGGCCCATTCCCATGACGCTTGGCAGGTGAGTGGGGAGGGATGAAGTGAGGGAATAGTGAGGAGCAGAGAATGGAGTGTCGTGGTCGCAGGTCCCCTTTGGCAGCCAAAGGGCCACCATCAGGGCTGAGACGGAAGCCGGGATCTCACAGCCATACGTTCCTCTGTCATCCTTGTATTACTTTCACGCTTCAAAGTCTAAATGCTCAATTACTACATGGCTCTTAACCACGAAGTTAGTGTTGCATAAACCAGTTAATACGCTTTCTCTCAAACTGGCTTGCCAGTTTAAGATAAGAGCCCGTATTTCAAAGCTTGTTAGGCAGCTCTTCTTCATGGGATCCCAGTCTTTGCCGTGTTTGGGTGTTCGCTGAGACCTTTACCTAAACAGAGGTCTCTTACATTTTCCTTTTGAGAAACCGCTTGTAGGAAAGCAAAAATAATAACCGCTGTGAGTGTACTTTCTGCTTTGCTCCAAGGCATGCCACCTCTATTTGGAGGCAGTTATTGCTGGAAAGGGTTGGAAGCACATCAAGCATTTAGTCATGGCATTTCTTGAAGATTTGATGCACTTCACAGCATCGGGAAGTCTTAAGCACAACGTGCCATGCAGGCTCTCCGGATCATAACACGTCCTGTCAGTGGTGCAATATGAATCTATTAATGCTGGTATCCTTGCCACAGTGCCGTATCTGTGGAGCAATGACAGAATGCAGCAATACACTGAAAATCCTTCTGGGGAGCTTTGTTACGGGGACCGGCTGCTGTGATGCTGGTGGAGTCCTGCCCTGTGCTACAGAACAACAGTTTTTGCAGCTCAGCTCTTTATGTGCTGTGTATACTTAAGGAATTAATGCTTAACATGGATACAGATTAACGTTAGGATTTAACAATGTATCAACTGTCTTTATTCATATACATAAAAATGGTGGAAAACCTATCCTGTTCTCACATTTGCTTCAAAGAAACAAGTACGTGAATCATCCTAACTCCACACACAAAACACATTCATTCTGCCCAATGTGAATGCCAGCGGTAAGAGCAGGTAACTTAGTACTATTCTAGGACTTTGGATTTAATGTATTTTCCTTTTTGCCAATTGCATGAGAACATCCTTTAAGGAAGAAGTGCGGAAAGGTATTTTATGTCAAATCTATCTTATAAGGATTCATAGCTAAATCACATTGCTGCTTTGTCGTCCACAGGGGAAGCAGGGAATTTGAGAGCTGAGGATGACCTCCAGCTTTGGTAACTCCCAAGATTATCTTTTGATGGCATCTTTAGCTTCTAGAAGAAGACAAGCCTGTCTGCCTATATCTTGGAGGGAATATATCAAACTTGAGGCTTGAAAATTTTCATTTGTCCCTAATCTGTATTTAGTTTCAGCTAAAGCAGGTAGCTGATAACAGTGGATCTATCTCAACCGTGTTCTGGGGAGCTGACATAAATTTCAACCTGAAACTGAAGGGTTTGTCTGTCTTAATGGAAGGCTCTGGAGAGCGTTTCATGTGCTAGCTGTCACTTTGCATTTCTGGGACGTATCCGACTCTGGAGAGGGGACTGTCTGCAGATGATTTTTATATGAAGCAGATAGTGGAAGAGGTGCACGCGGCACGAGGTGGCGGTTTATAATCATGTTGGTGCATTCGGTGACTAGTTCTCGTGCCATGCACAACGTAGCTACGATGAATTTCCAGCAAGGGTTACCAGTCAGCTGTCTGTTTGCTCGTCTCTGCAAAAGCTCTTGTGTTTCTGGGTGTTGAAAGGGCCCAGCTGACAGTTGCACAGAGGCCCAGAGGTTTTGGACATGTGTGTAAACAGCTGTCCATTGCCGTATTTCCCAGGAGGTTGTCAGACATCTGCGCATGTCTCTGTCAGGCAAGAATCTCACCGTGTTGTCCTGGGAAAGCACAGGACATGTCCTTGGCTTTTTTTGGCAGAGTCACTGCAGCCCAAAGTTGTTTTTCTTCATATAATTCCATTAGAGTGATGACAGTTTCAAGTTGGAACAGAAAAAGACCTGATGAAAGAACCACTCTGTAAGTAGGGAAGATAGACAGAGTGGAAGCAGTAACTAGCAAGGTAATAGACGGTGATGGATCTATAATCTCTGAGGCTGCTGTAAGAAGTGAATTCCTAAATAGTGTCCTTTCAGCCTTAACCTATTTATTTGCAAAGTGCTAAATTTAATTTTCCTTAGTCTGCAGGAAAACAGCATCCCAGGAATAAACGTTTAGCCCAGCCAAGAAGCTGTGCCAAAGCGCTTGTTCCAGCATTTCCATTTCCTCTTTGCTCTGCACGGAGCATCAGGGCTGTGCACCCCTGCACGTCATCTCTCAGGTGTGTTGGTGTCACGAGGCTGGAGTCAACGCTGCTGCAAGGTGGGATGTATCCTCTTCTGGAGCCTTTTCAGAAAGGGAGATTTAACAGCCGTGGGTTCAGTAAAGCCACCTGGACTCTGTAAGAGCAGGATGAATGAACCTGTCCTGAGGTGGGCAGGCTGGCACATGAAAGCGTGCGAGGGAGCTGATACTGCACGTACTGATGCTCTGTCTGTTCTGTAGATACAGGACCACAGTGCTCAAGGTTCTCAGCTCAGAATAACTTCAAGAGTTGAACAGCACATAAAAGCCCACGTATTCTGAAACATCCACAAAGCCATATCTGGAGGAAGAATAGCAGCGAGTTTTCCAAGCAACCAATGTTCTGCACATTGACCCTGCAAAGTTTCAGCGAATGTGGTAACAAGTAGGTTTCTGTGCGTTGCTTTTTATTCCTGATAGCACTGTGCTGGTGATATACACAGCGTGCGTTCTTCTGCAGCTAGCAAAGAGGTTTTTCCCCAAAATTCACGGTTTAGTAGAGTTTTTAGAAGCTTTGCTTTGATAAAATACATAGGAGCAAACACAGCGTCTGAATCCAGGAGTTGGTTTGAGTGACCAGTGTTCCTGTAGTTGTCACGACCCCAGTGAAGTGTAATGTGGGCTGTCACTTATCCTGTTTCTTCAGAGAAAATTAGTTCTCGTTTTCAGAGCTTGCTATTTTCCTGCCTGCAGAGGATTTCGGCAGAGCTCCTCACAACGCATCCTGCTCCTCTTTGTCCATTTTATCCCCATGACGGTGCTGTGTTGGCTGGTGGGGCATATCCTGCCAGTGCTGCCCTGAGTTCCCACTTGTTGCTGAGATGTGAGTGGAAAGTTGCTGCTTCCCAAGGATGGAGAAGTTTGCCATCTTTATTCTGCTTCAAGGTTTAGTTGGGTTTTTACTCAGTAAGGTGCCATGGCAAAGGCAGTCTTATTTTTTGTGTGTTTGTTCTATTTTGCCGTTTTTTAGCACCTTAGGAATGAAATAGGTATCTGTAAGTTTAAATCCAGCCCTTCCTTCTCCTCCTCTAATCTACATCTGGAGAAGGGTTCTGAGCTCCTCAGCTCTGTGTGCTGCTCAGAGTTCTGACTCCCCTCTCACGTTTGTTTTAAAATAAATAAAAATAAGAGTGCCAGGAATTGAGGGTGGAGAATTACGGAGGCTTTTTGCCTGCGTTGTCCTTTGATGCGAAGCTAATGGGAAGGGTAGCTCTGCTGCAGCCTGGGAAAGGACCTTCCTGAGCTGATACTGAATTTGCAGTGGGGGTCTCTGCTTTTCTGGAATGGGGCGAAATTGCCCCCCCAAGGGTGGGTGCTGTGTGATCTGGCACCATTTTCTCACCAATTCACAGGTCCCTTGGGTCTTATTCTTTCTGCCGATAGGTGTGCGCGCAGATGGGAAAATACAGATTTTTTGTGAGTTAGGAAGGTGTCTTTCTCTAAGTGCCTTTCTCTTCTGTTCTTTCATTTTAAGCACAGTGTCATAGAAAATTTCATTAACCACACCAAAAGTCTCTCAGCCAACAGTCAGCTTGCCAATGAGTGATAGATGTACAGTGTTGATTAATATTTACATTCATTTGGAGATTTTTGCTTAGCCTGGGGATCATGTAGAAAGCCATGAGTACTTGAGCCTTGGAAGAACCTGGGATTCGCACTCTGCACTGAACTGAGCATTGATAGGGTGTTAAACTGGAATGGCTTCTCCACAAAAGCAGAACTTGATCAAGTTAAAAACACATTTTCCTACCAGATTTTCCCCATTGAGCTAGGTCTACAGGGAGGCTTCTTATGCAGGGGGTAAACGGGCAGGATACCAAAGGCTTTCAAACTGCAAAGGGGCATCTCCAGCTTGCCTGAGCTGCTTCCATCACTCAGGGACTGAAATTTTAATCATTGAATTAATTTTTCAGAAACCAAAGTGCAAATCTGTACCCCCAGTGGCATTAATAATGAATGCAGGGAAGAGAGACATTAGAAGGAGAAAGAAGGGCTAGGAAATTTGGGGTTGGGAAATGAACTTGGTGGGGGATATTATTTTGAAGAGATAATGTATGGGTTATATTTCTTTGTCCCTGGGCCTTTCTGCTTGTCTTGCCCATGCCTTGTCCAACAAAGCCCGCTTCATTTCTGTCCGAGGCATCTTTCGAATACTTTTCCTCCCTGCTTATCTTCGCCTGGATTTCCTTTTCCAGAGTAAATAGCCAAGTCCGTACACACACGGTCCTCCTCCTCATCTCCAAAGCAGCCCCCTGAAGCGTTGCGGGGGCTTTGGTTGTATCGCAGAGAGCGAAGCAGCAGGCTGTAGAGTTCACCTGCTCTGGCAGATTTAAAGAAGACGAGGCCTGAACTGCAGCCAAGGTGCCAGAGCTTTCTGCCTCGCTTTTGGCTCCTTCCTTCCTCTCTCAAAGAGCATGCAGATATTTTTTTTTTTCCCCCTAATTAAAAGTATTATATACCAGAAGATTAATTAGAAATGAAAGTGATTTTTTCCCTCCCTTTGTGTCAGTGGAAAAGGCCTGTGCCAGGCGACTGCCAGAGGGAGCTGGGATTTCTCCCTTTAATGCATTCCAGGCAATTTGCCTCTGGACAGCTATCTTATAAATAATGAATGTTTGCACAGATTTTCCCAATTCTCAGGCAGCGCAGGTGGTCTTCATTTCATCCATCCCAAACAAATCTGGAAACAGCAGGGCGTTCCCATCCTCGGTCACCACATGAAAGGGGCAATTCCTCATGTTCCCTCTCCCCTCCTCATTGCATGCATCATGAAGACCACCTACAGTTATGGATTTGTATCTTTATTTGAAATCCCATCGAGCAAACACAACCGTGCTCTGCCATTTCTCCTTCCTGTCACGCAGTGCTGCCAGCAAAGCCAGCACTGGCATTCACAGCGGACGGGCACGTTTGCATAAGCAGGAGGTCTCCTCGTGGTCAAATGGGCTGACGCTCTCGAAAGCGTGTAGGATTGTTGCCGGCAGACAAGACTCAAGCCTGGGTGCACATGTGCGTGATTGCAGGACATTTCCAAGGCCTTTGTGCTCCCCTCCAAGGCTCACAGTAAGAGGATGATTCTTTGAATTGTTACATTAATCTTCGGAAATGAGGATTTGGTTCAATGGGTGCTCCACAGAGACCGGCCTAGAGGAGAAATCCTCTCCCAGAAGGAAAGCTACTCTTGAGTTAAAAGCACCCAGGAGTGATTTATGCAGCGCAGGGACTTTAAAGTGGCCCTGATGCAGGGATGAATTTCATCCCAGAGAAGGACGACGTAGCCTGAGGGTTTCTCTTCATATCATGCCACTTGCCCCGTTTATTTCCTTTCTGTTAAAATTGAAGTGGTGACTGCAGGAAGATGAAGGTGAAGGTCCCCAGCTGCAGAGTGCTCCCATGGTCATCAGCCACCTGGTTCAGAGAGAGGCTGGGGATTGCTCCAAGAACCTTTTCTGTGGCTCTAAATACAGCAGCTAATGACACCTTCCACTCAGCGGGAAGAAAACAGAATTACTAAACTTGCAATTTGGCACAGTGGGAGTGTGAGTTTGTCCTGCCAGTTTCTTGTTGCTATATATTTCCAAGATTTTTTTTTTTTTTTCCTCCCAAGCAGGTGGAATCCAGATCAGGAGGTTCATTTTAAGGACTCAAATTATGCATATGGAAGGCACAGCCCCAAAAGGAAAAGACTGATTGCTGCTTATAAGTCATCTGGCATAAAAAGGAGAATGTGCAGGTTCTCTGGGAAATGCCACATGTCTTGGCCTTATGAGTAATGTGTAGTGATGTCCCATTAGGAGCCATGTTCCCAGTACAGTGTTGAAGGAGATGTATATATTTCCATATAATTTTAATCATTTTGACTTATGGTTTAACTTTCTGCTAGGCAGGCTGTGCAGAGGTTCCAGGAGAATACTATTTTAGATGGCTTTGGGGGCAAAAGAAAGAAGACGACTGAAGGCAAGGTTAGAAATAGCTGAATGTTTCCAGTTGAGCAAGTTTTACGGTCATGTGCTGTGATAATTGAAGGTTTGCTGTTAAATGCTACGAATCTGTGCTGAAGAAAACATGTCCCCAGTTAGAGATTGCTGCAGTCTTTTTCTGCCAGTGTGAGGAGCGAGAGTGCTCTTAGGGCAAGAGGTGCTGTTCAAAAGGAAACGTGAGGAGCAATAATGACAGCTTAGAAAGGCCCAGTTCTTTTGGGGGTAGGGTGTGTTTTGTAGAGGAGCCGTTCATCTCCAGGGGTTGTGAAGGCTCATCCTGAAGATGCATGAAAAATTCAGATTAATTTCTCCAGCAATGCCTGGAATGGACCTGCTGAGCTGAGCTTCCCCTGGTGCTATTAGGACATTGTGGGGTAAAACAAGTGAATACTGTGGAAGTAAAACTCTCTGAGTTTTTTACTTTTTTTCCCTTCTACGCCTCCGTATGCTGTTGCCCCAAATCTGTGTTACAGCACTGGGAGACAGGCAGCTATCACCAACTCAGACTAGTGAGATGTACTCAAAAGCTAATTTCTGCAACCAGCACCAGAGTGCTTAGAGCAAGTGAACACGTGGTTTCTGGAGCAATGACTTGCTTTAATGTTCTTATCAACTATTTTGCAGTCTTTGTTAAAAGAGGTCAAAGCTCATCCCCCTGAGTGGGGACTTCTTGAGCACAGTACTTATTATTAGGGCAGTACCATATCTTGTAATTAGGAATGTAATTCCCATCTCTGTAGAGAGCCAGCCTATAGCCTGGGTACCATTTAAGAGTTTCATGAGATGAATTAAGCAAGGATGGATTGAGCAATACAATGAATTTCAACAGAGATCACTTGCCTGAAGTCCTGCAGGTGTTTCAGATGGGATATGAAAAGTAAATACCTTCCCTCATATTCCCTCCCTTTCTCTTCCATAGTAGGCAAGAAGAATCACATTGTTCTGGGTGCCATGCAGCAGCGACGGTCTGATGACTTGGGGTCTGCTTGTTTGAAAGATTACCTCGTCCCCTGGTCCCTGCTATAGCAGCTGGGAGAATCTGTATTTCTCTTCCTGTCTGACACTAAAGGGTTTTGCCTGCGAAGGACCTGTGTCTTAGAAAACTGCTGTTGCAGTACATCTGAAGAGTCAGATTTTGGCAAGCTTCAAAGTATGATGTAAGAGATTCTTACTTAATTTAGCACTTCGTTAACTTCACTTTTTTTTCCTCCTTACCTACACGGGTGGTAGCAGTGCTTATGGTATTCTGCAGGGAGTTCTATAGTTTATATGCTTTGTATAAAATCATTTACATAAATGCAGAATAAACCAATCAAACTTGAAAAAAAAAAAGGCAAAGCAATCAACTTTGGGCTTGAAACAAGGTATAGGTGAAAGACTGAAAGAAAAGAAGGAGAAAGAAGATGAATTATGAAGAAAAACAGAAACAAAAATGCTGTACAAAAAAGGAAGGAGAAAAGAGGGAAAGAACAGCGGTAAGACAGAAAAAGCAAGGGAAAGCCGGACATACAAGTTAATGCAATGTATTTTCCTCTGTAATTATATTCATTTGATGTAGATTTGTACCAGGCACTTTACAGCAGTGTTAATGAGAAGAAGGAAGCAAGAGTTGATATCCATCGTGGTTTAAAAGATAGGACTTGAATCAAATTGCTGCTGTTCTCGGTGGGCATGGATATATTTAGCATCACAGCATACTGTATATAGTATGCCATTACAGTCTTACAGAACGTCTTTTGAACAAATATCTCAAAGCACACTGCATTAGTTCCAACACAGTATTTCCTGAATTCTTACAGAGTTTCTGGCGTTGAGAGCTACAGTTGCCAGTTGTTGCTGTATTCATATTTTTATACAGTTCATGTCAACATGGATGCTGGGTCAGATGTCCACTGAGGAGACTAGTCTTGCCATCTTCATGTAATTCTTGTCCTGCAGCCTTCTTCGGGAAGGACCTTACTACCACCAGCTTATCTGCAGGTGTGAGGCTCTTCATAGTCTGTCTCAGAGGAAGGAAACCTCACAAAAGGAGCATGTTTCCTCTGCAAATTTACATTTGCCTTCCTCGCTTTCATACATCATCCTCCAGAGAGATGATAGTCTCGTTGCCCTCATCCCCTTAGTCCTGGTCATAACCTTGCTCTAATGATGCGCAAAGTGCTGAGGAGTCATGTACTGCACTCATGATTTCTCAGCAATGCAGTTTGCACCCCTTCATCCTGAAAAAATGCAGTATAGATTTTACTGGCAAAAGGGGAAAGGAGAGGATATTCCCAGGGATTACAGAAAATTAACTTTCCTGTAAGTATGGCTCAGAGAAGTGGAAAGCTTGTGCGCACATAGACTGCTCTATTACTGACAGGTAGGAAAAATGCTCTGGAATTATTCACACTGGCTCCTGGCAGGAGCTCAGAGTCTCGTGGATTATCCACTGAGGCAGAGACAAGGTGAACAATAGGGGTTTAATTTAAGGAATGTTTTCCCTGCCTTCAGCACGTTTCTCCAGCTCGCATCTCCGTTCCCTGATTGCAGTGTAATCTCACTCATTACTCCATAGCCGTAACCTCCTCTCCCCCTTTCGGCAGTGGCAAACCAGCAGCCAATTTGTGTCCAGAATTAAGGTTGTGACCCTCTCTACTTCCCTCTGTGCTTGGCAGCTGCTGAAAGAGGTACCAAAGGCTTTCTGCTAATTGTTAGAAAAGAAAAATTTCTGACCCTGAATTGTTTGCCAAGATACTCTGTAGTTTATTTTCCTCTCTGCAGCAACAGTTTTCAGCAAGAGCAGAGGATTGATTGCTCCTCGAGTTTATTGGAAGTGCCTGATTTTAAAGGAGTCTGAAATATTATGGATGTCAGATAGGAGATGGCTGGTCACTCTCCTGATGAGGAAATCTGGTTGTCCTCAGTGCACTTCACCTGCCTTTTGGGAAGTGACAGTCATACCTAAGAGCGGTGGATGACACTGCATTTGCTCTTACTAGTTTAACTGCTAATGCTTCAGGTGAGTTGCTTGTTAGGGAAGGCAAAATTGTAGATTACTTTTCAGAAAGAAGGATGGGATGATTCTCCCAGCTGAATAAAACTGCAAGTTTTGGGCACAATTGACCCATTTGTACTCACAAATGTACAACAGCTTTGTAGGTGGTAATGACTTCTGTCAAATTCTTTTATTTTATTTGTCACTTTGAACTATTGGCTTATAGAGGAACCACAAAGACTCCTTGTTGGTAGAAAGATGGCTTTAAGTTGCTGAATCATTACAAGCATCTTAATGCAGAAGCAACTAATCTTTTTATCCTGAGCTAGCTTTGGGCTCTGCTTTCCCTCAGGACCTGGATGTTGTAGAGGAACAAGAAAATTAGCGCTAAAAAGATTACTTTGCTCTATGTGAAGCAATCCTCCATGCTCCCCACATTCTGAAGGCTGCTGCTTGCAGTGCTGAAATGTTGCAGTCCAGAATATATAGGTAAGATCTGGAGGAACACCCAAGATGTCCACAAGGACACAGAGGGCACTTCCCATTGTTTTACGTTTACGAGAATATGTTGTATGTAGTGTTCAAAAATGCGGGTAATTATATTTTGCAATGAAATCTATGAACATCTGTTCCTCTTCCTTTCTGTGCCAAGTCCCAACCTCAGGAGTCCATGTTTTCTCCACAACAGTCAGATAGCACATTTGCCCCCTAAACTAAGTAGAGGTTGCAAGGCAGGAGAAGAAATCTCTTGGGAAACGGGTTTTTCTTTTAAAAACTTCCAGCGGCATCTCTGCAGGGAAGAGAAGAGGGATACGAAGCGTGGTGGCAAGAGCAGAGAAAGCGTGGTCCGCTGTGGTGCCCACACTGAGCAATGTCCAGTTCTGCCATGCCCCGTTGAGCCGGGAGCCAGCCTCACGCTGTGCTGTTCCCACATCCCTTGCCCGCCCAGCAACTACAACTGCAACACCCGCTGCAGTCTAGCACGGTAAACAGCCGTATCTTTGTCTTTGATCATTATAAAGAGCAATAGTTCAGCCTCTGTGCAGAAGCTTGCTCTCAGAGGGCAGAGCGCTGGAAGGAGTACAAGCAAAAGTTCTCCGGATGAAAGAGTCTACCTCCTCCTCTTTGTTTGGCAAAACCTCCCCTGCACCTACCTCTAAGATGGCCCAGACAAACTGTCTTTGAGTGATGAGTGATACTCGTGAATTAACAACTTTATTGGAGTTGGGTGTATGCTTGGTGATGGGGTTCATAACTGCTGTGTCTCAATCAAAAAAAAAAAATGTTTTTAATGCCTCCTGTTTTAGCAGAAGTTTGAAAGTCTGGTGGAATCCTCTGCTACAAATATTTATCTTCTGGCTCCCTTTTTTTTCCCCCATTGGGAAAGCTCTTAGGTGATGGCAGAGACCCCATAGCAACTGCGGCTTTTCTTCTCTTAGCTATCACAGCAAAACAGTAATGATGGCTAGCATGTTGCAGGGAAGAAGAATGTACTCCATCCAGACTAGACTTGCAAAGAGTAAATTGGAGTGAAAATAGATTAAATCTTTCCATAGTTCAATGGCAAAAGAAAATCACCCATCATTTGCCTTCTATCTCCCAGATGCATTAAAATGTGGGAAATGCTCAATCTCCAAAACCCTTCATTTCTTGACAGGCTTTATTCACTCTCTTTTCTCTGCTGTTTTTATTAATTTATTCTTTAAGGCAATTCATGCTGTGCCAGCTCCTTTTACTGCATGGAGTAGGGAGATGTTGTTTATAGCTCTCACACAAGGAATGCAGGATCCTGAACTCAGGGCTTGATGGATACTCTCTGACTCTTCCATGTTTCTTTTCTGCCTTTTGCTTTAGGCTTTTGCAACATCCTTTGAAAGGGAACAGCGGAAACAAAAAATCAAGGGTTCGAAGAGTTACCCATCTTTCCTGTGCCTTTTGTCGTGCATTACAGAAGTCCCAACTAGTGCAGATAAAAAGCAAGTATCTCTGAACCTGACCGTACTGTGGAAGACTTGGAGTGCTGATGATTAGTGATACAACAGGATGTTCAGAACAGGGGAAGTCTCGACCTTGTTGAGGATGTTCCCAGCTTGGACCTCAGGGTTAAGCAATTTTAAAGACACCTTTGTGCCATGACCTTGTCCGTCTCCTTCCATTTTCAGGCTTCAGGTTTATTGCTCTCCCAAGGAACTCGGAACAGTTGATTAACTCGTAACTCACTAGTTCTTGACACATTAAGCAGCAAATTTGACTCTAATTAACAGCTTTTATTAACCTGGGTTCCCCCTTCCCTCCTCCTTGTTTCACTCTAGAGACTCCTCAAGCCGTTACAGGTTTTAAAGTTAAATTCAGTTCTAAACTGATTTTTCTTAAATCCTAAAAGCGAATGTGTGCAGACGTTGGATTGTGCAGCTCAGTGGGAGGACGTGTGTCTGACAGAACATTTGGAAAGCAAATATGGTCACCTGGAGGGAAGCGAGGGGTTGGATTGTGAAGAGAGCTGGTGGCTGGCCACAGGGTTGGCTTGACACAGAAGAGGAAACCATGAAGGGCAGGTTTTCCTCAGCTATCCATATACTGCTTTGAACAGTTGCTTCCTAGGTGACAGTAGGCAAGCTCAACCTCAAAGATCCACCTATGCGCGCAACCTGGCGTAAAAAGTGAGAAGGGGCATTGCTGGAGCTCTTGGCCAAATTGGATGACAGCTCTTCTGCTCCTCCTGAGCCTGCCAGCCCTCAGCTGCCTGTAAATATCTGTGTGCAAATTGCGATCTGTAGGGAATTGAGGGAACTGATGGAATGGGTTTTGGAAAGTTATCCTGTACATAGTGTTCTTAGTTATCCTATGCATATCCCAAAGGGGTATGTGCTTCCAGCGAACGCTGTTGAAGTGTGCAGCTCCCTGGGAAGCTCTCCGCTGCAGTGCAAAGCTGTCTGGATTTGGGCCATGGGTGGGATGGGTGCGGGACTGAGAACAGCTGAGGATGCTCCTCTTCTTCACCATTGAGATTTGCTCTGCTGCTTTGCGTGCTTCTCGTTGGTCAGCAGATACGGTAGCCTCTTGGCAAGCACACAGCCAAAAACTCCAGGAATCCCCAGACAATAACCCAGCTCTACCACTGACTGTTTCGCTCTGTCTCATTCCCCATCTGTGAAATGGGAGCAGTAATGACTCTGCTAGTTTGTCAAGGTGTTCCAATTCTGGTGTGCAAGTTGCTATTGAAGTGTTAATTTTTACTGCTTGCAAGTTAGGGGGAGGTTTTTCACGCTTGTTCAAACATAGAAAAATGGTTTATTTTCAGTCTTCAAAATACATTGTGGTGTAACCCTGCCTAAGAAACTACCATGGTATCTTTATAAAAGATGTTTTTCATAAGCTTTGCTAAGTGTGTTTCACCACTAGCTTGCTATGAATGTATCTAACCCAGTTTTGGACTTTTCTGAACTCTTGATCTGAGAGATAGTCTGTGACGGTGAACTCCAGAGGTCAATTCAGGGCTTGAGAAAAAAGTTTTTTATATCTCTTTAAAATTGCCATTCAGTTCCTCTGGGTATCATTTCACTCACATCTTGCAAGAAAAGAGTAAATATCTTCATTATTCTGTGCTTTCTCTTAGGTTTCTCCTTAACTGCTAAACAGCTGTGTTTTTATATTTTCTGTAACTAAAGCAAGTGAACCTCTCCCAAGATAACCCACAGTGAAGACGAAGCGTTTTAGTGCTCCTAGGAGGCAAACTAGCCAAGGTCAGCTCAATGTCCCCCAAACCAATAATGTCATCTGCAGTCTCACCACATCACAGCTCACTCTTCTATGCAAATAGCTGAAGAATATGTTAGACAAAACCGGTCCTCAGGGAATGCCAGAGTAATCTTTTGCGATGTTGAATATTGATCATGTGCTATACCTCCTTTTTTAATTTAATTCAGTTAATTTCGAGATTTGTAATAGCACTCTATCGCTTGCTTCATTGCTCAGACAGTTTTCTGGTAGCCTTCTTGACGGTACTTTGTCACAGAGGCTTTGAAAATCCAAATAATTAAACCTAATCCTCAGGGATTCTTTTTTTTTTTTTTTTTTTCCTTAAGAATTTTAGGGAATTCTACTAGGTAGGAGAGGAATGGTATTCTTTATTTATAAGTATTATTTTTACCTGGGGGGTTATTGTTTCTTGTTTAGTTTTATTTGGTACAGAAATAAGCTTTACAGGCCTCGTATTCTCTGGATCACTCCTGAAAACCTGTCAGGCTACAGTATTGCTTCTTTCTTGCCCGCTGGTATACACATCCAATTTTAAGGCTGATTTATTTTTTAACAACTTCAGTACTTTTAGGTCCTCAAATATTATCCTGCCTTGGTGATTCATGATCCTCTGAGGATAAGAGACGTGGTACGGGAGCTTGCAGATGGTTTTGTGAAGTGGATAAAGTTGCCAAGTTACAGGGAGAGGTGTATGGTGAAATGACACCAAGGATGGCTTTGACAGCGAGGAGGTAAATATGTGTCCCTGTCACAGAGGACCTGTGGAATCCATCTCGTCTGGGGAAGGCTGAACTCCCTTCAGCATGTCCCTTTGCTGACTTCAAAAAGGAGGCTGAAACTAAGCTTCATTTTCCTCTTGCTGTTTATTATGTTGGCAAGATTTAGTTTGAGTAGAGTCAGAGCAAAGGTCTTTTTATTAGGGCTGCATAGCAAATAAATCAGGTGTGATCCTTGCATTGTATCTATGTGATGTTCGTGAAGAGCAGTGATGGATAGTTGTCTTTGTCACTTCTCTGCCAAAAGGAATAAGAAAAATAAGGCTTGCTTTTTGCAATCCTAACAACTCCAAGTCTATGCATTAAGCTGGAGGTGAAACTAGGAAGCAAGTTACCTCGAGGGGTTCCCTCCAGGTCCGAGGTACCAGGTAGGAGGAAACTCATTAGAGATGCTTTGCTGAGTGGGTGTGCTGAGCACACATCTTCCAGGATGTTTTTAAAGGGTCTGTCTGAGGTTAATGCTGCACTAGATCTCTTCTTTTGTGCTAAATTAAGCTAATATTTGAACAGCCGCCTTATTAATTTCTTTGTTAATTCCAGTGTTTATCATCTACCAGTGACAAGTCTAAATCTCTGTGTGTGTTTTTTACTCTTGGAGTTTCTCTGGTGCAGGGACTGAAAGCAGCCCTATACCATCACATGTCTCAGCATAACCTCTGTGCATGTTATTGAATACTAGAGATGAATGTAAGCATTAAGCTGTACAGATGTTGAGCAGAATAGCTAATGCTCCGTTCCCCCTTCTCATATCGTCAGTTCCTTTTTCAAGCCACTGTGGTGAGATTACCTTCTCCTGTTGAGAGTTTGGGTGATTCTGCTGTGGTTGGACTGCTGTCTGGTTTCTAGACTGTCTCATTTCATTGTGTCCTCTGTATTTCCCAACTCTTCAGGACCTTTTTGCTTTCCTGTCTCTTGTTCCTCAAGGCCACAGCTCCACACAGGTTAGAAGCAGCTGTATTACTCCTGCATCTGAAGAGTATTTTAAATGAAAATGCGCTTAACAGTGATGCTGCCAGTACGCATTTTGATCCCTACATCCAGAGACATTTTATTATTTTTATGGTATACTCATCATGGCTTAAATTTAAAATAAGCATTTGCAGGGCAGTAGTGGATGCCTTGTGCCACTGTTCTGCTCAGGGTAGAAGACATGCCTACAAAGTGGAAGTGTGCAGGACTATACTGTTTTATTCTCTTAAGGTACTATGTTAGCTTCCAAAGATAGGTGATTTCTAAGGGCTTGTAATATTTTTTTATGAACAGCTTTAAATAGAAGTCATTAGACACTGTTGTTCAACCTTAATTAACTGTTCTCCTTACTGAATTACAGCACAGTAAAGAGTGACGGCACTGTGGGAAGGAGAAACATCTTACTAGATTTAAAAAAAAAAACAACTAGATTTAACACTTAATTAAAACACAGGACCTTTGGCAGCCCAGGTATCAGGTTGCCTTCTGGGAGATGAGGCTTTGGAGAGTGATGTCTCACTTCCCAGATTACTGCAGTTAAACCGCGTGTGCTTCAGGCATGGTTGGACTTCGTGCCCTTGCTTTGTTCGCAGGCGTGGGTTGCTGCTTACACATGTGTCCCCCAGCAAAGGCAAAACGTGATTGCAACATGTGCAAAAAGATTTTTTGCATGGTTAATCTAGCAGGTACCTGTAGCAGTATTGAATAAGAAACAGCGGTCAGAGTTTCAGCCTGCGCTGACAACCATAGTGCACGCTGCGGTTGCTGGAGAGCCCACGCTGTGGCTGCCAGTACGTGTTACCATCGTCACCACCAGTGTCACCAGCAAGGGGAGGCAGCAGAGGATCCTGTTCTCAGCCTCGGAGGGACACGTCTTTCCTGTGGTTGAGCAGAGGATTGCAGTCGTGTCTGCGCAAGGAGGTGGTATAAAACTGTGTTTTTAACAAGAGAGGCAGGAAATGTCGATGTCCTTCTAGAATGTAGTTATGTTGGAGGGAAACTGAGTTACAACAACATTATAATTTGAAGGTCTTGGAGAAAATCACATAATCAGAAAACGGATTTAGAGGGTGTTGACGTACACAGTTAACCAGACGTGGGTTTTAGGCAAAATGAAGTTGCCTGGAATCCTTTGCAGGATTAAATCAGGCACATACTGTGTTAGACTGATATTTAGAACAAAAGTTCTGGAAACAGTTAAGCCTTCCCATCACATTCAAAGAGCTGGTGGTACTGCCTCGTAGTACCGTGTGAGGTCTCACTGAAGTGCGGAGGAGCAACCTGAGGAGACTGTATGACCAGGTCCCGTTGGGAAAAGGCTTTCTTTTAAAAATGTTTCCAGAGATGTCTGCTGCGTATCCATCCCACTGGGAATGGGCAGGAGCACAGTGGAGACTGAAGGAAATAGAGCAGGCTGAGCATCTCCGCAGAAGACAGGATTTGCTGAGTTGTATTAAAGCAATCCTGGCTGTCGGTAGTGCCAGCAAACACTTACTTTTGCCATATGCTGGATCCATCTCTCCTCCATCCTGCGCCTTTGACCATCACAGAACAATTTGGTTTCTTTAACTTGGCTTTGGAGCCAGAGCAAGAGCTTACTACAGCTCTTTGGAGTAATTTTTACCTCCATTCCAGCTGACTAGATTAGTCTGCAGATAATGCTAGGAGTGAATAAGAGCCTCAGCTCTGAGGGAGCTGGAACGTAATTACGCTAGATGAAGGGTACTCTCCACAGCTCCTCCAAGAGTGCTGAGATTAGACTGTAATCATTGTTTGTAAGCAGACAGGAATGAGGGGTAATCAGCCAGGCAGCCCTGACACGTTATTCCAGGAATTAATATTAGCTTCCTGAAGTAGCTCATCAATTCACGCTTACACGAAACTGCAGAAATCAACAGGTCCAGTCTTCCCACTGCGGGACCTGCCGAACGGGCTGGAGGGAACACTTGTAGGGCACGAGCTTGGGGATCTCTGGGTCAAGCCGGCGTGCGCAGAGCGGCTGACGTGGCCGTGCAGGAGGGAATCGGTCTTCCTAAAAACCACTGCGGATCTCCTGGCTCTGTGGGGAGACGGGCTGCTGCAGTCCCTGGCTGTCTACAAAGGGATCGCTTAATGCAACGCCAGGGAAGAGCTCTGAAGCTTTTGCAGCCTGGAACTGCAGCCGTGGCTGGTGGGTTGCTGCCCGTGGAGAGCGAGCCGGGTTTGCTGTGCTGGGGAGGAGGGGAAGGCGATTGCTTTTTTTCTTTAGCCGTCATCTTTCACCTGCAGAACTGTGGCAGGAGGGAGGGCCTGCGCTGGGAAGGAGTGGGGAAGTTTCCTTTTGGTTTTGAAGAAAATCTTTGCAAGTGCGCTTGGTGCTGCTTGAATCCTGGCCCTAATTATAAAGCCTGCGGGTCGCAGTGAGCACAGTGAGAACATCGTGTACAGACGCAAAGCTAACACTAGGCTGCGAAAGTCTTGATGTTGCTCTGATGTGGAACGAGAAGAGAAGGATTAAAAGAGGTTGCAAATCCAGGCAGAAATCATTAGGAGAGTGAGCGAGGGTACTCATAAAAGCACTGGTCTCAGTAAAAAGCTGAAGGAAGAATTAGGGATAATAGAGGAGAAGCCCTGGTGCGAGTGATGGGATAACAAAGTGGACGGTAGTATGCCAGTGAAAGTCCACAGACCATGGGGGTCGTTTGGGTTTCACAAAACACACGTATTGCTTTCGCCAGAACTTGCTATTGCAAACCAAGTGGCAGGACCATTACGGTACGAGAGCGGTAGCCTGCCTTGCTTCCCTGCATTCAGCAGTTCTCACTGCCGAGCCCTTTGCTTCCATCAATTTTGGAATAAATCACCAACCAACCAATTGATTGTATCTCTCGCAGTGTTTTACGTGCATTAGTTATGTGCTTGTGCTTTTTAATGATGCTGCTGCTCTGACAACTCACTAAATATGACACAGCTTTATGGGTGGCATTGCTAATACTTTAGCAGTCAAAGGTTAGTACTGGCTCTTGTATGAAAAAGTGGAGATAGGTGCTTTATCCAGAAAGCTCACCATCCAAAAGCAAAACCTGGAGGAGTATCGAGGGAAGGAACAGCGCATGAGCAAATGGACTAGGTGGTGGTTGGCGCGGTGCGTCAGGAGTTTTCACTTGCGGTTGTTGGTTCGTTTGGTTTGTTAATTGGCAGTACAGGTAGGTCGAAGGGCACAGCAGGAACCTGGCAGCCAGCAAGAGGAAGAGGGACAGAGCCGGCTCGTCACCTGCCTGTCTTGATCGACTGCCAGAGTTCTGTAGCTCTCTTTGCAGGAGGGCGTCTGGAAAGATTTGAAAGAAGGATGTGTTAATGTCTGTATGGATTGCTCCCAAAAGCCTCTTCCAGGCTGGAAGGGTAGCGTGGGGAAAAGCATGGGAGGGCTCAAGGGTGAATCTGCCGTCTGGGCTTCAAAGCTACAAACCTTCCTTAGCAGGGCAAGGTGTGTCTGTGGCTGCTGAGCAGTACCTGGGTTAAGGAAGGGCCATATAATGGAAAGCCTTGAAGGTAAAGACAAATGAGTGAATTTTTGGACACCTGGATAGGTGGGTGAGGAGAGGGAGGAACAGCTGAAAAAGGATTCTGAAATTAGTGGGTAAAATGAGCTGTGCTGAGGATGTGCAGCCGTGAATTCATACAACATGGACATAATTATTATAGTGAAGATCGGAGAGGAGGAGCTGTCTAAACTCATTTCTTTTTGCTGCATTTCTCATTTAGATATATTTTTTTTATCTAATGGATCTTTGCGCAGTCAAGCTTGGGAATGAGAATAGTCCTGTTTGCTGTGGTGGGAGCAGCAAATAGGGCAAAGAGTGATGAATATCAGCTTCTAGAAATGAATTGTTTTTCTTGCTCCTACTGCTGCTTTGCTAAGGGACTGGGGCATATATCTCATTTGAGAAATCTCACTGTGTGACTGTCATGTTTCTTAGAAGGGACAGTAGGGAGAATAAATTGGTGGGATGAAGGGAGATTATGTCTGTGGGTGACACTCTATCTCATCTGGCTATGCATTCATCCTGTGCTCATCAACATCCACGTCGCACAGAGATGTTCTGCCTTGAGTACCTGGAGATTGGTGTCAGTGTCTCTTCTGATGGACTATTAATACTTCCCAAAGCCCTAGTAGCCTATCTAATAAAAGTAATAAGTGTCTTGGTGCCTAGCTGCATGACTGGAAGATTTATTGCTACAAGCAGCAAAAAAAGCAACTGGGGAACTAGAGGCGTTGCTCAGAGAAATTTTAGTATTGCAGGTCCCAACATTCCAGCTCCTCTTTACCAAAGGAGTTATCAAATTAGAAGGTCCGGTGGGAACAGGGAGAAGTTGTGATCAACACTGTTATAGTGAAGGCTGTGCCAGCACTTTTCATAAAAACCTTCTGTTTTCAAATGACTATAAATAGTTGGTTAAATGCACATAAATAGATCCTACCTGGGGGTAAATACTTGACTTTGGAGTGAGCAGACAGCTGCTTCTCACTTTTAACCTACATAAAATGAGGGACAGCAGTACTGCCAAATGTGAGTGTTGAAAATTGTAAATGCAATGTAAAAATAACAATATGCTTTGAGTTAATTTTATTTGCCATCTGGTTTTGAGCTGTCGGTTATACTTGCATCATGTTTTCTTTGCAACGGCGAAGTTTCTTTATTTTGAAACAAAAACAAAGATTGTCATCTAGAACCTTGACTTCAGGATATGGAAATTTAAGAAAAGGTTTTAATCAAATCAAGTCTTGCAAAGCTTGTCAGAAAGGGAAGAGTGCTGGCAATGCTGGGGCAGTTTGGAGAAGTTTATGAATCTATTTTAGTTTTCTGTAAAAGCAGATTAACCAAACAAACTTAATGAATGCATAAGATATCTCCATGCATTCACAATGAACTTTTGCAGGTAGGCACTTCAAAATTAGAAAGTGTTAAGTTAAAACACGTATTTTCTCTCTTTGGTTATACTCTAGAGAATTAACTTTCTACACCCTTACAGACATTTGCTACACTCTTATAGCCACATGTAGCCTAAATAATCTGTGGGTTTGTGATTAAAGCTTTTTTAATACTTATTTTCCTTGGGCTTTTGACATTTAATATTCTTGTCCCCGTCTCGTTTTTATGGAAAAAAGAAAAAAAAAAAACAACAAAGAGAAGCTGACATGTACAAGACTTCAGCCATAGTGAATTGGCAGAAAGACCAAAGCTCTTTTTTTTGCTTCAGCTTGTGGGCAGGCAGTTCGAGTGGAAGTAGGTTTGTGCAGTTTTCAGAGGGCTGAAGCAGCTTGTAACGAGCTGTATGAAGCATTTTAAGGTGGGACAAAATGGTTTCCTTACTGTATAAAAATGCACAAAGCATTAGTCATGTTCCCAACTAGATGGCTGAAGCAGGGTCCACTACAGAAGGGAGATGTTTAGAGCCATACCTCTTTGAAATTGTTTCCCAAATGAGAAAGGAGTTGTTGTTCTTGAATGACTGCAGGGCATCACTGTGCACACTGAAGGGAGATGGGAGAAAATTGTCATTTTTCATCGGGCTGAATTATCCTGCTCCTCTGGTTTGGATTTAAAATAAACTTGGTCAGGTATTTCGGGGAGAGTTGGCGGCACTTGTCCCGGGCTGGCAAAGGGACAGCATCCGCCTCCCCAGCCTTTCACGATGTGGATCCCAGCTCGCTCAGCGATGGCAGGCAGGGATTTAGGAGGGACTCGCAGATCACGGGGGCTTAATTCTATTGTGCAAGAAGGCAGCAGACCTTGGCTGTGACCAAGATGCGGGCTTGGCCGGCTGCAGGCGCGCTGTGGCCTGGAACGGGTGTCTTTTCCCCGGTACCCCGACCAAGGCAGACCCCCTCTCCCAGCTTTGCCAGGAAGCCAGAGCCCAGGCAGCCGATCTGTACGCGGAGCTCGTGCCCACGCAGTGACTGCTTTGGGTTATTCATCTACAGTAACAGGCTCTGCTGCCTCCTCCCACCCCAAGCTAATCACTTTGCAAAGCTTCCAAGGTACACCAACTTTGTGTGGCAGCTAACAAGCTTAGCTGATGAGTTCTGCCATCATCCTTCTCCAGAGCTAATCAGCTTACCCTTGCTCCAGAGCTAATGGGCCTGTGGGTCACAGCAGCACCGTGAACTGCTTGCACACGAGTTTACCACATCCATCTTTAATTGCATGGCTAGCGCTCTAATGGAGTTTCCTCCTGCATATGCCTCGCTTATTTTTCCAATGGTTATCACTTGTTATTTTGCAGCCAATTCTTTTTTTCCTCAGACGCACAGTTCATTAAAGACTATTTTCATGCTATGGTTGAGATTTCAAATATCAGCTGCTTCCCAGTCATCCCACCCAGACTGGGTGGTGGCCAAAATTTATTTACAAAGGGAAAATTACACTTGGGATAGCACATCTTATGAGCACTCTGTGCTTTTACCAGTGCATCCCTGGAATATATCAGTTTCAGCAGAGAGAAGGATTGAGTGATGTCAGCTCTCAAAACTCAGGATTTCACAAAGTTGAGAGTGGAGAAAAGTCATAGGGCTGAGAGCTGCTGCAATAGAGGTTCTGCAGCCAAAGAGTGACACTGCCAGTTTGTAAGCCTGTCATCTTCAAGTGCAGCAGCTGAGAGCTGCACCTGTGCCTGCATCCCTCCACTAATTTGAAGTGGCTTTACAATCATTTTGCTAGAAAAAAAGTATTTTATCCTTTTCAACTCACTACGTGAAAGCAGGTGGAGAAAAGTGACTGACAAAGAAATGCTGATTGTATGTATCAAAAATGCTGACTCTGCATTTGGTGAACAACCCAACAATAAATAGAAATTTTTTTCCCTTGTATTTTTCAGCTTTTATAATGGCAGGGGATGGGAGCAGGCAACGCGTCTGCCTGAAACTTTGTGTTAAGTTGCAGCGTGTCTCTGGCTTGGCAGTGTCTCAGTCTTTAGGTGCAATATGACGAGAAGGGTTTTACGAAGTTAACCGATTAATGCATTTACGCATTTCCCCACTGTGCTCCATCCCCACCGATAGCAGCACTTTGTGCATGGCAGCAGGGAAAGCAGGGACAGGACAACCGTCCTAGTCCTGACCTGCCCTTAAAGCAGAACAGGGGCAGAGCGGGCAAGACCTTGCCCAGAAAGAGGTAACTCAGCAGCGTTTCGCCATCAGAGCTACCAGCTGTGAGCGCTGCTGCCGAAGTTATTCTTGACTTAGGAAAACATAATGCAATCCTGATCAGTTACTGCATTGTTAATAATGTGATTACAAGGAGGTTTCTTTTGACCATATCCTGTTCTTGAAAGCAAAAATGGAAATGGCAGAAATGCCATTTAGAAAATGGGATGTAGTTGTCTGTTCTAATTTTCATTAAATTCTGTGCTTCTGCTCCCCTACAGCAGTGGTTGCACAGGTTAATTAACACATATGTTGCATGAAAATTAAAGTCTTTAAATTTTATTTTTTTCTGTTGAGTTCTCTTCTGTTCTCCTTTTTCAGAACAAATAGCAGTGCCCTTTCTTCCTTTATTATAATCTCAGTATTTTATAGACCTCTTTTACGAGCCTCTTGTTTTTGTCCCTTCATACAGTTTTCTCAGAATTTCTCGGGGTTTTTATGAAAGCCTCTTTCTTTTCTCTCTCAAGTGCTTTTCAGTACTCTCCTGGGCCTATCTTAAATAAAGTGCACAATATTTCAGATAAGTATAAGCCACCAATTAAAAAAGTTGCATTATTGAATATTCCAGACTGTTCCCTATTTTCTGTTCTCTACTGTCAAGTACTTTATCCAACGGTTTTGTTAACTCTTGGAAAGAGCACTACAAAATCACAGAGGCGCAGTTATCCTCTGCCCTGAGCCACATCGAATTATTTCCCTTACTATATTATCCTGCCACAGAGGATTTGCACGTGTATTTAATAATTTTTCCTGGCTCATTTTGCTGGCACAGGGGCATGGCTTGCCAGTCCAAAATGATAAGCTCCTTTTCAAGCCTTTTTTTAAAAAAGAGGTTTGCCAAAAAGCCAATGTTTTGCCTTACCCAGGATTCCTTTGATTTGAAGGCAAATTCCGCACATGCAGGAAGGAGTCCTTCATGATATCTGGCAAAATTAATTTAAAAAAATCTGTCACAAAAAGCACTTTGTGACGCTTTTAGTCAATTCAGATGGAGTTGCTGTGAAGCTTCAGTGAATATGTTTGAGGGGAGAGACAAGGTCATGTTGCCTTTAGGACACTGACCCAGACCATAGGAACCCAGGGTTTGATTTTTCTCTTGTGCTCCTAAAGATTTGACCTTGCTTCTGCCTCCCCATAGGAATGTGCCAGAACTGGGGTGTCCTAGCTAGGGGATAGCTCTTCCTCCTGCTTACCCTGAGGTCTGGAAACCCAAATGTTCGTCGGAGTGGAGACCGATGTCCAAAGCACCCAGAGAGGGGTCCTGTCCACTCTCTTAGAGGAGGTAATATAGGGCTTGCCTTCCTTTGGTCCTATGCGTAAGAGCTGTTGCATTTTGTATAAAATACCTTACTGAGACTGACAAAAGTTGAGCAGCTCTTTGGAGCGGTTTAGTTTGAAAGCAGGTTGACCTGGCCACCAGAAGCGGGATGCCACAACAGAACGTCCACGGTGGAGTCTGTATATTCTGCACAGAGATACCGATGAGATGTGTTGGCTCTCAGCCACATCAGCAGATTGCTCCTATTTTGCGGACTGAACTCATGTCTGAAATAAATACACGCACTTGCTGCCGTGCATCCTGCACAGAGCAGCGAAGGAGCTGACTGGAGACAAACCTTTTTGTCTGGAAATTTCTGATACTGTCTTGTAGAGATGGATTTAAAACTCTGGGGCAAATTATTCTCCTTCCGTTAGAATGTCGTTAGTGACTATAGCCTTTCATGTGCCTATAGCTTTGGTTTGACTGTACAACCGTCATCGAGTGAGCATGTTTTCATAAATCCAGTCCTTTAGTTTGGATACTTCTGGACTTGCAATGTGCCCATTTACTCATGTTGAGTGTCTGGCCGTACCTTAACATCTGTATCAAATGTTCACAGGTGGTGAGAAAGAGAACTAAGCAGCACAGTTTCTATCCTGACTTTGTATTTCTCTCTCTGCTTCAGCTCTGAGCTGTTTGCTTAGAGTTTGACACCTCCTCCATCAAAGGTCTTATTTCACAGACTTGGTAGTCGCTGATCGCTGGCAGGGAACATGTTCAGAGATGTTTGCTGGGCTCGATGTGGGGGGTCCCTGGTGCTCGTATTCCTTTATCTATAAAACCAGCAGCAAAAGGCTGGGGCCGGGGGTGGCTTGCATGGTGTGTGTGTGAGTGTAATTAAGAAGATCAACTATGCCAGTTTTTTGACTCCCCTCTGCTCGTGTTAGGAACAATAGCACTAAATGATGATTGTAATTCATTACAAATGCACCCTAATTAAATTACCCATCAGTGGCTGTGAGATTAATGATACCAACCCGGGTTAGAACATGATTAAAGTTAGGCTTGTCACATTTTTCAGTTATTATATGAAAGTTCACGGCGGGAAGGGATGAGGCAGAGTGTGAGGTGTGATTAGATGATCCTCTGAAAGACAGCTGGGGCAGCCGAAGGCTTTCACTAAGAGTGCTCCTTCAGACTTTGCTGGTGAAAAACACCCTCAACGTTTTTCTTGGGTGTGCATGGCTGTACCCTTGTCAGGGAAGGTTATTAATCCCTCTGTAAGATGGGCAGGAGAGGCATGTAGGGAGTCTGACACAGCAAGGAACTGAGGCTGGATCTCCCAAACTTAGGCTTGACTTGCCGAGTTTAGCTTGCTGAGTTGTCTTGCCTTTCTTCTTTTTTATCTTTATATTTCTGCATGCAGGATAGCATCCAATCTTTCTTAAAAGTACCTCTAAAAATAGTAGGGAAAGACTGTGGATGACATAAGAAATAGTATCAAATACAGCAGAGCAGCAGCCTCTCCCCAGTTCCTTAGAGAAGTTTTACACTGCAAATGGTTTTCAGCAGCAAATATTTACAAGGGGAAGACAACTCAACAACTTATCCTTGCCTCCAGTAAGAGAGGAGTACAAAATTCAGGACATTTTATAATGAGAGACAAAGACAAGGCACCAGCTTACCTGGTCGTGCAGCATTGGGAATTCTCCTGCCTCTGCACTGCTGGAGAAGGAGCCTTCGGAGGTGTTCCCAGGGCCCAGGTGAAGGTGAGGACTGACGGGTGGGATGTGTTTAGGCAGACGAGAAGGGAAAAAAGGATGCCTCGGTGTAAGGACTGTCTCTCTGAACACCCTAGGACAGATTGGCTGTGCTTGCCATCGGCTCTTCTCTCATTATCTGGCAAACAAGCAAGGAAGAGTTTTTTCAAAGTAATTTCATTTTCCAATATTGTACATCCTGTCCTTAAATGCCTTTGCTGATTGGATTGTCGGGGCCAGTCCAGAAATGGACATTGTTTACCAGTCGGGGCTGGACTCTTAATAGATCTTCTCAAACTTTTTGAGAAGCAGATCTTGGATGCTCCAAGCAGAAATAAATGGAGCAGTGTGGTCGATGTGCCCTTTATGTCAGTGGAATGGACCTCATTAAAACATTGTACACAAAAGCTTAGGGCTGGAACAGCAGAAACAAATGGGAGTTCCTGGAAATGAGAATAAACCTGGGCTTGAATGAGATAGGTGCATGTGTTGGAAAGGAGGCATCTTTGTGTTCACAGTTGTGCCCTGGCAAATGGTTCCCTTTGCCAGACGCTGGGTCAGACTGGGGCTTGTGAAATACAGGAGGATGCAGGAGCGGGTGCTGATACAGCAGGTGGTGTGAGATGAGACAGCCCATCCTCTCCTGTTCCATGGAGTCTCCGGCAGCGTTGTAGCAGGCAGGTGGCACGCACTAGCTGTGCAAACGTAATTAGTTCACATCAAAGTTACTGGAAGACGTTTCTCTGGGGAATGGATGGTTACCAAGAGGTTCAAACCCTGCTTGGAGAAAGGGAGATATTAATATTGAATGTGGTCATCTCTGGGTTTGGATGACCTTGCTTCTGTTGATGAAATGATGCATTTTCCAGGTTTTTGTATGCTCTCTTCAGCAATGCTGTTGCTCATAATATTGAAATGATTTCCCTCGAGGAGGATAGGGACGAATAACCTCAAAGAGTTTTCCTCCATAAAACTGTCTGCCAAAGCCGTCTCTCACTACACTGGAGTTGTAGCGCGCATGTTTTAGAGGCAGAGATAAACACGCCAGCAGTAAGCACTTGTACCACGGGCATCAGTGGATCCAAGAGAGAGCAGAATATGGATTGCTGTTCTCCAGATTTCCAGATTCTGCACAAATTAGCACAGGGATCCTCTCTAGGCCAGCAGCCTGATGCTGGCTGTCAGATCAGTGGATGCCTCTCACGCAGACCCGGCGCGGTCTGTCGACTCCGGGAAGGTAGAGGCGTCGCCTGCAGCGCTCGGCGTCCTGGTCACATCTCGTCTTTCTCTCGGAGAGTTCAGAGCTGCATCCCACAGCCCATCAACATGTAAATACCTGTGCAAAGGAGAGCAACCAGCTGGCTTAGCCGTCAGAGGGGCCTCACCCACAAATTTTGGGTAATGCAGGCAGCTTCTAGTGGCTAATATCAGAGTTTTGTGGCCTAGTTCTTTCTCTCTGGAGGGTTTTTTGACCTGGCTGTGTAGCCTTGAAGCTGCATATTGCTGTGCTTGTTATTGCCTTACAAAGCTAAATGTGGTTTTCCTCTTTTCTTTTTTTTTTTTTCTTTTTTTTTTTGGCAAGTGTTTAGACATGTTTTTATTTAGGACACAACCCTTTTTGTCTTTCTGTTTTTGCCTTTCCCAACCAGCTCCTGCAGACAAGGTGGTTCGGATTCAGGGGAATAGCTGACTCACATGGGCAGGTGCTGAGATTTTCCTCTATAATTGAGCCTATGAAAGGGGAATTTTCCTTCAGGCATTGCAGAGAAATAGGTCTGCTGGTTCTGACACAGTCACTAGGAGGGTGTTGGTGGGAAGGAGACGTCCTTTAACTGAGGAGATGGGGTGAAACTGGGGAGTTTCAATGGTGCTATAGATCATTGGTTTGGATCTAGCCTGTGCAGATAGAGATGAGAAGTCATTACATCCTGCCCTCTTGGTCAGTGACCCACGTGAAATGAGTTTGGGTTTAGTCCAGTTCTCTGCGGATAAGCTGTTTGCAGAAAGCAATCAACTTATCTGGCATGGACAGGCACCCTAACCAGCCATCTCAGCACAGGGCAAGGATGCAAAGATGTCCTGGAGACCAAGCTGCAGTTACCCAAAGTCTAGGTCAGGGCTTTTGCTGTAATCTGCTACCTCGGTGCGTCTTGCACCTTCTCCGTGGTGGATCTCTACCTTCTGAGCTTCCAGGCTTCAGGCTGGTGATTTGGTGCACCCACCCTTTGGGGTGAAATGAAGTGCACGTTAACAGGGATTGTGTCTCTTGAGGTCGTGTTCCCATCCCTCCCCAGGGCTGCCTCCTTTCGTGCAGTGGCTCGCCACCAGAACAGCTCTGGGACCGGCTCCTCTTGGCCACCTTCCTCAAAAGCAGAAAAAGCTGAGGCAGAGTGAAACCAGCTCCATCGCCTGGAGCTCTCTCACTGACCTCTGCTCAGCCAGGGCTTTACAGCCTTGCAATGAGGTTGCTGTTTCTTTCAAACACTGCAGTCGCGAGCAGGGGATGTGGTTCTCGGTGGTCCCTGAGAACTGAGCAGCACCTTGTGAGGACTGAGGCTTTCAAAGTCTCTCCAACGTGGAGATGTTTCTTTTAGAATAAATAAGTACATTTCTGATGCAAATTATGCATGTTGCAGGCTGATTAGTAATCTGAGGTAGCAGCAACACATGGCGTTGCCTCGCTGTTTCCAGAGACTGATCTCTCCAGGACAGGGCTGAAGGGACCGAGGAGCGGGTGAGTGTGTAGATGGTGCTGCCTCCCCACCGTACGTGCCTGTAGTCCTGCCAGCTCCTGGGTGAGGTTTCTTGGTTACGTAGCCTGTGATCGGAGTGGTCAGCAGATGGGCCTCAAGATCAGCCTGATTAGTCCTGTTCAATCAGCAAGGCTAAGGCAAAGTTGCTTCGTGTCTCATCCCATATGGTGGCTCCTGCTGTCACTGTCACTTGAGGGAAAAGCTCTAAGCAGCCTCCTGATCTCGAGTACAGCCCCTGTTTTCTCCTCACTGATTAAAAGAGAGCGCTGGAAACACCAGTGTTTCTGTTGAGTGCGTGGTTGCACCAAAGGAGTGATGCTTGACACTCGGTACCAGTGATAGGTGGGAGCTGGCACTGCTTCGTCCCGGTGGATGCTCCCTGGTCACTTGGCAGTGACAAGCTCCTGGTGGGAGTGAACTGGTCCAATGACCTGCAGATGTCCAGGGGCCAGGCCCTGCCTCAGGTCTGTGAGCAGAAAGGCGAAATAGATTAATGAAAATTAATTCCAAACAGATGCCTGAATGGTCTTTCGGTGGTTGAGGAAGGAACGGAGGGACTGAACTGAGGTAATTTGGGTAAATCCAACTTGTTCTTCATGATTTCTGTTGGAAACTGTCGCTTGGGATTAAACCTCTCTACTTAATGTAGATTCTTACATTTTTCTCAACCTCAGCAACAGGCTGAGGAACGTGTCGAGCAAAATTGTACAGTGTAGGTTGCCAGCAACACAACCGGCTATTCAGGAAGGTCCAAAGAGTGCTTGGAGTTGGTGGATCCCTCCTTATGGGGGTACGGGGAGAGGGGATGCAAAATTAGAGGGCTCTAGATTCAGGATTTTTGTAATGACTGGCTGTGATCCGTGCAGGTAATGGCACACAAAGCTTCTGGACGTCATCCCTGTAACACCTTTTATCCCAAGAGCATCATAAACACATCTCTGATGTGGCCAGCCCTGGCGGTGTGTGCCAGCCTCACAGTCTTCACCATTGCTGGGTTGTTCTTTCCAGCTCTCCATACTGGTTATCTCCTTGTGTCCTCTTAGGGTGCTCTGGCACATTGAGATGGAGAAGGTCCTCTTGTGCTGCTCAGATGCTCCATCTAATCACCTGTGGCAGTTTGTACCTCTTATTAGTTTGGAAATGCAGAAAAATGCCGAGGGGTTGGCACAGTCTGTTGAGGTGGAGCGTGTCCGAGTCTGCTGAAGAGGAACTGGCTCCACCGTAGCTGGTTTTGTTTGTCTTCGCAGTTGTTGCCACACGTTCTTCGTGATCACATAAACGAGATGTGAGTAGATCCAATTTCTGGTTTTTCCCTCCTCTATGATTCTGGGCTTATTAGCCCTGACAGTTATTTATTTGTCCTTAGTTGTAGGCTGAGGCAGCTTTATGGAGAATGTGGGAAGCATGTCTTTTCTAATTAGACCGCAGTCTGTTGTCTGTCTGCCTTATGGGCAGGACACAGCATGCTGTTTTGCAGAGTTTATAATAGCAGGAAGCCCTGGATGCAGGAGGTCACACTGGACTTGTTTCTGAGAGGTTTTTCAGCAACAACTCACACCATCAGTGTTCCTGAGACTATGCGGGAATCAAAACTTATGTATTTTATTCTCCTTTTATTTTCCACAGTGAACTATTTAAATTGTACTGGGACATGATGAGGTACGATAGGAACCGGGGGGGGCCAGACAGACCTCAAGCTGGTTTTGCAGGAACTTCTTCCAACTTATTTCCCGTGTCTCCTAGCAAGGAGCCGGCACACGTGTAGCATCCCAGCTCTGGCAGTTGTTGTTCCCAGAAGTATTGCACCAACTAATGAGGAAGGAACATTGGCTGCATGGAAGCTCATGCCTTTTCTTTTCCCAGCATGATCGCTGTAGGATATGTGTTATGTCACAATTATGAGACTGGTAGCTTTATATAGCCTCGTAGCTTGTATAAAAAGTGAAAGCTGCTGTGTCTTGCTCTTTGAATTCAGTGGAATAATCTTGCATCTTCCTTGACAGCAACAGGCAGGAAAAGTAACTTGTGCAGAGCAGCTGCCGGTTCTTTGCTGGCGGTGAAGGGGTGAAGTTTGTTCTCATGCCACCAGGGAAACTGGGATGGAGAGACAGTTGTCAGAAGCATATCGCCAGTCTTCCTTCTCCGAGTTTGACTGAGGACAGAGTGCTTGGCAGAGCACTCATCCATGCCTTTTTCATTTGCCCCCGATTTTAGCAAAGGGGACTGTAACAAGTCATGTTCATTACCAAACCTTGCAATTCAAGATAACTCTTTAAATAGCAACTTTCCTCATTCTTCAGGCGCTGGCTGAATGCCCAGGGAAAATAGTGGGTTGAGAATATGAAGCAACAACTTTTCTTTTTCCTGTAATAGTGCTTTCAAACTATATGTCTGTTTAGAAACATTAATCATTGTAACTACAGGGTAAAAATCTTCTGCCTGTCTTTAATCTTACCTGTGCAATGAGATGGCAAGAGTGAGCTGTTGCTTTCTATGGATGATTAAGAAGGGCTAAGCTTCAAATAGTTGACTATATCTTTTTCTCAATTTGCTTTTCTATCACTTTAAATTAGAGATTAGAGATAGTCTTAGCTGTTCTGTTGCATACTCTCCTCGCACTGTGATCTTTTTTGCTGTTGCAAACTATGCAGGGCTAGGCTGCGTTAGCCCTGCTTTGGAAAACCTGAAGTAAAGGTTTGTCAGAAGGTTTTGCATTAAAAAGCACCCTTGTCTGAGGCAGCCGTGGGCATAGTGTGCTGTCAAGAGATGTTGCATTGCCTAAGGGTCTGCCCTGCAGAAGAGACATGGAGCTGCTTGCAGGTTTTGATTTCTTGTGGCATTTTTATGCGAGTAAGGGTAATTCTTGACAAATATTAATGTAATTGCATTGTACCTAGTGAAAGGTCCCCACTCCCACAAGTTTAACAAAATATGGTCGGTGTTTTTATCTCCTTTCCAGCCTGTGCTAGCGTTGGTAGGTAGTGTTAAACAGGGGCTGCATGATTAGTAGCGAAAGTAATACTTCAAAGTGTTCTCCAGACAATAACCAACTAATCCAGTTTGGTGCTTATGAGGCGAAAGAGATCCCACGGTATTATTTGTAGGATTTTAAGTTTGTAAATCTCTCCAGAATCTCTGAGAGGCAAAAGAAATCCCATACACATGATAATTATGTTATAAAATGGTACAAGATGCCAGCCAACCTTCCTACATATCTTGGATGCCTATTGCATGTGTTGCTACCACAGCTGCCTCCTGCATGCCAGATGTTCTCATTAAAGGTGATGAGAGAAGTGTGGGCATGCAGGGGTGGAGGCTTCTTGCGTTGTGCAAAGACCGTACGAGGCAGCTCGTGGGCCGTTTCTTTGACCAGACGGTGGGAGGCCACTGAACGCGGTGGATTACCTGGGGCACTGAGAAGCACCTGGTCTTGACTTCAGAAAGAGGGTTACGTGGGTGATTGGGCTAACACAAACGGTTTTGACTAGTGCAATAACTTGCTACTGGAACAGCATGCACGCAAATTAGATACACAGGAGATGAACTCCTTGGCCAAGGGTTGTACTTGTGCTGGTTTTCGGTGCAGCTGGGGACATGCTCTCTTTCACCTGCCTAGCCAAGAGACAGTGCAGCTGAGCAGTATGTGTCGTCTTCATTAAACTTCAGCTGCTCTTTCTGTCCATTTTTGCAGTATCTGCTTCCATATTCATTCCCTTAGAAACCTGATTACTACTGGGGAAATTTTCTGAGGGGCAGGAGTAAATGCAGGAGTAGATATCAGCTGTTTCTGTCGCTTTTCTTGAGGCCATGTCCCATTTCACAGAACAGCTGTCTGGGACAACCTCTGTTTTCTGCGAGCTCCCTTCTGCTGTCTGCCATTTGTATGGGGGGTCCCCCCAGACGTGACCGTGTCTCCTTTCCCCCTTGTCACTTCAGCTCATGGCTGCTCTGTATCTCACCATCTTTTGATAGCCCAGGAGTGGTGTCCTTTGGCTTTTTTTTTCTTGCTTTGTTGTTAGCAAATGAACTAAACACAGCAGATTGTTGTCCTTTATTGCCGGCTCTGTTTAAACAATCTGCAGGTGCTATGGAAGAAGGCTGCAAGCACTGCTGCCCCTCTCTCTCCATCTCCTCCGAGTGTTTTTAGCTGTCAATAAGCTTTGGATAAAACCACAACGGTAAGTGACAGCCACCAAGCCAATGCAGACAGTCAGAGGCTGGAAAGGAAACCCACTGAATAAAGAAAATGGTTTTCAGAGGAGCAGAGGGAAGGGCAGAGTGAGCACGTAGAGAAGGAAGAGAGCAGAAAGCCGGTGGCAGGAGCTGGGCAAAATAGCCAGGGTGAATAAACAGCCAGACGGCGTGTTTCACAAGCGTGTCTGATTTGTGCCTCTCTTCCGAACGGTTTAGCCGAGGCCCGCAATTTGAAAATAAACTTTCCTTTTGTTTTTTAAACAGTTCAGTGCCCAGGAGAGCATCGAATAGCTTCGGTTTCAAATCAAAATGAGATTGCAGCGGTTGCGTTGTCATCGTACCCGTTCCGCTGCTGTGGTCTTTGGGAGGAGGAGGCGTCTTTGGGGAGCGGGTCCAGCTAGGCTTGTTGCTATGGCAAAGTCTCTGCTGATGCCTGCTCTCTGCCTGTAATTGCTATTCAGCAGCTGTTTCCAGTGGTCGTCTGGAGGAACTTGCACAAGTTATGGACGTGAAAATCCCTCCCTATGCGTTGGCCTTCACTGGAACTGAGCTTTGACAAGAGAGATGCATTAGCTTCTAAACTCACCAGTAATTAGGTTGGTTTGAGTGTACTTTGCTGAAAGTTAAGGCTTTGGGGCTGGGAAAGGAGAGTGGAGGGGGAAGTGGCAACTTTAAAATCAATATTGCAAATGCAATGCAAAAGAGTGTAATTAGCATGTTTTGCAGGGCCTATTAATTCCTCTGAAATGCTGTTTATTAGGCAGAAGAACTTGGGAGCCCATCAGTGGATTAAACAGGTTCTGTAATGAAATGTAAATGGTGTAATTGGGCTTGTTCTGAAAGTATTTATTCTTCACCTGTGACCCGCTTGATTGCGGTTTGACAACACGAAGGAGTGTGCATCTCTTCGTTAATGACAGCTAATTCCCTGGAGCTAATGGAGTGGGACGCCCGGGCGCATGGCGCTGGGAACGGCAGGTCGTGCCTGGAGCTCTGCAGTGATTGGCACCAATCCGAGCACAATGTAACTTTAATTACAGTAATTCCAAATCTAAAGCAAGCATTTAGCTGCTGGAGAGAGGCTCTTAATTTTGCAAATAGATGCCATATAATGGGCTGACCTTTTATTAGACAAATACTGGGATGGGTGGGAACACTGTCCTCCAAGATACAGGTAACGTTATTGGCTCCCATTAGCTCAGTGAAAATCACAGAGGCACGTTCTCCCTGCCAGGTTAACCATATGGATTTCTTTCAACGAGCAACGTAGTGGAGCCAGGAGGGAAATGTGGTGCGGTATGTTATTTAAATGCAGTCTTTGCATCAAGGCATGAAATTCATCTGCTGCTCCTCTGCCTTATGTGTGTGCTTTTGTCAGTGTAGACCACTGGGATTTTTTCTGTTGTTGTTTTCCCTTTCTACAAACCCTCTTTATCCAAACTGTGCAGTGCTAAATATCTCCAGGCACACAGGAAAGGTCACACTGCTCTCTTGGAGCAAGAGAGCTAAATACTCAGTTGTGTCTGGCATTATGGTATCCTGCATTAAGTGCTACCAGCGGTGCTTGTTAGGCTCTCGATTCCATAGGGTTGGGATGTATGTGCACAACCACAGCCTCCCTTCGCTCATACTGGAGAGGACCTTCCAGTGTAGAGACCGGCTGTCCTCTCGGAGCAGGGGATGGTGTGCTGGGAGGGAGGACTGCAGAGCACCCACCAGCAGGGACTAGCGATCCCCCAGCTCTTCCCGAATCCATTGACCCCTGCATCCTCCAGCCTTGCCTTCTGTTAGCTCAGTCTCTCTCTTAAGTAGGGGTCTTGTTAGAGTTGAAATGAAGCCAGGCAGGGAAGCTTTTGTCCAGGAAATGTCCAGGTCTGTGTGTGTGGATTTAGAATAGGTCCCCAGGGGAGTGCTGTGGGCTGTCGTCTTTAAGTTCGGAGCAGAAGCAATACAAGTTCTGCAAGCAATGCCTTTCTTTTCTATTTCATCATTCTTCCTCCTCTGCCTCTTTCCATCTACAAGCTGAGAGGCAGAGAGGTAGGAGTGACAGCATGGTCACAGGTCTCTTTACATCGCTGATCTTGGGCTTGTCCCCTGAGTCAGGACATGTTGCTCATGGTGACTGTGGAGAGGACAGGGTGGGAGGCAGCTGTATGCAGGGTGGAAGACAGCACAGTCAGTAGACATTTGGCCACCTGAATGAATGAATGAGAATCATTGGGCAGAGAATACATAAAGGATGCTAGAGAGAACTAGAAACGACGGGGTTTTGATGCTGCTGTGGAGTGGCAGCCAATGCAAGGCAGTTTTCTGAAACCAGTCCAGCAGAGAGATGAGAACAGTGGCAAACAGGAGGGGAGCATCCTCGCGAGGCCAGGCACGTTGCTCCTTCCCAGCAGATGGCTTTCCATGCACGTTGCCTAATTCCAGCAGAAATAACACCTTCTCTGGATGAGCTCATGCTCCCGTTCATGTACAGTAGCCTCTTTTGGTGCTGGATTTGTGCTTTGTGGAGAGTCGGTCCACTGGCACACAGCCAGAGCAGAGGCAGAGCAGCGTCCGTCCGGCTGCAGCGTGGCTGCATTGAGCAGGTTCTCCTGGTGTCAGATGCATTCTATTCCCCAGCTTCTCATCTGGAAGATGCAGCTCTGATGGGAATCTTGCTGGGAAGTCATATATGGGGGGGGGGGGGGGGGGGGGGGGCATGTTAGCATTGCAAAGAGATTTCCTTGGCAGAAAAAGCAATAATAATTCTGGTCATTGTTAGAAAAGTCAAAAACCTTCATGTTTACCTTTTTCTTAGCCTTTGCTAACGTGCCAGTCCGCATCCTAATGACGTTTCCTCTTACTCCTAAACCTTCAAGCCCTTTCTGCTGGGTCTGCTCTCAGCTGGCAGTCACCAAAGCCTCCAGTGCACAAAGTATTTTCTGAAATAGTTTTTAACAGATAGCCCTGGACCACAGGCAAAACCAGGGCAGAATGCATGTGGCCTGTAAAGCTGACAGTAAACCCAAAATAGAATATTGTCCATCTCCGCTATAGAAGCCCAATTTTTGGAGTTATTTAATCTTGCGGCTTCCAGATGCACGCTTCTGGCTGCCGGTAAAGCCCAATCTGGCTTTCTAAATTCAGATCCTTTTCTTTTTAGCACATACAGAGATTGTATTTACCTGAACTATCCATATAAATGTTGGATGTGTTCAGATGACTGGTACAGATGATAGAGTTGCCTAAGAGACAATCATAAATGTTGATTTTCTTAGTGACAGTGTAACCTCCCTGAGCAGTGCTGGGATGCAGACCACGTGCAGGCAGCCCGGGAGTGGTTCTGCCGTGAATTATCGCCGAGCAAAGCAGGGCTGCCCAAAGGCACCGACTCCTTTCCATTTGTGGCTTTTCTCTGAGCCTGGAAATCTCTTCCTGTAACCCGTGGAAGCTGTTTTCAGTACATAGGTATCTAAATGTTTCCTGGTGGAGATCTGAATGCTGTCTACTGGGTGTAAACCTACAGTGACAACAAGCTTGCTTTTCTTAGCTTACCTTAAATCTTTGTACATTGTCTGTCAGGCTCCAGATTGAAGACCACTGCCCCATGTAAAATAGAGAAAGATACTCTCCAGTTTCTTGTGAAGCACTTTTCAGCCCATAAATTAAAAAAGTGCTTAAGAGCTTCAAACTAAGTCCCTGTTTTCTTGAAGTCCAAAAGCATGACTTGCTCTCTGGGGAAAGCTGTGCCAGTTCAATAGTTCTCCAGCTGGTTTTCCCAACTCTTTTATCTCTGGGATGTGGGAAAGAGGGGAGATAACACAGCTCCGCAGCAGTTGGATGAGAACTGGCAAATTTTAATATCAGCCAGTCCAGCGTGAAGTGCAGCAGGCAGGATGGGCAGGTTCTGGCTTTGCATGGGGAACCTTGGATCCAGAGGAAAGCTGGACACTGTTAACATGGCCAAGTGCCTCACGGAGAGCTTGGAAGAGGCTTCCAGCTCCTTATCCTTCCCATTTCTCCACCTATTTGTTCTCTTTGGAGTCCATACAGCCACTTCCACCTTTTTTCCCTTCAGTCTCCCATTTTACATCCAAATAAAGGAACCATATCATTGTATGTGTTACATGCATGTAGAAAGCTGTATAAAATAGCTTTGTGAGCATGAGGAGTGAGGAGCAACTGAGTGCTTTATCTCTGCAAGCCCATCCTGCTTGTCCATTCAGCCCCATTCATCTCCTTTTAGGGTTTTTTCTATTATCAGCCTGAAGGCTTTTCAAAGAAGGGACTCTGCCTCTGTCATGTCTCCACAAATACCCGTTGTAGTTTGGACACTAAATAAATAATAAATAATGACTGTACCAGAAAGCCGTCGACCAGATTAATGCCGCTGCTATAAACAAACAAGGCTTTGGGCTGGGGAAAGGCAGCAGGTTTCTCGGGCGGTCTGCACTCAGGGTGAGTGGCAGCTCCCGGTCATTAATACAGGACTTTGATCTCTGAAGTCAGAGATTATTCCCCCGTGGCCCTTTGGCGTGAGGAACCGGGGATAGACTGACAGCAGTAAAACACGGCCATTTGAGAGGCTCCTCCAGCATTTTATTGAGATTAGATCTCCGGGAGGGGCCGTTAGAAAGGCAGAAACGATGGAATGGTGGGTTATGTGACCACTGCGACTCATTAATATAACAAAATTTATGTCCAGAATACTCTCACAACTGGTCCGAACCAACTCTTAGGAGCTGATTTCTTTCTTCTCCCAGTGCTGCTATTGCCTAAAGGCCTCTGTGGGAGATGCGCTGACTCTTTTAACAGCCTCCTGCATTTACTCTGACTCTCTGGGCTTAGTTTGCAGAAGCTTGGCTGTGCCACCAGCGTGGACTTCAGGTTCATTCTGCACCTGGGACAGTCTCTGTCTCCGCACATTGCTTTGAGAGTGGCAGCTTCCTGGCACGACAGCCGTTTATAAAATGTGGTTGCACAGACATGTGTATCTGACAGCCTGTAGTCTTGCTGGGGCTGGGCTTTGGGTTTTTTCCCAGGCTGTCTTTGTGAAATTATCCGAGCATCAAGACAATTGCTGGGAGGTGATGGTGGAGAAGCTCGTTTTATTGAACTTCAGCCCCTGTACCAATAAATCATAACCCAAACTGATGGGAAAAATTGTCTTTTGCCAGGGTTGGCACTGCCAGAATACAAGTCAATAGAGACCCAACTTTTTCACCCAGAGGTCCCCAGGGCAGGTCTGGGTCCTGGCCAGAAGTGACAGAAAATCATTGACACTGAGCAGTGTTTTTTCTCTCTGGGAAGGGTTTTCAGCCTTTGTCTAGTTCCTATTAAACAGCAAATACGTGAACAAAACAGAAACCATCCCAGCCTTGTGTCCCACTGTCAGCAGCTGAGGATCCACCGTGCTAATCTTTGTTATCTGAAGAGAAGGGGACTTGAGCCTGCCCTATCCATGGGACACTGGGGCATGTCACCCCTCACGGCACGACTGAGCCCGGCTGTCCTCCTGTCTCACCACACTTCTGGGGATAGCTCATTTCCTCCTTGCTGCTTGCCGTTAGTTCCTTGCCATCAGCACTAAATTCGCTTCTAATTAAACTATTCAAGTAGACCAGCAGGAAGCAGTGTGGGTGCTGAACATTAGGGTTGTTGCTACTAGTGGGGAGAGAAAGCTCTGTGGGTAGTTACTGGGGAGAAAGCCACGGAGAGCAGCCTTTGGATCCTGCCCCGTAGATGGGCCAAGCAGTGTTTGAAACCCACCATTTCCCAATACTGCTGAGAGCCGTGCGCGAAGTATTGGGTGATTGTTTGGGGGAGAAGGTACCAAAAGGCAGTAGAGAAAAGAAACAAATTGCAGGATTTTTGTTTTGTAAATTCATCCTCTGATGTATGCTGGCAAGTTGTTTTTTTCCCCTGCTTTTCTCACACCAAGATGACCTCAGCCTTTTCTCCCAGGTTTGCCTTGTTCCCAGAAATCAGACTGGGATAACAGGGAAACAGTGTGAGCTCTTCCCAGCCCCCTCCGCCTGATGACTGTCTCCCAGCTGTTTTCTCCTTTGGTGCGGCAAGGTGGATCCTCCTTCTCTCCACCTAGAACTCATTCATCAGGGATGTGATGCCAATAAATGACCTAGCACCTCTTGGTTTGTAGTTCCAGTTTTACATTTGCCAGTTAGTGGATTTCTCTCACTGCTTCCCCCCCAGATATCTACTGTGATGCTCACTATTCCTGCCACCAGCTCTCTACCATGGCATCATGCTCACTCACGACTGGCACACCACCGTTCAGCACCAACCCAGGTATAACGAAACCACCGTTACCACTCACTTTAAAGCAAATCAAAATGCATCTGCAGCAACACTCCAGTTCACAGAGAGGAGATGATCAATGATGAATGAAGTCACCCAGTGGTTAGCACAAGTCAGAATGACATACTTCTGGAGAAGACACATTTCTGTGACTGTGAAGCGGTGTGGGTACGGAGGAATCAGTCTCGAGGCAACAGGACAGCTGTTCCCACCTTCCTTTCCTAGCAAGTGACTCACAGAAAGATAATGCTGCTTGGAAGATCCCACTGGTAGCAAAGCAGTTTTGCCCTGGAGTTGCGCTGCTTCGTGTTTGCGCTTACAGCGGCGCTTGGAGGACGGATTTGTTCGCATCTAAACCAGCGAAAAGCATGGCAGGGCCGAGCAGTTGGACAGGAGTGTTGCAAAGGGCTGGAAAGGAGAAGAGGACGTGCTGGGTCTGGAGTGTTTCACAAAAGAGGTGTGTTCATGTAACCTCACAGCACTGAGAACCAAAAGAGCTTCACTGACAGAGCAGAAAACCAGCTCTTGTTCAGAGCAGGGTTTGAGAAGAGGTATCTCATGGCATGCAGAGGAGAGCATCAGCCCTGTAAGTCCTCCCACAGAGAAGATGTGAAGTGAAAAGAGGAAGGGAGGGGAGAAAGCACTCTTTAAGGCGATTTGGCAAGGAGGAGCGTGAAGAGAAGGCACGTGTGCGAGAGAAGTGGGAAGAGAGAGAAGTGATCCCAGAGCTCCCATCAGCGTTAGGGGAAGAGATGACTGTGTAGGTAATTTGCCACACAGGCAGGAGAGAGCAAAGCAGCCTTGGGAGGAGAGAACAGCTGGCAAAGGGCCTTCAGAGAAGAAGACAGGCACCAACTTAGAAAGCAGCCTTGTGACAAAAAGTGGTATGCCTCTTTCTGGGTCTTCCAGCTGAATCTCCTGGCATGTCAGTCTTTGCCTCCCTCCTTTTCTGTCTCCACTGAGGTAGGGTCAGTGATCTTTGAGAAGACGTGCAAATTCAGCTTGAAACCAACTTCCAGCATCATCTCCTACATCAATCTATACCAAGACAAGAGGAGGCAGGAAGGGTAACGTAAAGATGTGATGGACAGCATAAACCACATGGCACATGCACCTCTATTTTATCACTTCATTTTTTAAACCCGTTTTTCTCTGAAAAGAGGGGGAATTTTTGCTGGGCAATCTCTGTTTCTCCTGCCTCACCTCAAGATCTAAACCAGTGAGAAGCTGGAGAATTTCCTTCTAATTAACTTAACAAAGAGTAGGTTAATAAGTAGCTTGATCATAGTCTGAGTTCCTATATGGGAAGGAGATTTTGGCTAGTGAAGAGCTCTTTAATCTATCAGACAAAAGCATAACAAGATCAAATACTGGAAGTAGAAACCAGGAAAGATCAGAAATAAGGAAATGCTTTTGTTACTACAGGGGTAATTAGCCATTGGAACTATTTATCTCAGTACGTGGGGGATTCACCAGAACTTTGAAGTGTCTAAATGAAGATGGGATATTCTCGTACCAGAAATGTTCTAAGTCAGCTAGTAATTACAAGCCTGATGCAGGAACTGCTTTGCTTAATTCACCAGCTTGTGCTTTTCATCAGTTTAGATTGGCTGATTCTTACAGATCTTTTGAGCTCCGCAATTTGTGAACCTATGAGAAATCAGGGATACTGCTGACGAGCAGAGCACCTGATAGTGCATATACTGGTACCGGCAAGTAGTAGAAGAGTGCAGAGTGCTCTTTTGAAGTAGGAAAGACAAATCTGTGGCAGCCTTTACTAACAATTTGGTAATTCTGCTGAAAAGAAAATGGCTTTCCTGTGCTTCAGTAGGGATTGGGCTGCAAACCCACCTTACATCAGGGGCGGCTGGAGATGTCGTCTCATTAGACTCATCTTACCATGTGTGTAGTGTCACAGGACTGAAAATGCAATGGCTTTGTTGTCCCAGCTCGTAGCATTCATCTTTCAAGCAATTCCCAAACATAATTAATCCACTCACCGGCATACCTTACTGGCTTCTTGTTAGCATTGCTGGTTTTATGGGTAAGGACAGCTGGGCTGGTGTGGAGATTTTATTTGGGTAATTAAGGAAAGAAGTTGTCAGAGCTGGGATTATTACTCGGGGCTCTAGAGCGCCATCTCATTTTAAAATTGCTAATGGAGAGCTAGGAAACGTATGTCTGCTGTTGGCCTGAATTTGATCTTCCTTTCTTAAATAAGAATAATAAAAGAGGGAAGGGGGCTGGAGGAATGCAGAAGTACCTCCGTTGGGAGGCCTGATGGGGAGCGCCAGAGGCTTCAGCGCTCGTTTGTGTCTCTGGCAGCCTGACCCTGTGGTGAGGATAATCAAGTTGAAAATTAAATCAAATTTCAAATGTTAAACCAGCCAATTAAAGAAGTAATCACATCAAAACATGCATTTTAAAAAAGTTTTTGTTTACTCTGTCATAATTAATTTATTTAGCAAGAAAACTTTTGTTTGTACAAAATACTCGTTAAATTGATCGTGAATGGTTGAGGGAGCAAAGACGCAGCTGCACGGAGGCGTAGCAGAGGAACAGTTAACCAAAATGTCACCTGAAGTTCCCTAAAGATCTGGCTGAATAAGTTTTATGGGTAAGGTCTTCTCCTACCACGAACAAAAACATGATGCATCTTTTTTTTCAGGCTGCATGACTGGAGGCATGATTGCTGTTTGTGGCCTGTCCATTAACCTTAAAAGTGTCTTTGATCAAATAACTTACCATCTCTTTGCTTTGATTTCCCTTGATGCATCCCTTCAGAAGACTGAATAGCTGGTGAGTTGGATACTTGGCTTTTTGGAACTTATCACTTACCTGTGTGCTCTTAGCATCAGTTGATAGCATGTGAATGATTTTCTCTGGTTTCCTGCAGCTCAGCATCTCTGCATTTCAGGATCTTCCCTGTATGTTTAGGCAGGTTGGTGTTTGTTTTGCCTGTGGCCTGTTGCACAGGCTGGCATATTTAGGAAGATATTTTTTTTCTCTCTTGAGATTCCTCTTGGAATGTCATTGTTTGAACCTTTGTGAACACCTTTCAGTAATGAAATAAACTGGACCACAGGTGTATCTTTCCGTTCACCTTTTACCATATGAGATGAGGGTTGCAAGGTTCAGCGTATCAGGAAGTTGCTGAAAGCTTCTTGTTTCCTACTGTTACCACCTATTGGTTGGACATAGGTTATTCTGCCAGTCTTCAGACTCCATTTGAGGAATGACAAGTAGAAATTTCTAAAATTAAAGCAATGAGGAGGGAGTAGCTACTAAAGAAACCTCACAAAAATATGAATCTTACAGTACAGGAGGACCTGGAGAGGAGCGTGGGCATCAATGGATCAATGGCTGATAGAGAAAAGGCAGAGCCGGAGTCCCCAACCCAAGCCCAAGGTGGATGACTTGCTGCTTTGCTTTGACTGTGGTTTATAGATCTCCTGAATGGCAGTGACCAGGGGACAGTGATGCCGTTCTCTGCCACGGTCTTGGGGATGACCCAGCGATGCTGACGTGGAGAACTGCTCGTTCGCAATTTGTGATTCACGGAGTAGCTGGATCCAGTCTATGAACAAATTGGTTGGAAAGTGCTGAGGTGAATGTCTTAAGAGTTAAGAGTTCTCTTTCCATCACCCAGCAGTGGTTAGTTTGTGAGGAAAGGAGGAAATCTGGCATTTGAAGACTTGCATTCCTGATGCTTTTTCCCTCCCCCAGCCTCCTTTTTGTTCAGGAATAGACAGGGACTGGAAGCAGCCGCTGCAAGTTTGCAGTTGTCTGAACTTTTTGTTATTAATTAATCCCATCTTTATTCACACAGCACTCTCTTTGCCTCAGACTGTGGATAATAAACACCGATCAAGCAGGCAGCCATGATAAATTATCTATTTAATAATTAACAAATTAGTCCTAACAGATGGAACCAAAACAAAATTGTCTGTATGCGCACACAGCACACGGCTTGCCTTCCCCTGTTTGTCACACTGAGATATCGCCAGAGATTTTGGCATGTCTCCACTGATCTCAGGTTAGTCACCCTCACATGCCACACGAGCTGGTCATGAGTTTATCTCTGGGTCTCCTACAGTTTATCTCTAGATCTGACATTCTCCATGTGCCAGCAATGAAAATGAATGAGACGAAGCAAGAAGATGTCATGGAGGAAGAGCGTGATGGAGAAGAGAGGGGGATCCTGGCTTTTTAGCATTAGTTAGGATGCAGGAGCATCCCCGCAGAAAGATCAGCTGTCTGTTGTGATCTGTTATGTTGAATTAATAGAGATTATAGTCCCTGTAATTCTTTCTGCTATTACCTAGCAAAGAATAAAAAGTCAATGCACTGCTGAGTTAAATAAACATGAGGCACTACAGTCATATGAGCATAGTATCCTGTGAGCTAACTGTGCATATATTATTCATCTCCAGTTATTATTCATGACCTTTCCCTCACACCATCATGGCTCCATCACTTGTGAATTTATAAGTTCATTAATAATGAGTGAAAATTAATAATGTATTTTCATTATATCCATTGGGTATATTTACAGCATTCATAATGCATTCAAATAACTGATTTGAGGTGTAAAAATAAAACCGTAGCTCTTCCATGGGCCCTCACCTTTTTGATTTTGAAGAGTTACTATTTTTGTTAATAATTCTTCCTGCTTCCATTGCCGTGTGGCCGTGCTGTGTAATAGCCTGCCATCTGCCACCATCATGCTGAAAAAGGCTTGAATCAAAGCAGAAAATATCGTTATTGTGTGAGATTAGAAGAAGATGATCCACAAATTAATCATTATTGAAAGCGACACCAAAATTCTGAGAGTGTGGGAAAGGTTTGAAGTTCAGCTGTTTCCTTCTCTTCTCCCCCACCAGTTGCATTTCCTTGGTATTGAAGAGCCCAGTCAGGTGGAAAGAGGCACATCTGATCCGTCCAGGCTCCAGGAAGCTCTGTGATGCTCCTAGGAGCACAAAGATTTACTCGGGGTGTTGCTGTGATGTGTACCTAGGACGAACATGCCATAGGAGGTCACACAGTTATGCTTTATTTTAATTGAAAGACGCCTACCTCGTTTCCTTTCTCATCTGCAGCAGTTTAATCCTCTGTTTTTTTAGAACCTGAAAGTTTTTGCAAGCTCTCCTTTTCTGTTTTCATTTTTTTCTCAAGAAGAAAACTCCGAACCCCTTTTTGTTTTTCAGAAGACATTTTTCCCCTGCTCTGTCTAGGAAAATGCTGGGCACTGGCATGCAGATCATTAACTGGCTTTAGACACCGGAGTCTAAAAGTTGGAGACACAGCAACAGATAAGCAGTTAACATAACTAATCCTGTTTCGGTTCCACTTCTTTCCTTTTCAAGTATTCTGATTATTCTTATTTTAGTTTGTCAGCAGTACTTTGAGTTGCATTTCTCTGGTTTTATTTCAGTGTTCATAGCCCCGTGGTAACACTCAACTGTAAATAAAATTCACCTTTTATCTGTTCCCCATTATAAGCATAGGCTGCCTGCTTTTAAACAGCTGCAAGAATATTGAGTGTAATGAAGGTACTGCCTTCAAAGCATGTACTTGATATTCAGACAGGACAGGAAAGGCTGCCTCTAGCCCAATGGAATTGGAAACACTTAATATAAGAGTCAGTTGGATATCAGTAAGAATGTATATTATTTTCTCTTCCAACTAATAGGATTTTTAAATAAAGCTAGAGAGGATACGTCTGGCTGAGTCCCTGCCCTTTGTGAGAGTTGCAGCTTTACCAAATGGCAAAGGATTGAACAATGTGAATTCTGAGTATCCTATGTGCTTGCTAGAAATGGCTGCAAAGAGACGTGAAGAGGGAGGCAGAAGAAGAAAGCCACAAGCAAGGGACAGTAAGTGAGCTTTTTGGTATTGGCTTTAATCAAAACATAATGACGAAAAGTTAAAGCATAAAGCAAAGGAGGGATTTTGCTTGTGTCAGCCTGGAGGAGAGCGCCATTCATTTCACTCCATCATTTTGAATTGCTTTCTAGAGCATTTACTCATCCATCTTCTCTAGCCAAACACTTCACTCTGCCTATCACCGTTCTTTCCTTTGGATTTAAATTATGAGCCTGTATTAAATTAAGTATCTCTCTTTGCTTCTTGTTTTTGTGTTTGCTTATTGAACCCATTTTGGACCGTCAGAACAGTTTCATGCTCTGCTTAAGTGGCCCAAGTTAGCTGGGAGCCTGTGCAGACACTTTTTCCTTTGGACAACATTGTCAGAACAAGCCAGCCAGTGACTGATGTGATCTGGAGTCAGCGAGTATGTACAGTGGATAAATGTGCCTGACGCTTTGTGATAGAGCTGGTAATTACATTTCACAGTGAGTGGTATTAATAGTGAAAGGAGGCTCCGGCATGCTGCATGAGAATTGGTAATAGGAGAGGCTGTAGGGAGAAGAGGGAGTCATTTATTAACCTGACGAATTATGGAAAAATGGACTTTTCCTTTGAATGCAGAGGAGCTCTCCTAGACTGAATGCCTTTTGAGACATCTCGGGGCCTTTGGTGAGCACCGATGATACTGAAACCACCTTTCTTTCTTTTCACGCCATCATGCTACCTCTGACTCTTATGATTTCCATCTCTCTGCTTTTGCTCAAATACTATGTCACTTGGTTTTACACTGCATAGAGATGGTGCTTGGCTAGGGATTCACAGATCTTGAGATCTGAATATCAAAAGGTTTAGAAGATTTTTGAACCTATAGAAGAAAAGGTGGTGAACCTCTGAAAAGGAAGAGTCAGCTGTTGGTGTCAGATGATTATCAGGCATATGGGACAAACGTCCCGCAAAACAGGATTCTCCGTCAGTGTAGTCCTGGGGACAGATCTGTGCCTATGAAGGAGACGTTCCCATTTTGGGAGACTTACCAAGAAGCAACAGAAACCTTTGTACTTCAGTGTTGCCTAGGCAATTTCTTATCACTGCATTTTCCATAAAAAATGCCTTTGAGGGAGAAAAATTATCTCTCCCAAACTTTCCTTTTTATGAAAGGTCTTTTCCTCTGGATCCTTCCGCTCCTCCCTACTCACACCTCCTCTACATTCCAGCCACTCTCTTGAGTTTCCTAAGGTTTGTCAGCATTTGCTGCATATCCAACACTGTGTCCCACCTCAGGGCTATTTCCCTTCCAGTCCAGTGCGGAAGGGGTGGCACTGGTCCAGCGGGTCCATTAGTGCTCAGAAGGGATCTAACATGCCTTCAAGCAAAGGTGTAGCAGTTGACATAACCCATCCACAAAGCCCCCGGGCTGCTGCACACACTGCCGGGTTGTGCAGGTCTCTCCCGGGGTTCTTAAAAGGAAAAACCTGCCAGGTCTGGGAAGGAGGACAGCACAACAACGGAAACAAGCCTGAGCTGGAGAGAATTGCCAAGATTTGAAGGTATTAGAAGTGCTCCAGAATCGGAATGATTTAACAGTGTGATTGCTTCTTAATGCAACGCTCATAAGGTTTTTTATTAGATTCCCCCCCCCCGCCCCATCCTTTCCTTCTAAATGCTGTAGAAACAGACTAGCTTGAAATAAACACCTGGGGCTGTTATACTATATCACTGTTTAATTAACTTTTAAATCATATAATGTCACCTGGATACCTTTCTAAATTCTACAAGCCTAAGAGACAGCAATAGCTGTAGCTCTATTTGGTTACCACCTTTGATAAAATCAACTTCTGGAGGCTACAGGGTTCTCCTCCGCCCTTTCCTCCCTACCAGACATGCTCTCCTTCAGAGAGAATAGGCTGTAACCAAGCGGCTTAAGGGCTTGAAAATATGGTCTCGTTGAGTTGATGTCGGGTGGTATCCTTGTGACTTCAGGTCAGTGAAGCAGCTCTCTGGCATCCAGAATAACATTATACTGATGGTTTTGTAGGCTCTGTATCCATATGGCAATTTTACGCTCTTGGTCATGAAATAGTCTTGCCCAGCGGATGACAGACAGAGGGGACCGTGCATTAGGAAGGGAGGAATTGTGTCCCAAGTGGTTAAAGCTGCTTGGCAGGGAAGTCTCTAATATAAATTTGTGCGCTTCTCTGATAGAAGTTGCCTATGTACCGGTGTTTCTCCTACCCTAAGAAAGCACTAGCTGTGCATTTTCCCTGTGGGGGGCTTTCAGAGCCAGTAAATGCATATTGTAGCATCCATCCATATGGCATTTTGTAGGCGTTTAGAGCAGAGTAATGGGAAAGAGCTAAAACATGAGATTGTCTGGTCCCTTCCTCAGCCTCAAGGAGGGTGCAATCCAGGTAGTGTGTGTCTCACAGCTGAGCTGTTTGCACTGAGCTGAGTCTACCCTGTGCACAGGAAGCTGAATCTCAGAGTCGTCACACTGTTAGGGCTAATCCTTTAGGATATTCGTTATTATAGGAAAAAAAAAAAAAAAAAGACTGACGTTATCAGTACTGATGGAGAAAAGGAACACAGAAGGATTAGGAGGCAAAACGAAGGTGCTGGGATTTGCTGAGCACTTCCAAGTTCAAAGTGCCCCAAAAGCACTAAGTAGAGTCCAGATTTAAGGAAATGGTTGAGAGATGCCTTTGAGATGTCTAAGCAGAAAGACAAGAGAAAAAACAAAGGAGATGGGAACTAAACCTGAAAGTTACTGGCATAGAAATGATGACTGAGTGTGAGAGGGGGAAAATTCACTGAAAGGGGCAGTGTTACAGAAGAGGGGACCGAGGACTGTCCGCGGCATGGATGTGATGAAGAGGGTGTTTGTGGAGCAAGAAACAGAGAGGTCAGCATTGGGTTAAAGGAGTGCATGGACATAACAAATGGGAGGAGGGAAGTCGGAAACTTTAAGGGTTAATAGCCCAGATACGAGTATGAAAAGACCTGCTGGTGAGAAATGGAGGGGTTGGGAAAGGCCACTGAAAAGGTCTCGGTTCTGGTAACCTCTGAGGTGGAGATTGAATTGATCGGCCATGCACCAACGTTGCTGGATCTGCTTCATCTTTATTTAAAGTTCTTCCTTTTGTGCATGAGCTCTTTCCACAGCCTCAGCAGTGTGAGCGAGCTGGGCTGCTGTCAGCTCTGTACTGTCCTGCTGTGCTTCTGGTCCCTCCTTTGATGGTGTGTTTCTCACTGTCCGGGATGTTACCTTCCAACTCGGCTGATTTGCAGAAACCCAAGTGATTCTTATGCTTTTTTCGGGGGTTTTTCTTCCCTGTGCTCTGCTCTGAATGCATTAGAAACAGGAAACCTACATAAATGCAAGTCAAACCAAAAGATTCCTGAGACCATTAGTGTATAGTGCGAACGTCATCCTTGCAAGAGTATGTGGGATGGTTATTACAAGGCCCTTGGCAGCTCAAGTGATGATGAATTTGCAGGATATCATTAAGCTCCCAGGATTTCTCTCTGCCAGTCAATGTGCAAGTTAAAAAGCTCCACCATTTCCATAAAATAGGGAAGGAAGTGGGTTGGGGCATGGCAAATACTTGGAGCGAGCTGCGCTTCAGTGATGCAAGGGCATGCAGTCAGCTCTGAGCAAGGGAGGAGCCGTTCAGATAGGATGCTGTATTTTGATCTCTTTCCTTTGCGGCTTTTGCGAGCAAGTTTTCCATGTTTTTTCCCTCTGTCTGTGAAATGGGAGTGAGCTGAAGTAGCCGTTTCACGTTGCTGCGTTGCTGAGAGTCGCCTGACATTGGTGCTTTGTTTCATCCCCGGGAAGGTCAAACATGGTGCTGGGGGAGCAGCCGACAAGAGCTCCCTGGAAATAATCAATAGAGGGAACATGGGGCACGACCGAGCAGGACTGAGAGATAGCATCTAGCCCATGTTTAATAAGAAGGGGAGAGAGGCGCAGAGCCGGGAAGCGGGGGAAGGTGGTAAGAAAGCGAAGACCTGGCGAGAAACTGCATGATAATGAGACATAGGTGATAGCAAGATGATAAGTCAGCAGAGCTGGATGAGGTGGTAGTGTCCAGCTTTTCAATTCCAGGCAGGTACTGCTGCGTTTGCAGCTGTGGCTCCTCAGGAGCAAGAAGCATGCGCCTGTGAATGTGAAACCGAGAGCGAGGGGACAGGGAGGCGAAGGGGAGGAGGGAGCTGGGCACCGGTGCGTGCACGCTTCCCGATGCTGGGAGCACTGGAGTTGCGTGGAGGGAGCGGGAACTCCCGGGCCCGGAGGCGGAGGGAGGGAGTAGAGGGAGCATTTGCTCCTTCGGCTCTGTTAGGGTCCTGGACCGGGGGTCCGTTGGAGTAGTGCTGTTGCCCCCCTGGACAGTGTCGTGCCATATAGTGGCGGTGCGAAGTGAACTCAGAGGACCTGGTGCAATTACCCTTTGTTTCCAAGTACGCGGCTTGGCGATGTTACAAGCGCTCTACAGGCTGGTTGTGAATGGGCCTGTAATAAACCTGTACACACAGAGCCAACAATTAATAGTCTCCTGAGAAAGAGCTGAGTTGGATAAGTGTGCCTACTGTAAGGCCACTGGAGCAAGAGAGGGACGCAGAAGTCTGTATATTTTCATTTTGAGTCCAGGAGTCTCCAGCCCCTGAAGCCGTAATCTGCTGACAAAGGCCTAGTTAAGTTCAGCGTTCCTTGTAAATAGGAACGGTACAAAATGCTATTTCACCGGGAGCCGTGTCTCTGCCCTTAACACAGACTGTCGGGGAGTGCAATGATGGTCTCTGGGTCTCCTGGTTTTCCAGCAGCAGCCCTGTAGCCCAGCTGCCCTGAACCTGGGACCCTCTCTCCACGTTTCTGTCTCACATCAGCATGGCTCGAGTGGGCTTTCGTGATTTCAGACCCTTTTGGAGACCCTCCCTGAAGTAGGCAGCTGGCAGACATTTGCAGCAGCCGGTGTTACTCAGTGGGGCTGCGGGCAGGAGTGGGAAGGCACGGACACACCGGCAGCCTTGGCTTCAGCCCCACGCTTCCCCAGAGCCTGTCCTGGCCACCTCTCAGGTTTTTGCAGACTCTGCTTTGGTGTTCCCACCTCTCTGGTATTTATTGTGCTTACACTGTTTTATCACGCTCCATCCTCCCTGGCCAGCACTCATTAAAAGGTAATATCCAAGAGTTAGCCTTCTGCACCCTCTCCAGGGAGGCTGTTCTCATGTGTTGGCAGGTTTCGATGGTTCATTCCTACCAACCCAGATACCAAGAAGAATTAACCCTGCTGGTGCCAGCTGGTAAGCATTGAAAAGGCAGGGAACGAAGCCGTCTCTATGGTTCCTGGTTGTATCAGCTCTGCACGTTACAGTGGGATCCATGTGCACGTGGTTGTGTTTACCCACATGCTACAGTCATGCTAATCTGAAGGTAAATACATAGAAATATGTGGTTTTGCCAGGGATAGCTGGAACATGCCTGAACATCCATGGGGATTTAGGAATGAGAGTGTTGTGTCTGTTGAGCGATACGGTGGCTGTCCCTGATAATCTCCCCCCCCCCAGGGACTCATGCTAATATTGTGACTGCTCCAGCCATGGCACGCAGATGCCACTTTAAAAAGAAAAGTTGCTCTGCTTAACGTATTTTGCTTCATCCATCCCTCCAGCCTTCCTCCCCCTAAAATAATTTTGACTGCTCAAGTCTCCGAATAGGCAAGCTTGCTATTTCAGACTGATTTAAAATCTTCCCTTTAGTGTCACACAGTCAGGAAACAGACATTCATCCTGTTGGGAAAGGAAGATGCATTGTTTTCCAGTGGCCCCAGAACTTGCATCTAGCCTGGAAAGTCCTAAATTTAATGCACTGTAGTTTAGTGACAGAAACTCTACTTGCTGTTGGTTTTAAAGGTCTCTGGACCTAAGCTAGCAAAGGAAACTTGGCATGACAATGTAGAGGTTTTATATATATATTTGTATGTGTGTATATATATACGTGGAATAAAAATTGCCCGATCTTAAAAGCATTTATAAGCTCAGCTCTGGAATATCCAGTCTCTTACAATTCTCATTTCCCTATTTCTTTTTAAATGGATGCCATGTTTCACACTCAGGACAGGAGGGAGCCCAGGTCGAGGTGGACCAGCTGGGCAAGCAGGTTGCACCATGAGGCAATACTGCCGTGGGTCACCAAGCCCTTTGCTTCCCCACCCAGTAAATCCTCCCCATACAGAGCTGGGATGCTGCAGGGCAAGGGGACAGGCAGAGCTGGCATGACCCTCATTGTTTTTGCTATTTTGTTATCATGGTCAACACAGCTAGATGTGTGGATTCAGGAACAAGCAATATGTTCCATTTTTTAGTCCAAGGTTTTCTGAACTGTCTCTTGATGCTGGAAGGCAGAATCTCTTCAATTGTCCTTTTTTTTTTTCTCTCTTTTTTTTTCAGAACAAGCTGTTTAATATTAACACTGATTACCCAATTGCTCATTTCAAGGAGAGCAATAGCAACTTTCAGAACTTTGGGGACTTAATTTTCTTCTGGATTTATGGGCAGTCACCCAGATCTCCCCAGCATGGTTTCTTTTCTCTATCGTCTGTATTTTTCCAGAGAACACTTTAAAGATATTCAAGTGTAAGCTCTTTCACATTGATCCTTGGCTTTACCCATCTTTTCTGTCTCCTTATTAAATATAACAGTGTGTTTATGATATTTTTACAGAAGATCAAGCCAGTCAGTAAACAGTTACTAATACACTGGAAAGGCAGACTTATTTGACATACTTGTCTGTGAACTATCAGCATCTAGGGGGTGATAGTGGATAAGGTAAGGAAGAGTTGCCTAAAGAACATTGAGGGAGAGAAAATGAGAGAAAGCTCTGTTCTTCCAAGGCATTACCTGAGGAGGATCTACTGCATATTACCAACAGACAGTATTTTACTGGCTCTGAACTGTAAATGAGTTTCATTTAAGTTTGAGTCTGCACGTGGAGCGTACAGTGCTGAAGTCCCTCCACCATTTAGTGCAGCCATTGCCCTGGTACTGCGAGCTCTGCAAGAATTGAGTCCGCATTTTGAGCGGGTGTCGTGGTGTCTCATTAAAGCATTAATGCTTGGAGAAAGTGCTAAACCCTGATGGGTTTTTGACAAGCATCCCCCCGGGAAGAGGGAGAAGTGTCACAAAGTGCTATGTTAACAGGGGCCACGTAGCTTGCACTTCTTAGGCTGTACATCATTTCTTAGTGGTATGTACCGGCTCTTCTCCTGATAGGATGAGAAACGTATGAATCAATCATACTGTCTGCTCTGTGTCCCATAAATTAGAGAAAGATGCAGCTGGTTTGCCTTTTGGTTTTCTGTGGTCTTTAATTGCTTCTCCATTATATCATCTAGTGTCCCTTTCTCCAGCCTCTTTCATATCCATGTTTGAGAATGATGAGCAGTCGAGTGTGATATGCCCCGAAGGTGACTGTCAAAACACGCTGAATTATGCAGTGGTCCGGTATTCCCTTTCTTCTCTCTCTCTCTCCTTTGAGTACTGCTGGAAGAATAGTAGCAACGTTCGACTGGGAGGTCAGGATTGCCTTTTAGATTAGGTGGGAGGCTTTGGATTTTGCATGATTTAAAATGTAAACCTTGGCTAGACTTCGTACGTTGAGGCTTTACATACTGTTGATATAACCCCGGGGCTCTGTGGATCGCCTCGCTCATCCCACTGTGAGCCCTGGCTTGTTCCCTGAATTGTGTTCCCAAGTTTTTTGTTTAGTTTCAAATGACTGACTTAATTAGCCTTTTGACGGCCAGCTATTTTTCTGTAACGGCATTTTCCCAGGGATTAATCTGATTTTTTTCCTACTTAATTTAAGATCCCTGGAACTAGAGTTGTGCTGGCCTATGCAGTTCCCATCTCTCCCTGTCTATCACTACCACCGTGGTTAAAGAAACCTTCTCTCCCTTAAGGGAAAACACAAAGAGATGCATGTAGGCTGCGCTGACATTATCTTTGATAGCTGCGCTCGAGTTTGGCGGCAGCTCGCAGAGCCAGGTGGCTTCATCCAGCTGTCTCCATCCCCAAGCAGAGGCAGAACTCAGCGGAGCCAACGCTCCCTTATGTCTGAGCACCCCTGCCTGGGCTAGAGGCAGGGTGCGAGCCGCCTTGCCGGTGACACGGGCAGGAAAGCTGGCGGTGCGGATGGATCCCGAGGCAATGGTGGCCTCTGCCTGGCCCCAGGCTGGGAGCGGGACCACGTTTGGATCCATCCGACTAGGTCCTGAGGGCAGGGATGTGCTGCGCTGCGCAGGGCTGGGGGGGTGGTTTATCCGGGGATGTGCCTTTTTAGAGCATGTTGCGGTCACAAAATTTAATGGACACGTTTCACGGTCTTAAACCTGTAGTACAGCCTGGGGGAGAGGGAGTGCCTTTTAGGCTTCTTTAAAGTAATCCAGGATTTTATATAATAGTAATAATAGTAATAATAATAATACTTATTACTTATCAGGGACCTACACAAAATCATTGACGTTTGCCTTTGCCATCTGCCTAATGTGCATTTTGCTGATGCACAACTTCTGGTTGATACTGTTGCATAAATAAAATAAGCCCTGTTAATTTCAAACTCCTTGAGAAAAATATACATGCAAAAATGTAAAGCTTACTCACGGCAAAAGGGCAAAATCAGCAGGAAAAGAGAGAGATTATTTTCAACAGTGTCCTTTTAATTAGAGCGATAATTAATTCTTTTCCCTGACATGCACATACAGATTACACTTTTAAAATATTCCTGCTTGAAATAAAATGACTTAAAGCTACATACCAGAGGAGCAGATCATAAATCTACAGGAGAAAATTCGGGACTGCGTATATTTTGAGCACTCTTTTTGAATCCAAAATGGTCACTGGAAAGCATGCCATAAAATCTAACTGCAAGGTGAACAAAATTCTCCTCAAGACCTGAGTGCTGAGAACAAGCAGAGGCTCCATGCAGGCGCAGGGGGCTGATGAAGTGGAAAATGGAGTTAATACATTTTGCACATACACAAATTACATCAACTGTACTCTTTTCCAGGGGACAAAACGCTTCCTACTGTTGGTCTAGATGCATTGTATTTCCATAACTTTTTCTGGCATTATGGAATTTGAAGGTTGCTCGGGGAGGGATCTTGTTTGCAAGATGGAAATCTTGTTTGCAAATGGCTTTTGCTTTGCAAAAGCAAGAGATCACTTTAGAAAGGGTGGGAGAAAGGCAGAAGCAGGCTCAGGTCAGAGGAGGAGGTGGCAGAAAAGCCCGTGACAGTGCAGGCACTGGAGCTGGGTTGGACGTGGGGTGGCCCGACGCAGAGCAGCTCTCTTCAGCCTGGGGGGGTTTGGTGGCAGCCTCTGCTGCCCATTTCTTCTAGTGGGGGCTGGCTGGCTGTGGGTCACAGATGGGTAATTCTGGGGGGAAATGGGCTTGATTGCGAGGGTCTGAGCTTCAATTGCGGTGATGGAGAAATGACAGAGAAAGGTGGAGAAAAGAGAGGGCAGGACATTAAGGGCTGGCGCGGAGGCCGAAGGTGAAGAGAGGGGAGAAAAGAGATGTGGTTCTGGAGGAATCCAGGCATCTGTTGCTTTTACCAGTTTTTATTAAATTAGCACACAGTTCCCTTTGTAACTCCCTCAGCTGCACCAGAGGAAGCCCCTGTATATCGCAGCATGCCAAACCCCAGCTTCCAGTCGTTTGCTCCCAACTAACATCGCTGCAAGCCGGCACCAGCACCTGGAGCTCAGCCTCTCGGCACCATGGAAAGCCGGTGAAACACGTTCGGCACGGCAGAGAACCATCTCATTGCTTCCCTGTAATTACGCTGTGAAAATGCCTCCCTGGAGTAGACAAGCCTGGAGGACCTGCTCCTAGGTGGGAGATTTCTCCTGAGGGCTGATCCTGCACACAGGTAGTGCCAGCCCTGCTCGGAGAACTGTGTCGTTGAGTTATGCTGCCCAGCCAGGGTTTGACTTCTTATGGCGGTGATTAAGACGACTCATTTAGGGACATAAAAGGAGTTGGCTCTCTAATTGCACATACAGATGTTTCCAGACATAAAGCAAAATGATGCAGGGAGGCTGTAGCATCCCACTCGCCGTTCTGTACAGGGAGGCCAGTGCCAAAATGAGGTATTAAAAGGACAGAAGGAAAAATAAACCTGAGGAGCTTCTCTTCACCTGTAAAGGAGATAATACTGGAATGGTCATGAAAGGAGAGGTGAAGAGAAAATGTGGGTGTGGGAGGATGGAGTTCATATTGTCCATGCTAGGTTATTTTGCTGCACCTAGGGCAGGCTCCGGGCCACAGAGCCATGGTCAGCAATGCAGCCATGGAGACCTCAGCAGCCCGATCTCCAGCGGCACTAATTAAGAGAAAAGATATTCCTCCTTTCTGTTTTGGACAAGAGGATTTCCACACATCACTTTATTCAGCTACTTTTCTCCAGAGATCAGCAGGCCAGGGAAATACTGTTTCCTTCTTTGTTGCTGTTAATTAAGCTAGGTCTGAAACACCTTGGTGAACCTCAGGTGCCTCTCAATTTGCAGAGGGCTTTGCAGCACTGAGACAAGCTGTAGGGCTCGAGATGTGTTTCCCCCTGAGCCCCAGAGGTCCACAAAACCCTTGATTAGAGAAGTCTGGTTCATCCAAGCTCTGTCCAGAGCTACAAAGCAGACGTAATCCCGTACTTCTACCTGCTAGAGTGGTCTAAAAATGACTTTTTTTTTTTTTGCCCTTAGAGGACCTTGAGTCTTGTATTGTTCAGTTGAAGGCAAAGAGCGCATGGTGTAGTAGGGGACCACAGGGATGCTTCCCAAGAACACCACACCAAATCTGCTCCTTAGGCTTTTACCTCAGCCATATAATGCACACTGACCTCCCTTCTGCCTCTCCTGGTCTTAGTGAAGTCCCACATGGCTGATGAACCTGTTGAAGGTCTTTGCAATCCTCGTCACTGCTTGCTGAGTGGAGGGGCCTCATGTCCTTTAGAGAAAAGTGAGGGGTTTGCTCTTGTCCCCCTGTATTTCTGTGACCTCTCAGCCTACAGGGTGGCGGATCAAAAGGAGCATTTTCTTTGCCTACCTGTCTTCTCTGCAACTTGGACATATGATCTGAGGGGGGATGGCATGGGCACACAGCAGATTTCCCTAGATCGTTGGGATTTGCCCTTCAGGTCTATCCAGACAGGTGTATCCCATCCTCGTTCAGGGCCACGTTTCAGCCATAAGTTCCAGTGCTTCTCCAGGTACCAGAGGCTGCAGTTTTCTGTGGTGCGACCCCCTTCCCTCCATAACTACCTTTCTTCTTTTGCTTAACAGCTTCCAGTTTCATTTCTTGCTTGCTCTTGTTCAGCACTTGGCACTGAATCTGGTCTAGAGAGGTTGTATAAGTAAAGGCAGTCACAGCGCATGTCGTGTCAAGGAGAGAAATGGTTAAATGCCTCAGCTTCAGCTCAAAGCACTGATTTTTGGGGTCTTGATTGTTTGTTTGTTTGTTTCAGGGCACATCCAAGTTTCCGGGACAGCTAAAGGTGATAGAAATGGCACCTTAATTGAAAGGGGTCAGGGTGATGCATGTTTCTCTTGCATTAACATTCTGTGCATATTCCTTTTTAAACCCAAAGTCTCTGTCCACTGTTCTTTGCTGGCCTTCAGAAAGTGAACTCCTGGTAAAGGGCTTAAAAGGCAATATTAAAAGGGGAGAGAAAGAACTGAAAAGGGGATTACAAATCCAATAAAAATTGCTCTCAAGAGTAGACAGTATCTGCTGGACAGGAAATATATTTGAGTTTGTGACTAGCTGCAAAATACCTCAGCCACAGAAAGTCTTGAGCGAAGGGTAAGCCTTTTGCTCAGTTAATCATCAAAGACAAGCAGAGGACACTCAGCTTGCACAGGGATCAAGTCCGAAGCCGCCTCATGCATATTGCAGCGGCTCTGTCCGTACGGGTGTTGGGGTGCTGATGGAGCAGCAGCCGCCGGGGAAAAATTTGCTGATGCTTCTTAGCGTGTGCAGCCTGCGGTCATGGAAATGATGGCTTGGTTTTGGAAAGTGACAGCCAGCCTGCTTTGCACTTTGTTCACCTGATGCTTGGGGTGGATGGTGGTCACACAGAGATCTCTGGTGATCTGGGGTTTGAAAAGCTTTGAAAATGGGAGGTTCTGGGCTTTTGGCCAGTGCTTGGGTGATAGCGTTGGTCTCAGCTTTCCTCTGGAGTGGGGGCAAGTTATTTGGGCATCTCCAGAAGGTGTCGACAGCGGATGCCGCGTTTAACATCCCACTCATTTGTGAAGGATCATTCGCTATCGCATTCATCCCATGCAGATTATCACACACATTATTCAAGATTTTTCATCAGTATTTACCTATTCAGGATCTGACCACAGACGGGAAAATGCTCTTAATCCCATCAGCAGACAGCGGAGGCGGCAGTGACTCTGACACCGCGCTTCTGCCTGCGCTTCATTCCCTGAATGCTTTGTGTTACAGGCTGAAAATTTTCAGTTTGGACCTGTTCTTTTTGTGGATGCTCTTTATGCCTGTGTCTTTCATCCGAGCAGCAGAGCAAGCAGGGGTGGGAAAGGCAGGATGCTGGCGCAATCCCCTCTCTGTGCACCACGTGTGAAGTGCCTTGTGTAGACTTTGTTGGAGTCTTTCTAAGAGCATCTGCCTCCAGTTGGGGTAATTAGTACTCTCAAGCTGTAGTAGTGAGTATCTCGTTGATGGAATATGAAAGTGAGCAAAATGTCAGTTCAGCACTGCGTGGAGGCCTCACTGACACACAGGCTGCTTCTGAAATTGCTGGCGTTTTTTTCAGTTAATTGCCTTTTTAATCATAGTGAAATTGCTCCTATTTGCATGAATATTCCAACAGCAGGATCAGTTTGCTCTTGTCACAGATACTCACTACATATCACATTCAGTTTTGCTTAATATGCCTCATATTTAGAGGATCAAACTTCGTTCCTCTTGGTTCCCTCTGCCTGCTGCAGGATGGGCAAATATTCTATTTGTTTCAAGAAATACGTCTCCCCTGCCCCTAACCCGCTGCCCCCTCCCTGCAGGCAATTCCAGAGTTAGAGAATAATCTTAAAACAAAAGCCCAGGTGACTCATCTTAATAATTAAAGAGGTAGCAAACCCCGTGCCCGTATACACCTGCCAAGGCTGAGCCCCGCGGTCAGCCAGCAGCGTATGGGAGAAGTGCCCGTGCCATCAGAGGATCTCACAGGCGTCCCTGCTGCCTTGTCCTGGGAAGGCGAGGTGTAAGTGATTCCTGGTTGCGGTACTTCTGTTTGCTCCACCAGCATCAGTGTGAAGTGTTCCTAATGTAGCAGAAAACGGCATCGCTTGCACCTGAATAATCATTATTACCACCAGTATCACACAATATTGGTGTAACGGTTGTGCGTGGGAATCTCCGCCGTAGATCAGGAGGTGGCTTGTACAAACCACCCAACAAATCACTGTGACAGGCTATTTTAGGGCAAGAGTCAACAGATGGGGACAGGTAGCTAAGGGACAGTGAGGAGCAATGAGGCATTGACCTTGGTACCCGGACAGGGTTGTAACCCCGGGTGCAGACCTTGCTCGGACGGCTGTCCCGGTGCGGCAGGACACCTGGCTCCATCGCTGTCCTTGGCTCGTTAGCAGAAGGAGGATCTGCATCCCCCAGGAGATGTTGGAAACAGCAGCCTGTGATGTTGGAAACATACATTGCGCTGCTGCGGGTGTCCCAGCTGCCCAGGATGGATGCGCCCAAGTGTTGATAAGGGGCAGTGAAAACATCGCTCAGAGTTAGTGGCACACCAGGATGGACCTATCCACTTCCAAGACAGTAAAGCAATCGTAAACAGGCTAGACAATCAGTCATCTCAAACTGTCAAGTTTTAAGCAGAAAACATTGATTTTAATGGTAATTTCAGCATAAAAATTAATGGCACAATAAAATCTTAATTTGGAGTTTCAGAACAAATAATGTAATAGTAAAAGGCAACATCCTGGAGTAATTTGAAAATGAATTAGGCCAGTGGAATCAAATTCTCCCTACTGGGATGCCTTTAATTGATCATGCCTGTAACAGCTAGTTTACAAACATATCATGAGAACGCTTGCTGCCCTGGCACCTTCCAGGCAACACATCCAGCATCGGTATGGAAACCAGTACATCCCTCCACGTTCTTTCTGGGTCCCAGTGAGCAGACGATGGGGTGGAAATAAATCAAGAGCAGTCATGTGGTCGGTACAACGCGAGTCTTTGAGGTTTGAACAGGGGAAAAACATTCTCCCGCAAGAAGCAGAAACCGCGAGTCTAAAATTAGCCGAACCCTTTAGATTGGCAATAGGCAAGTGGTGAATCCCTGTGGATCCTCCGTGCTGACAGCACTATTAATACATCAGCCGACTGCTTGGGTGAGGGTGGGGAGAGCTGTGCGTGCGTCGGGAGTAATATGTTTTTGACGTCTGGTCTCATTCGTCGGAGTGATACCAGGGGCTGAGCTGTGATACAGGGCAGGAATGCTAGAGACTTTTTCTGAAATGTAAAAAAAATTTGCTGCTTCTTACTTAATTACAGTCATGGCAGTTGCTATGTTGAAATGCTGCTTTAAAAGCCTTTGTGAGTAATTAGTGTCAAAAATATAAGATCTACAAAGCCATAAACTCACAGCTTGGTAATATTACCAAGTACTAATTAAAAAAAGAAAAAAGAAAAGTCTCTCTTTCATGATAAGATTTCCAGCATAGCGAAAGATAAAAACGATGCAATTTGCAGATGATAGGAGGGAAAAAAAGGAAACCTGAGAGGAGAATTGAGGAGAGAAGGAAGTCAATATCAACAAGGCTGTAGATCTCTGGGTGATTTGGTAATGGTAAGAGTAAGGAAAGTGAAATACTGGAGTCTGAAGACAGAAATATAGTCAGGAATATATCCTGGGAGCATCCTCTGCTACGAAACAGAGATAAGGTTGAAGATTAAGGCATTATGGACGAGAGGTATAAAAATACTGCTGTATTTGGGACTAAATAACCTGGCACAGCTCTCAGGAGCAGTAAAATATTTCAGAAATGTCCTAACTGGCAGAAATAGAGATACCGTGTGCAAATCTGCAAGCGTACTGTGGCATCTTGTTAGGGATATGTGAGATCCCGTCCATATCCTCCTGACCAGTCTGGACCCCTTACTGGACTGGACTGGTGTTACAGAAGCAGAGCCAGTAGGGCAGAGGGAAACCAGGCTCACACGTAGCAGCTCAGAGAATTTGGTTATACTGAGATGAGGTGTTTATCCTTTGGAAAAAAGATTAAGAAGAGACCTCATTAAGGTATAAAGAAAACCCTGCTGGGAATAAAAGATCAAGGCTATTTGGGTTATTGTCAAATACATGTGTCAAGGGACATAAAGCTAGTCTGAAGAAGGACCTGAATTCTATGAAACGTAAGCTGAATTTTTTTTTTTTTAACAGCACTTAATAATGCAATTATAATAACAACTTGTGCTTTCTCATGCCTTCCAATTTAAGATCTGAAAGCACTTCACAAACATGAATTAAGCCTTCCAGGACTGTTGCGAGGTACAGCAAGTATTCATCTATTTTACAAACTGAAAAACTGAGGAACAGCCTGCGTACAAGGCAGCACAGCACATGGAGGAATATGTCTTTATTTTAATCAAGTTGGGCATCACCTCTGGGATTTGCTTGCTCACCGGGTGCAGTCCTGCGGCTGGTGCAGAAACTGTCTCTTGATTGACCTTGCATAGTTCTTCATACCACACCTTCCTACTCTCTGATACCTTGACCTTTATGGGAACAGTGAGTCATGAGTAGGAAAAAGAGAGCGGTAGAAGGTGGCATGCAGGTGTGCTGCTCCGTTGACAGCTCACGCTCCTCCGAGATCCTGGGTGTCCCTCGGCACCAGTGGGTTGAGTTTTTCCGTCCTCAGGCTCACTGGTGTTACAGTGTGTGCCAGCAGCGTCACAGGAACCCAGGGCAAAGGGGACTTCTAGGCCATTTATGTCCAATGCGACTTGCAAATAACTGTATTTAGAATGCCATTGCGCTGTTGAAGGAAGTCCCTTCCCCTAGCGTCCTGCGCTGTTCCACATACATGGCTGAAGAGCAGCAGAACCAGAGGCTCATCTTTTGAAGTGTTTCTCAAAGGTTTCTGTTCTCATTTCCAACTTAACAGAAGCAACTGTAGGCAGGTGGCCGTTTGGGACTGGGAGCTGTGCTGTTACGACTGTACCAGCCGTGAGAGTGAAGCTGCAGATGGTTTCGTCGCACGTCACAGGCTGGTTTGAGTCTGGAGTTGTGTGCTGCTCTTTTCACCTTGACAGCACTCTTGTGGAGGGACCATTAGCATGGGTGGCAAGTCAGCGGGAAATAAAATTGTCCTGCCTTTAACAAGCTGGCCCCACCTGACCTTGAAGATATTATTTTGTTTCCTGGATGTTTTAAATTAAGTGGTATTTCAACTAAGGTGGTTACATATAAATTGGTTGGGATAATGTTTGCTTGAGCTGAACATGCCCAGCCGGTGTTTGTTAACTCCCTGGTGCTGCATCCTGTTCCTGCCTCTTTCCTTTGCTCTCCAGCACAGCTTTCCTCTAGATAGTGCATTTTCTCCTTGTTTTTCCTCACTCTGCCCCTCTCTGTAGCATGAGGATACAGGCCAGCCTGCTTCGACAGGCATGCCATGCGCAAAGCTTAGAGTCTTGGGTTTAGTCTGTTCTGGTGGCGTGTGGGTAAGAAGGACCTAGGGCAAAAGTCTGCAGGAGGGAGCTATACTTAGGAGGAGTTGTTTGCACAAATCCTCCGTAGCACGCGTTGTCTACTGTATTTGTTTCTGTACCTTGAGTTCATCCTCTAATACTGAGACCACATACGGGAATGTTTCTACAGGTTGCAGAAAGAACTAATTGGCAGGTTTTTTCTTCATCATCCAGAGGACCGAATATCCCTGGGATGTTACTGGCATTTTTCTGAAGGCTGCTTTACAGGAGAGCGTTCCTAGAAAAATTATCTACTTCATTGTCATTCATGCCAAAATGTTGGGGCAATCTTACTTTTCTTCCATCACGCAGCTAATCACTGCATGGGGCTATGCTTCCAGCTTCAGCAGCTCACCGTTGTTTGTTAGAGATTAAAAAATAACAATTGGTGGTGTCATCAAATCAGTGCAGCTAGTGAAATCAAAGCCTCAAACATATTCAGAGGTCTACATGTCTCATGGAGGAAAAAGCTGCAAAAGCAACAGAATAGCCGTGCTCCCATTGCTGCTCTGATCCCATCAGTGACATTGGTGGGGTGGGGAAAATCGGATTGCTGCCTTCCTCTAGTCTGTCTTCTACACCAAAAGATACTGAACACATCAATACACAATAGAAAACAAGGCAGGCGTGTGTTCAGAAGCACTTCAGGCTTTGGGCTAAGTATTTCTAGAGAGTTTGCTAGGAACAAAAATCTAACTGAAATCAATGGCAGCGTATCTGCTATTTAATGGCAAACCAATACGGCACAGCACTGGAGTACAGTGTGTTCTCACCTGCCTCTGTGCTAAGTGGACAAGCTGCTGTCAGCTGATCCAGCTGAGAAGTGTGCATCTGAATTACACCCTCTGGAAGAGAGGCTGAGATCCCACTAGCTAAGCCCACGTCAGAGTGAAAAGGCTGCAGCCTCCTGGCTGGTCTGAACCGGGGAAGAGGTGTTGGCAGCCACTTCTGGTACGTATCAGTAGCAGCGGTGTGTGCAGAAGGAAATAAGGGCTATTCATCTCCCAGATAGATATGGCACTTCGGTGGAAGATGGGGTTGAATTTTCTGGCAGATCTTCTCACTGCCGGCAGCACCTCTGCAATGTCCGGACTGAGCTGGAGCCAGCTGTTTTTCATCCAAGCACTTCTCTTACCCAGGCGCTTGGCTGTTTAAGTGATGGCTGTGCTCATCTTTAATGTGGATGTAGAGCTGGGTGTCAACGTACTGTTGAGAGTGAGTTGTGGGCATCTCCCAGACTCCCTTGGTCTGACATTATTGCTGTATTAGGAGGGAAAAAGAGGATAAAAATCAGCAGCAGCCCTGGCAGCCTTGGGAGAAGGAACAATTGTCAATCACAACCTGGTTGTGACCGGTCCGAGCGTGGAGTCAGCTTAATGTCGTTTGGATCACTGCTGCCAGGTCTTTGGGCCAGCCAAGGATGGAGGCCACAGAGACAGACTGCGCTAGATGGTGTCGTGGCATCGGTGCCTGCGCAGTCCCAACGCTATGTCTATGTGATACCCTGACTTAGAGGGAAGATGGAGGGTGACGGCAGAGGTGAGGTGGTGCTGCAACGCTTTGAAGGACACTCCTCTGTAAAGAAAGATTAGAAACAGGCTGGTGGCCAGACTATATGCGATGAAATATGACTGCTTCTGCACCAGCAAGTCCATTTTATGGTTGAGGGTCAGTATTCAGCAGTGAGGACACATGGAGACGGTTCAGGTGTCTGAGTTAGCATCCAAGTTAGCTTCAGGTGCAGCTGATGCTTTCAGGACATCTGTTTGCCCAGCTGAGCCAAATTCTAATAAGATGGGTATCATATTTGCCACCAACCTAGGCAGCCCCTGCTTTGGACCTTGAAAAATTGTCAAGGGTTTGTATTTTTGCTTCTGTAATGCATGCTGGCAAGCTGTGACAGGAGAATGCGCTCGAATCCAGGCTGAACTAAACTCTGAATGAATTGATGAGTTGATTTGCTATCCTGTCTCATTCTAGCCATTGAGATTTTGCAGATCCCACAGCCAAATGAAGGGTCATTGCAGCGATGGTGAGGGATAAGCCAGGACACCGTGCTGCCATTGTTAGTATTCAACTGGAGTCGTGCAAGATCAGAACTCTAATCTCTTGTTCGCGCGATTCAACCATTGTAGGTTATCAGCAAATCAAGGTGACCTCAAAAGCAGGGAGGCCACGTGGGACTCTCTGCAGCTCTAAAGGCGGAGACCAGTTGCAATGCACAGCGGAGCTGGTTGTCAGTGTGCTCGTCCTGCAACTGGGCATCGGCGTGTTTGGGAGGTCCAGTAAGTCCACGAGTCTTTAAGCAGGAGAAAGAGGGGAAGCTGTGACGTCTTTGTAATATAAGTAAAAATGCTGCTATCGTTTGTGCTCTGCTGGGTGCTTTCCCTACTGAGCTGTGCTACCTGGACCCTCTGATGGAGCAGCTACTCTTCCCTTCCAACTAGGAGCTCCTTTTTGACAGCTCCCCTTGCAGCCTGGCTGTCATGGCTCTCAGTCTTCTCATCCTGAAATGCCCTTACTATGGTCCCAGACTTTCCTGGGAGAAATTCCCTGTATTTCTCCCCACACTCAACAGGAGTGTCAGCATCCACATGATTTCTTACGGCTCCAAGACTGCCTTCCGCTGGGAACCTGCCTGCACCAAAGTCCCTGGCACAGTTTGAGCTGCAGTTTTGTCTGATCCTTTTAAGAGTTGGGAATGGCTGTTTTGATGTCTGATATCTATGAACATGAAAGGCTCCTTTCCCTCTAACTGTGCATTGGGCAGGGCAATGCCTGTCTCTCCTAATCAAAAATGTAATCAAAGATCTCACTTCTCGTAAAAAATGTATTAAAAAGAAGAAACGATGCAGCATATTTCTATTAGGTTCGCTGCTGGTTTGCTCTGGTTTCTACTTCTGTGCTGCTCCCTTTCACAAAGGAACCCCCACCTCAACTTTCTCCGTGTCTTGAGGGGTTTAATCGCAAAATGTTGAGCTTTGAAAACAAAAAAAAATCATTGTATTTGATTCAAGCGAAATATTGATTGTCCTTGAGTTCCCGCACCGCAGATATTGGCAGTGTTTTGTCAGCGCAAAGAGTGAGTAGAAGGATCGCAGCAAGGAAATAAATATTCCAACTGGAAGGAAAAGAAGCTGAGCCAGGAGAATAGCTGTGCCCCATTGCTCTCTCTCCCATAGCTGCTTCTTAATAAATGGTCTGTTGACCTGATGTTAACGTTTCCAGTTTACAGTAAGCAGCATTTCCCTTAAACAAGATACTGATAAAGTGAAACGAGGGAATAGAGGGGGAGGAGAGCAGATTTGCAAAACATGCTGGAGTGAGAAAGTCGGAACATACCGTGTGTGTCTCAGGAGTGGGAACATGCCTCAGTGTGTGAATAAATATATAATGTATAGACATATGCTCTCTCTTCTCAGAAATGGAGTTTTTTGAGTAGTTCCAGATTGTGCTGCTTTCAGTAGCACAGCAAAGTAAAATGCAGGGCTTTTACAAAGTAAAAGTAATTGAGGGGTCGGAGGACGGTGGTTCGGATGGAGCACCCTCGCTCCACGAAAAGGATACTGGTCACAGAGAGGGGTCTCAGGTGTCTCTCGGGCCAGCATGCAAGAAGCGAGTAGTCTGTCTGGAAAGACACAATGTGCTCAGGTTTGCTCATTTTCATCTCGCAGACGAGAGCTAATACTTCGCTAATGGAGATCAGATTTTCACACAAATTCAGTTGAGAAGAAAGAGCACGGGAAGATTAATCAGATAAGTGTTAGCACAAAGTTATTTGTTAAATGGATTTTTTATTGTTTTCCAAGAAGCCTGCACAGAGCTGTTGTCCTCTTTTTAATTCCTCTTCTGGCTTTTGTTCCCTTTTTCAGTGCCTCCACAATTCTCCCATTCAAGTCAAAAAAGCTACCTCCAAAAGACCAGTGTAACATTAGCAGAAATTACCAGCAGCAGTGATTTCAATATTCAAATGGACATAATATTTAGTAATAGACTGGGAGTTGTATAAATAGAGTATGAATGCCTGGTAATGAATCATATCAATAATTTTCACATACAGACTGTGCCTTACATTTCTCAAAGGCCTTTACAAATACCAATTGATTCTCACAGCATGCCTGCTTGGTGGAGCAGTTATTAGTTCTAGTGGAGGGTGAGGATATGGAGATGCAGAGAAATGATGCTGCTTGTGTAGTTCATGCTGGGACCCAAAGTCAGGAATAAAGTCGGAAGCTCCTGACTCCCAGGTCTTAATCGTGGGACTACGCAGCTCTCTGTGATTTCTTTGCCATGCCTGGAAGTGGTGAGCCTCATGGACAGTGGCATGAGGAAGACGGTCTTTGTCAGACCCCAAAGTTTGGGGCTGATGGGATGTAGGTAAAGGCAGGAGTAATTAATACACAGTGAATGGCAGAACTGGTTTTGACAGTACTGTGCTTTAAGCTTATAATCAGGAGTAGCACCTGTGCCCCATGCAGTTTGGGGCTTGGAGGTTTTTTGACCTATGGAAACATGGGTTTCCATGCAGACAAACTCCAGAACGAGAAAGCAGCATCTTCAATCCAGCTGTGCTTTGTAACTCTCACCCACCTCAGTCAAGGAGGGCAATAACTGAAGAGTACCTGAAATACTGGAAGTCCCTTTTCTAGCATAACATCCTGCTCAGCATTCACCACATTGCCCATCTCTATTTTACTGTTGCCCTTCTTAATTCTGCAGTAAATTGTTCTAGCCTTTAATGTCTCTCCCGGTGACCCAGGGATGCAGTCAGTGATGGAGATCTTCTTCAGAGGAAAGAGGCAGGTTACACAGCACATGCCTCAAACAAGGGAAACCTAATTTATCTTTTGCCTTCTTGTTGTACTGAATTCACCAAGGCTGACTCACTGCCCAGGAGAAGAGGACATGCTCTCAACTTGTATAAAAACATGACATGGTACTTCTAGCCTTTTTTTTTTAAACGCATTTTATTTTGACATCTTACTTGGTGTTTTGAGTGACACTGTACACTGAGAAGTTGTCTTTAAGTTGGCCACAGTGGCACTTGGCTTTTTATTCTGAGAGGTTACATAATTTCCAAACCCATCAGTGTGTTAAGAGTCTTTTAAATTGGCAGAACAACATGCACTACACTGCACTTGTCTGTACTGAATTTCTTCTACCGTAGTGTTGCCCAGTGACCCAAATTTCACAGGTCTTCCTGGTCCCTCACACTTCTTCACACTCCTGATCCACGTAAGTCATTTTGCCATCTCATAGGTTTTTCTGTCTCTTAAGTCATCAATCCTTGGGCTGAAACTATCTCCCTCTCCTCCGTGGGCTGAGGACAGAAGGATCATCCAAGTTCCTGGAGCTGAGAGCCAAAGGAGGAATGGGCAACCCAAAGCAATGTCTTAACAGAGCTTAATTGCTGAGCCCCAACCCCAGTTCAGCAAACTCCCACCACTCTTCATGCAGGGACCAGAGGCAGAAGGTGGCAACCTGGGACCCACAACCCAGAATCAAATTTTGCACCTTGGACCTATGGCCTTTGGAAAGAGCGTGTGCATTTCTCAGGGCCATCCCACAGAGCCAATTTCAGCTGTCAAGCTTTAAGGACTGTTTTGACAAGCTTCTTGAGCAACTTCATTGTCTTATCTTCCAGGTGAGACTTGGCCACATCTATTCTTCTTGATCTTTTTTTTCCCCTACCTCCTTATCAGCCTATAGTTCAGCATGTAGTTTTACCTTTCACTGCCCAGTTTCTAAGATACATTAATACTCTTTTGTAATGATCTTTGCCTGAAGCTTTTTGATAGTCTATCTAAATAGTATTTGTAGTTTCATTAACTCTTTCAGAGACGAATGTGTATATTGGTGTCAAGAGGACTTTCTTCTACACATAAGCTATGCTCTTCCAGCTGGATTATATTACATTCCTCTAGGGTCTACCTCAGGTATTTTGTGCCATGAACTGAGTCTAGCATGTTTAGGGAATGGATTGCTTTTTTTTTCCCTTCTTAAGAAAAAGAAAGAAAAAGGAAAACATAGCAACGACAGCATGGCAACAGCAGCTGCTGCACAAAAGAAAAATAGGCAAACAGACTTCTGAAACATGTATTCACTGGTAAGCTATTTTTACTGGTTGGTGAGTATGTGGGAGTATTATAACAAAATAAGTGAGAAAATAGCTTACAAATAATTCATAAGAAACTTTAGATGAGAACATATCTTAATGACTTCAGCCTCCTAGCTAGCCCTCATGCTGTATGAATCTCCACATGCGCAAACGTAAAGGTGACCTCTGATCTACGCTATTTATGTATTGCAAATTCGTCCACAGACACGTACATAAAAATCCGTATAAAAAATGTCAGTGGAGCATTAAGGTTAAATAACTGAGCACTAAAAAGTAAAGAATTGTGCATCCCTGCGTAGTGGCGTCAGAATAAATCCATCTCATTACATCTGCCTCTGCCTTTGCACCTCAGCGGCAGAGGTTTCCCAGCCGTGTGGATGCGGAGAGGTCCCGCAGCCTGGGTGTTTGTGGAGGAATTGCAGGAGCTGTACGTGGCTCCTGGCTCCGCTGCCATCCTGCTGTGTTACCTTGGGCACTTTGCATCGCTTCTCTGGGGACCTGTTTCCCCATTCACCTTTTGCCTGTTGGGACACACAGGCAGGAACCTCCAGCACAGAAACGCTCATATTTGCGTCTTTGGGCAGAGCTCAGCCACACGTGGGGCCACGTATGTGCTGAAAAGTGACAAAATAATAAAGAATAGCATCTTCTTTGACCAGCCTGAGAAATGTTATGTTTCACCATCCCCTCCCCAAGATGCCCCACCCTCACTGCAGACCAGTAAACTGTGGGAAGCCTTTAACTAAATTCAAAATCATTCATTGAGAACTTGAGAGAAGCAGCCTCAAAAGCGTTGAACTTCTTTACAGTTGCAGCCTGATCTGTTGTTCTGCGTGAGCCCTTTTTTCTGTTCAGATGTGATCCATGGGAGACTGAAGGCAAACACAGTCTCTTAAGTCTCCTCCGCAATCCCGATGCTTTTATTGGCACTGAGAGAAACGCATCTCAGCCTTCTGCAGCCAAAGCTAGATTCATTTGCCTTTAGAAACAACACAAATCTGTTTTCCTGGTTAAATAAAGTCATTTGCGGGGTCCTGTTGTGGGAATGATGTGTCAGCTTGTCCTGAATGGAGCAGTCATTAGGATGAATAGGTTGGTTGTTGGGCTCAAACAGCCCTTTGCACACTGAAGTGCCTTTTCCGAGACCGGCTGAGCCCTTGCTGGAGGACTGCGCCCGCAGCCGGCGCGGCATGGCTGCAGGTGCCTCTCTGCATCGCTGCAGGCTTTATTGCAAGCATCCCCTTTCCACACCGTTACGTGGAGTTTATGATTGATTTATTGCAAAATGTTATCAATCCCACATCTCGCACGTTCTCTTCCAGCCCCATGGTTTGAGATAGTTCTGCTTTCTGCAGCAAAGGAGGCGAATGGGACTCGATCACCGAGTCCTTTGCATCATTCTGCATTGCATGTAAGAAGCCCATTTCTTCTTCTCTCTCAATCTCAGGTAATGCTAGTGCTTCCCTACCCTTCAGAGGTGTGATGAGCAATGACTAGCTAATGTTTTTAATGTTCCTCATTGCTGTAGACTTACTTGTTCTGGAAAGTTTGGTGTGTAACCGGTCAGGAAGGAGGTTGGTGAAGTTCTCCAGAGGACAGCAGGAATGAGGAAGCAGCAGCTAAAGTGGTTTGGTTCCCTCTGAGGCTTTTTTTTCAAATTTAGTTGAAAACAGGCAAGTGAAATGCGACACTTAGAAGCACTTTGTTTGTAAGATTCTTTCTGGTTTAAAATTACTTCATTTAAACATCTATGTCTATGAAACCTCCAAGGGAACTCATCCGCTTGTTTTGTCATCTGCATCTTCTGCTTTCTGTGTGTTTACACAAGAAAGAATGCAAGTATCTCATGTACATTTATATACACACAAATAACTGTAACTTGAATTGTAAAATACAGGCTGGTTGAGCAGGACAGAGGTCAGTGATCTAAGATACACCTGACACCTTAGTCGGGACACGCTCTGTATTACGGCACTCATTGTTTGCTGAGGTCTTTTTCTGTGGCCTTCTGTAACATCTGAATATATATTAAGACTGTTTCCACAACATATTTAGAGCACAAATAGCCTAGATTTGAGGCATTTGAAGAAATACTTCTTGACTCTTTTGCTGGTTTGTTTGTATTTTTTGCTTGTGAAAACAATTCTCAAGAGCATTGTTAGGTGTATCATAGCAGGAACACCTCTGGGCGCGCTGGGGAACGTGTGAAAGCAGGTTTCAAGAGCTTTTATTTTCGCACCATGTTTCAGTTCTGTAGTGATAAATGTTTTCTGGAGTACAGACCTGGAGCCCCTCCCTTTGCAGGCCCCTCTCCTTGAAATGTAAAAAGGTTTTTTTTACATTTCAGGGATTTACTTGCAGTCGGGTTGTGTCACTCTTAGCCAGTAACAGAGCTGATCAGCTGTGTGGCAAGCAGCACAAACTGGAAAGTGCTGTTGATCTTAGCAGCTGATAGCATTAGACAGGTAGGATTAGTACAGGACCTATGGCAGAGAGGAAAGGTAATGGCGTAGCATGGGAAAAAAGGAGGGAGGAACGGATCTTTTAGGCAATTCTGCATTGGCAATTGACCTACGACTCAAGGCAAGCCCAATATTCTCTACCACAATTTTTCACCATACCTTCTGGGCTGTGTGCTGGGTAATTCCCATGTCCTTCAGCAGGTGGGGTGAATGCTGCTGAGTGCGGACAGCTGGGAGAGAAGCATTTGGAGTCCCCAGAAAATCACCTTAATTCAGGGCAGTACTTTAACCTTGCAAGTGTGGGGGAAGAAAAATGCATTCCCGCTCCTTGCACGCAGCATCCTGGAGCTGCAGGTAGAAACAAACAGCCCGTGCACACGCACACCTAGCTTTAAAAGCATGGTTTCATTACATGCCCTACTAGCATGTGCTCCTTTCAGCTGGATGTTGAGCATCCTGCACGGTGAGTGAACGTTAGACAGTGGCTTTATTGCTGCAGCGCCATAGCCACAGACAGCCCAAATATTTCAAATGGGCCTCAGCCAGTATGTTCAGATTTGATGAAGAACTTTTTGAAAGATAAGAAACATTTAGAGCTAAGGGCTGGCTCCAGACTTAGTTATTTACATTGGGATGGGGGGGATAAAATCTTTTATTAGTGCCACTGTTTAAATATTTTGGCTCTCTATTCCAATATTGTGGCAAGAAGGAACCATATGTGTTCCTAGAAAGAGGGTCTAGTACAGCCATTAATCAGGAGAGGATCTATTAATGTATTAACATTCAGAATAATGAGCAAAAACAGCATGCACTGGAGAGACTAACATGTATCTTTAGTCTGTGGTTTTCAAATGTTTGGAAAATGTTATATTTCTCCATCTTTCTAAAGCTGATTTTCTGCCAAAAGAAGTTCTCTTCTGCTGTTAATTTTAGAAAGGTTAAATCTATTTACAAAAGCAAACATAAGCATGGAGTGATGAAAAGCAGGAGGATGCGGGGAGTAACAGGCCCCCAGGCTGCAAAGTTCACGGCAGGAGCTGATCTGGCAGCGAACCTTGTAGGCATGTCCTTTCCTTAACGTTATACAGAGTGGGGGACATGTTTGGAGAAGATAGGAAGCCCAGGCTCCATACCAACTCCCCACCACCACCACCTTTCTCCAGAAGACACCGGATGACACATGTGTATGTCTGCAGATCACTAGTGGGCTTTGGGGAAGATTGCCGAAAGACTTGGCATAGGAAAAGGGCAAATTTTAAAGAGCTCGAGAGCGGGAGAGATTGCTGGTTGAGCAGCTTGGTTGCCTTGAGGTCATTGCTAATTAGCGGCATCTTGCCTAAAGAAGTGAGCATTACATTTTAATGCTGCTATGAAAACCAATCATGCTGTCTCCCCTTTGCATGCCATGCTGCTGCCTGCTTTGCTGTGGCATCTGGAGCAAGCTGCGCAAGGGAAGGGAAGCAAGCCCTCGTAAAGGATGTGGAATGATGCTGAAGTGGTAGTAGAGCTCAGATGAGAGAGGCTGGTGCATGACAGCTGTTACTGGATCATGCAAAAAGCCTGCCAGCAAAAATGCATCAATTTGTGTGATATCCGAGTGTCTCGTCTTCTGTTTTCATAATTGCATACATGGTGTCTGCATAAATCTTTTCTACCCCCCTGCACCTCCAGCGAAAGGAGCTGACTGACGGATGGCAGCACGTCAGTGGGAGAACACCAGCAGGAAGAGACAACCAGTCAGATGTGTGTCAGACGGGGAGGGCCAGGGCCCGAGGCAGATTCCTCGGAGGTTGCTTGAAAATGGTACTTTCGCTAAAGAGAAAACCTCTCCTTTTCCCTACGGGAGGAGGAGCATGTTCATCCAGACATGAGAACCAGCAGTGCTGTCTTGCCATGTTCTTCAGGAGGTTAGTGCCAAATGACAGCGCAGGCGGCAACAGCAGCTTTCAGCAAATGCGTCGTAGCCCAGAGGTCTGAGTGTCCCCTCGAGGGACACAGTGGAATTTCTTTTCCTTTTTCACTGAATACTGAAATCTTCCTATTTATTCACTCCTTAGCTGCAACCTCTGTCTCTTCAGCTGTGGGCTTCCTTCTTACGGTGAGATCAGATCTGCTCGAGGAGAGAGGAGTCCTGTGACTCTTTGTTTCACACTGGGTTTACCATTAAAAGCCCATTTTGTGAAAGCAGAATATACCCAACCTGGCCCGTTGACTGGTTTCCTTACTATCTTGGTCTTCAGGTTTTCCTGCCTGTAGACTACCAGTCTGGTAGAGTAACTCCACAAATACAGCTACTGGTAACCACCAGCTCCGTGCACTCAGAAGTCTTGAAGTTGAGAAAGAAATGGTTAATTTTTTTAAATAATGAATTCTTCTCCCCCAGTATAAATCTCAACTTGTGGCTATAGATGCAGTCTGAGGAATGTGCTTCCCCACAGGGGGTTAGTGAGCTTTTAGGGGTTAAAACTCATTCTTGAAGACACAAGAAAAATGTTCTGCATGTTCAAAATCAACTTTCCTTTCTTTCTTTGACTTTCTGGGTAGTGACAAGTCATGCTCTCTTTGGTCCTGTTGACAGTCATGCTGATGACAGCGATTTCAGATGAAGAAAAACAAAGAAAATGTGAGCCAGCAAAAAAGCAAGAGCAATAAAAGCGCCTTCCTCAACTCATGCTACAATTGTGAAATTTGGTTATTGATGCTGCTAATGTTATTTCCAAAGCCAGCACTTAAATTCCACTTTGGTAGATCATAACTATAAGCAAGTCACACAGTCCCATAGGACGAGGTAATTATTGACCATTCTTCTTGCTCCTAGTTGAGCGGCAGCATTGGTCTCCGTAGCACTGACTGTAATGCAGAGCACTGGCTCTGTGCAGAGGTGACTAATATGTGTCACCAATTTCCTTGATGTGAGGCTTAAACCTGCATTTTAGCCCGGGGTGCCAGACGATGACAAACAAGAGCTAGAAGAGGGTAATGAATAAACATGGTGAGAATTTCAGCTGTAATCTGCTATCAGGTCCATCTGTTACTCCTTCCCCCACAAGCCTTGCAAACTCAATGAGCCAGGAACAGGCATGCTCCATATACTGTCCCATCCTTCAGCCACATATCTAAGGTCTAATTGTCTGCTTGTCATTAAGTTTATCACTTATGGTCTCTTGAGCCATTAGATCACAGGATCTTCTTGTTCAGTTCTTTAGCCTTCCCTTCACCCCGCTTATGACAAGGCTTCCAGAAGGATACCGAAAAGATGAGGAGGATAAATATATTAATCACACACTGCTGTCTGCTGTATCACAGAGTACCAGTCGCTCCAGCGAGACGTGCCTCGCAGGCTTCTGTAATCTGCTCATTTAACCATTCCCAGCCTCATGGACTCACCCTCCAACTCTTGCAAAACCAGATGCCCAGCTCCCAAACGCGGGGGTTCTTTTCCAGTTGGCAGCTGGTGAGTCCTGAAGTCTGTATGACCTGTTTGCACCCTGTTGTCATGTGCAGGCACTTCAGCTGGGATGAATCTTGGGGTTTCCAGCTTATTTACTCTAATCCAGAGAATGGAAGGCAGGCGCCCCTGGCAGGAGCCTGATGCAGAAGCAGCTAAGCAGAGGAACGGCGCATGCCTGGTGTGACTCAGTGAGCGATGAAGGCTCCAGCAAGTTCTCCAGGTTGGTGAGCGGTGGTTTGCTCTGGGGAGTGGATGCCTATCTCCCAGGCAACGCGGCAGCTAGCAGAAAGTTGCTGTCAAAATTCACCGTGGTTTCAGCCGTCTCTCATTGATGCAGGGTTTTGCAAACTTAGCTGCTTATGTTCTCTTCTAGACCTCCTGCTCACAGCTGCAGTTGACAAGCGGAGTATCTCCCCGCTTTGGGAACCAGGCCATCTTAATTAAAGCCCACACAGATGATTTTTTTGCATTTCTCCCATAGGTGCTTCCTTCTCATGTTCCAGAAAGTCCCATGTTCTTGATTCTCTGTTCCTCTGGTGCTTCCAGCTCTCCTCCCAGCAAGAGAGATGGAGAGGAATGTGATAAGCAACTTGGCTGGTTAATGAAATTAGTTCCCTGTCTAAATGAGGGATTCTTGTGCACTGGGTTCATTTGCCAGTCCCTGGTGTCTCCCTCAAGTTGTCTGTCCGCTTCTGGCTCTGCTGGGAGAGAGGTTCGGGACCTGGTTTGAGTTGCACCTACTTTTCCCTTTGTGCCAAGCCAACATGTTCATCAGGGCCAGGCACAGACCAGAAACTGCCTCTGGATGGCAGGGCTGGAGAGCTCCGTGAGGCTGTGATTTGGCTGGGAAAACAGAACTTAAATAACACCCAGTCCCTAGCATTGCACGCTACAACTGCAGTCATTTCGGAGAAAGTAACAGGAGATTTTTCTCTCCCTAATTTATGTCTCTCCTGCATATGGCTTCTATGGAGTTGCTAATGTTACAGGCAGATGGGTTGGCATTTTACTAGACAGAACACATGGGCTAGATGTTGTTAATGCTTGTTAGCTACTCACTCTGCAGCTTGACCAGTCCAATACGGTCACCTCGCAGATGGTTGGAAAGCTGCAGCCTGGGTGCTGGATCAGTCCGGCTCTGCAGCCCATGGTTGTGACAGCAGTTGGGATAATGTGCATTTGGCTGCTTTTTCTGAAGGGCTTCGTTGTAGGTCAGAGATAGCTGTGGCTGGGGGATCAGCACAGCTTCCCTGTATGTCAAGGAAAGACACTGATTTGTAAAGATCCTGAGCCTTTTATTGAGGTATTGGCTTTGAAGACTTAATTTCATAGTTTGGATTTTTATAGGATGGGGTTGGAAAAATTCTGTGGGCCCTGTGCCTTGCTCTCATCTATACTCCTTCACGGTTGATGTTTATAAACATACTTGGCTACTGAACACTATTTAGCAGTCCTGAGGCCTGTTAAAAACTTGTAATTTATGATCTCAAGGTGTGGCTGAAAGCCTACTGCCAGTATTAGTTTAGAGTGGACATCCCATGCAGTTTTCCTTTCTCTGTGATGTGAATAGTCTGCTGTGATTTACTCTCACCAGTCTTGTATTCAGCTGAAGCACTTCTAGGTATCATCTCAACAAATCTCCACAGGGTGAATCTCCTTAGTAGTTGGTTTGGAGATCCCCATCAGAATCTGTGGATGCAAAAGTAGATGCTGGGGGTGGATCATGTATGTTACTGTCTTCCCTCTCTGACAATACTGATGTTCAATTTACAGCATAATGGTGGGAAGATGAATGCATCCTTCAGATGAGACAGGGAATTTTAGTTTCAGTACTTGTCCTTTAAAACTCTCAAAGCACTTTTGGAAAATGCATGGGTATTAATCCACACTGAGCAGTAGTTCTTCAAACCTATGATTTCAATTGGATATATTTGTCTCTGTCTGTCCTGAACTGTTGAGTAACATTAATGCACCCTGATAATAGCTGTCACATTTTACCCTGGGGGTTGTTCCTCAGTGATAGGTGAAATCACAGCAGTTCAAAGACCTGTCTTCCAGGATGAAAAGCTCTATAGGAATATTCAGATATAAAATAGTAATAGTATGAATCAAAAAATATGCTTCCTTTATTTTAAAGCCTTTGATCTTATTTTTATGGCATCACATTTGACAGTCTAAAGGGCATTAACCTGTAGGGGAAACCTTTTGAGAGAAGGTGCTGACTTGCCCTCTATTGCACAGAGCACCGTCCCCCAGGATTAACACCAACCGGTTTTCCCCATCAAGAGGGGTGCAGGCTCTTCAGCACACATCCCTGCTCTTTTTTTTACATGTTTCGTTTTTTACACTGGGTGCAGAAGAGCTCACATAGATCAAAACATCTAGCTGTAGAGAGAAACTCACTGCTATGCAATATGCCCCACTCTGTGTTTCTTTGCTGCTGAGCCGGTGCAGCATCCAGAACTCCATCACTTCTGTCACTCATGTGCATAGGCCTGGGTCGTGTTTCTGATTAAGATGGAAGTATACGAGCTGACCTCTTGCTCGAAAGACATTGTGGGGATGTGGTTCATCTCAATGTTGAATAATAAGAAAGAGAAAGGAAATGTTTGCTATAAATCTCAGTGCACGCAGGGCTGTTTCTCACTTATCCCACCCCAGCTTTCAATTTTCTTCTTGGCATTGCCAGGCGCTTGCTTTTCTTTGCTCAGCAGCTAAAAGCAGCTTTTTCATTACATTTCCTGGAAGGCCCTTTTACAGGCATCCATCCCTCTCTGCCTCATAAATTCGCTTTATATAGCAAGCTGGCGACACAGAGGTCAGAGGTCTTGGCAAGAAGCAATTATTATAAAGAAGTACTCTTCCTCTTTTGGGTTACAAAGAGGATATTAAAAGGGGGAAAACTTTGCTGCAGACAAGGAATGGTCATTTGTGAAAGGCAGGTGACTTGATTGATGAAGAGCTGCACATCCTGCGAGAGCTACCTCGGGCAGGCATCCTATCAGGCCGGCTGAAACCTTCTCGTTACCGTGAAAAAAGAAGAAGGAAACCAGTAAACAGTTTGCTAAATAACCTCATAAATATTTCCAGCTGTAAGCACATCTTATGGTACAATGTGGGGTTTTTTGGGTTTTTTTTAATATTTCTCTAATTTTAAATGAACAGCCTCTAATTAAAGTGATTTAGTGGCTACCTGGGGACCTGGTATTTGAGCAGTGTGTGATGCTTAGGAGAGATTGATTGGTGAGGCGTAACTCAATTGGGGGATTTTGATAATGATATCATCACCCGAGAGAGCCAAGTTTGAGCAATTAAATCTCAAAACCTCATGTTTGGGTTGTTATAACTTCAGCAGGCAGTTTCCACATGTGCGTGCGCGCGCGCGCACACACACATACACAGTCTTTTCCCTGGGTATTTGCTGGGCACTCCAGTTTTTTGGCTGGTTCTGTGCTTGGTGGTCTGCCGTGTGTGTGTGTGTGTGTGTGTGTGTGTATGCCTGCCTGGAGTGACCCGTAGTGGTGATTTATCAGCTTTGCAGACTCGGGGAGAGGGTGCCAGCCTGCTTGGCATCACTGTTTCCCCCCTCAACATCCACACGTGGACAAGGCGGCCTTTGACATTTAGAAAAATCTCAGCATCCGAAGCAAGAGGCAGAAACAAAAAGGATTTTCTCGTTTAAAGGTCAGAGCCAGCAGCTTCTTAAAAGATATTTTCAAATAGGTTTGTTGGCCTGTGACAGGGTTTATGTGTATTAATGGGTGCCGAGGCAGGCAGCGGGCACCACATCGAAGGCGTCAGAGGGAAGCGAGGGGCTGTTGGGGCCACTGATGTGCCCAAGGCGCTTGGTGGCAGAGGTTCTGTGGCACACACAGCGATAGCGCTGTGGAGGTTTCGGGAGGTGATCAGATGGCACAGCGGACCCTGAGGACTTCTGCTGATGGGGGAAGGCATTGGGAAAGGGGAATGACTGTCCCATGTGAAGAGGAGGTCTGAGGGACTCAAGCGATGAAGGCAAATTGCCAAAGGGATCGATCTGGTGGGGAGATGTGCATAACCCGCATGGGAGCAGGCAGCACAGCAAGCTTCGAGGTGGGGTGGGGAACACCACAAGGACAAGGGAAATGGCAGTAGGAACTGGGGCAGAGAGAGGAGAACGTGGCCATACCATGGCCCATAATGCCAGAGGAGCCTGTGGACCTGAACAGAGCAGGGAGAGAGTCACGGATGTGAAGCCGTGGTGCCCCCTGCCTCAGCACGCACGGGGCTGTTTGCTCTGTGTATTCAGAGCAGTTGTACGTAGGGATGCAGCACGGACAGTGATTTATGGAAGGAGTATAGCAGATGAGATGGTGCCTCCACAATGCATTCACTGGGTAAATGTCACTGGGCAATGATTCACTTGCTCATTTTGACCCGTAATACATCTTAGCTTTGAAAAGTACCATCTACCACAGAGCATGGCTGAGCGGCATCTGCAAAGCAAAGGCTTGTGACTGTGCCAAGGGGTGGAAAGCCACTCTGGCAGCCCTGCCAGAGTCCTAGACTTCATCCTTCCACACTCTGCAGAGGTGTTTGAACTGGGGTTCCCAAGCTGAGACACAACTCTCTTGCCTACTGCTCTTGGCACAAAGCTCCACCATCACCGTTGTCAACTCGCCAAAACCCGTTCAGGAGCTCCACCTCCAGCAGGAGCACATAACCTGCATGAATCACATCCCCAAAGGCAGTTGTGCTTTCTCGGTGTGGAAATCAGAGGTAGAATATCCCCGCTTTATGCTGAAATCTCAAATTGTATTGAATGCTGAAGCCCTCTTCTCCCTTTTTCTGCATTTCTACCCCATGTTTTCTCACGACACCACATCCCCATGGCAGCCTTCTCCTTGGGGCATGCAACCACCCTCTTTTCAATCTTATTCCAGGGTCTGAAGGTCTAGAGGACATTGGGTCATATGCTCAACCAGTATTTTTCAAGAAGCATCCTTTGCATGATTAAAGTCACACTGCATGCCAGTTCATAGCTGATGGCACTTTTGGAGCCAGAGTGGGGGCATCCATTGTTTTTAGCTACCAAAATATGTCAGAGGCAAGAGGAAAAGGGCATACAAGAAACTAAAACAATGGTGTATCTAGTTCAGAGTGCACTTCTGAACCATATGTTAGCTTGTAGATGACTGAAGGAGACACTGTCACACTTTTGACATAGCTCCCTCTCAGCTGGTGGAACAAGCGGAGAAGTAAATGCTGGGACTTGGCTTTCAGGGAGGGTTTCTGTGCAACAGCAGCATGACTTTGCTCAGCAGAGTCAGTGCAGTGAGAAGCCCTGTGTATGTTACGTTGAAGCGACAGCAGTTGAGGTTGAGCCTCCTTTATGGTCCTTTATTGCTGCATTACCAGCCCGGTCTGGCCAGCTGCAGGTCCATCCCCCAGCAGGGACATTTGGGAATGCCTGCTGCTCCTCCGCATATTCTGCGTTGTCTGCTCCTTGCTGAGATGGTCCCTGCTGGAGAGGAGAACTTGCTTTTCTACCACGCTGGTGGTTGAGAGACTTTTATATGTATATCTAAACTATAAAGCCTTGAATAATTTACCAATTTCCAGGGTTAAGAAGAAGATTTATGGTGTTTCCTCCTGGCAGGCAGCAGCTGATCTTGATTCGTGTGGAAAAACAATTGTACTAACAGCTCCTTTCTCTGAGCAGATCCAGGAGCAGCTACTGCAAGTTTATGTCACCATGTGGTAAATAGACCTGTCGTCTTGTGTTTTACAATATAGTGAAACCTGCCCGCTGATCTGATTGCTCTATGGGGTAGCACAGCCTGCGAGGAGAAGGGGGTGTCACCCTTCAAATCTATGACAGGAGTCGCATCCCCCCACCAGCAGAACCGAGCATGCGGTAACACGGGGCAAAGATTGATTTCCATTGCTTTTCTAGAAGAGGTCCCGATAGGCCTTAAATCAGACTGAACTGGCAACGGAGCTTAGCGAAAGCTGGAATCTTTCCTTTTGCAAGTATTTGAGATCTGAATAAAACATAACGTAGACCTGAATCTCAGTAGTTTAGTGAGCCAGGCAGATTTTTTCCATGAATTAGAAGAAACCAGTATAGGTCTATGTAAAGAGTACCTGTGAGATGGTATTCTCATAGTACTTAGCTTCAGCATCCTGGGCTGCTCTGTGCTCAGGGAAACTGGGGGTACGGGGGGAATATTGGCATCTCTAGTGAAGCGCTGCACGTGGCTGGCTCGCTCAGCACAGCAGGGAAAGGGGGAGTGAAGCGTGATGATGGTCCCCAAATTGTCCTCTTGCATTGCCTCCTCTATGCACTGACTGCAGGGCTGATGGGGGTACTCACAGGCTCAGCTTTTCCTTCGATCCCATGTATTCGTTTTGATTCTAAATCTTGATGCTTTTTCTTTCACACTTCTCTTTAAAAGCAACAACACACTGTAGGGATGTAGCTCTGAGTAAGATGTGCCAACAGTGTGGGGCACAGAGCAGTTAGGGCTGGGTTTGAATATGCTCTGGTCTCTCTTGCCCCATTCCCACTCATGGACTGTCCGTGTGGATCAGTGACACTCATTCAGGTTCTTCAGCTTCACATTTTCTTCCTAGATGGGCTTGGGTGGTTTTTGGCTTCATCTAAACTTAGAATTCCCAGGGGTGCATCACCGGAGTGAATGGCGATTGCATTACGTGGAGTGTGTCACGTGAATAGTTGGTACGTGCCGTCACCTGCAAGTTCTTGTTAGCAGGGGCTGTGTCCAGGAGTTTTTATTTGAGGGTTGAGACATTTTTAAATTTTAAAAATTGATTAAAAATGAGTGGAGGGAGTCCTAGCTATGAACTGTGAAGAGGAGGACTCGAGTGCCCTTACAGCTTTGAACCGCTGGAACCTTCATCTTCCTATCTTTCATAAATCCAGTTTTTAGAGCTGGAACCGCTCTCCATTCATCCAAACCATCATGAAACAACCAGACCCTGCAACGTTTATTCAGCAGAGCATCCCCTCCAGTGTCCTCCCTCTCCTTGCTCCCGCACAGCCCTGCAAATCCTCCTCCCTCGTCGTGATCCCCTGCTCGCTCCCACTCCCACGCCACCCACCCCAGTGCTTCCTTCTCTGCCTGTGGCTTGCTGGGTGCACCAGGCAGGGTGCAGACTGGCGTTTGAAAAGAAATCCTGTGAATTAATGGGAACATATTGCTATTATTTCATATAATCACTTTATTTGTAAAGCACATGCTGTAAAGGTACTCCTGCTGTTGAACTCAAAGCAACAAATCTATATATATATATCCCAGTCTATACTACATTATGAACAGATGGGTGAAGAAAAAAGAGCAATAAAAACAAGTAATAAGAAAGGTAACAATGATAGCAATTTTAAAACACTCCTGGGGGAAAAAAAAAAAAATTCTGAATTTTTTTAAAAGCAGTGTGAGATTGAATGAACTGAACTGCAAGTGCATCCATCCTCAAAGTTAGCATGTAAACATCTCCTGGCAGAAGAAGAATTGCTTTTTTTTCTAAGAGGATGCCTTTTTGCCTTGTTCCTGCTTCAGAAGAGATCATGAGAAACCTGGTTGAGATGTCTGAGGTTTGGAAGCTTTTGGGGGGTTTTGCATTTTTTTGAGTTCCTGGGGAGACGGAGGCCACAGCAGGGAGGACAGTGCCTCCCTTGACCATCCAACAACCCAGAGAAACCACAATCCCATTGAACTCAATGGGAAATAACAGTCTTCTCAGAAGCATGTATTTGTTCACGTAACTTTCTCTGAACATTATTCTTATGCCTCTGCTGAAGGAGGAAACGGTTATGAAGAATAGTAGAGAGAAATTACCATTAATCTCATAAAAAAGAAATTATTCAAATGTAGCCTTTACCCAGGACGCCAGTAAGCTCAAAGTAGAGGGGAAATTTAAAACATTTACGTTACTCCGTTTCCAAGATCATAAAACACAAGAAAATGGTCTGGCACGGGATGCTGAATTTCTTAAGGAACTTGCTTTAATTAATTAAACTAGTAAACCAATTAATGGATTTACTTGTAAATTCTTAGAAAATTAATTCTGTGCCCAAAGAGTGTTTTAAATCTGCGAAGGAGGCAGCGTGTGTTTCATACAGAGCTTGAATTCCCATTTTAGATGAATCCAATTCAGCGCTGACTTTGGAGACACAAGTGATGCATTCATAATACTCGGACCTTCCTCTGAAACCGGCGCTTCCCGTCAGCTGAATCCAGGGGGATTTGCAAAACAAAACCTGTGCTGCTTTCACAGCGCCCAGCCCCTGTACTTGCTCCTAGCTATGTTACAGCCTCACGCTGCGTCTCTGGCTTTACATGGATTGTGGATGTACGTCCCTCCCTGTGCTTCCAACTGGTTTCTTCATCTGCCATCTCTGCCCTCTTCCCACTTAGCCTCTTTAACCTGACCCAGCGGTACATCGGGTGCACGGAAAGCAAGTCGGGTAGCTCCAGTGAGCAGCGGATTAAAGCGCTGAACATCCTTTGGAGTTGCTGAAAAACAACCAAGCCAAAGCGGAGGAGATTTAAACAAAAGCTAATTTACTTTTCCACACAGAAACCTTGTTTAGATTCCCTGCCTGGCTCAGGGGTGACGGGGACATTCTCAGTACCTTGCGCTCTTCGCAATCCGAAGTGACACATACGTGAAAAGTTCAAAATCAAATGCGTCCAGGCTCCTGAGAACATGAAATCAGAAACAAGCAGGTTCCCCAGGGCTCTCAGCAGTTATCGCTTCCCTTCTCTCCTAGCAGGTACAGCCATGTTTTTCCCTTCACGTGGCAATCCTTTGCTCTGGCTCTTGGCATCCTTCGACTGGGGTGGGGGTCTGCCCTGCTCTTGCACACCCAGGGGGGATGCTGGCTTTGCTCAGCACCACCCGCGCTGCCCCGCCTCGGCTCCGACGGGAAGCAGACCTGCAGAGCAGTTAGGAACGGGAGCATTTTGAAGGGGAAAATGGCAGGGGAAAAAATTAGCATTTGCACTGTGATGTTTTTGCTGTTTATTAATAAACAAGCTGCTTTCGTGCCTCCAGGGGCAGGAGAGGCTTCAAGCATTCCTTATTTCTCTTGCATTTAGCTTTTTTTTGCTTGTTTTATATGTTACAGGAGATTTGTAATGTCTTCCCACATGTTGAGTTTCCTTATTTTCATGAGAGCATCTCTGGAATAATTCCTCTGGAGCTCTCGGCTATGCGCTGCCGGGCTGATTTAAACATCCAGAAACACTTTAGAGATGCAGGGTGGATCAGCAGCTCATTGGGAAGGAGTTGCATTAATTAGGAACAGGTCTGCTTCCTCCTACAGAAGCAGAATGACTTCAGGGGTAAGTGTTTTTCATGGAGAGAAAGCCCTTGCACGTAGCTCCTGCCACCCGAGACCTGGGTGGTGATGGTGATGGTGACCCCGACGTGGGCACCTTGGTTCTGTGCTGGTGGCACAGCCTGGCCCCTGTGCAACCTCTTTCCGGGATGGTCAAACCCCTCATCTCCCCAGTGCCCCATTTGTCACTGGGGAAGGCTCCCGCAGGGGCCCTGTGTGGGGATGCTGGAAACGCACGACTCGGTAACAGCCCAATGACACCGTGTGCTGAACACCTGCGCTGCAGCAGATAACGTGTCCTTGATTACAGGCGGATCCGTGCCAAAGGAGGCTTCAGGGCGATGCCACTAGCTCTCCCTGCGTCACGGGAGGTGAATTAAACCCCTGTTGTATTAATGAGCTTGTTCTTCTTTCCCCTCAGGCCTCCAGCTCCTCCGGTGGAAAAATGCAGCTTCTGGAAACGGAGTTCTCACGAACCATCCGGGAGCTCATTGAACTCCACCTGCTTCGTCAGGACAGCATCCCGGCCTTCCTCAGCGCCCTCACCCTCGACCTCTTCAGCCGCCAGACCATTGCTTAGCGTCCCACCGCCAGCCACCAGCCAGGTGTGGAGCACTTCTGGGCAGAACACTTGAGGTAGCAAGGACAAATTCTCCCCTCCCACCCTTAATTTGTGGTATTGGGTTGCTTCTGTGTTGCAGGGAACAGCTTCTTCTCCCTTCTTTCATGCTGATTCCCAAACTGTACCGGTTCCTCTGAAAAGCATCATTTCCCTCCTGTGGGAGGGCAAATCTAGCTCCATCCCAGGGCTCTCCTGTGCCAAGACCCAATTCCTGCCTTTGAACTGGGAAATGTGTTCGTCACTGCCCAGACTGTCTCAGCATCTCTCTAGGAATAAGGTGGGAACTGCTGGTTTGAGGAGCCACAGCACCAACGTTTGCAGCTTTTCCCAAAAGGATCCCCCAAATCTGGGCCCCAGCAGAGAGATGAGCCTTGCGGGAGGCTGGTGCTTCCTACCCCTGTGGTTGTCCTCTCCTAATGGGAGCCAAGGGCTTGGTCCCTGAGGACAGGGACCTGGGGAAGGATCAGTCATGAGTAGCAGGTTCTTTGTGGATACCTCCTGCTCTTGCAAACGGCTTATCACTCAACAGGGTTGAAATTATTTTCAAGATATCCAGTTACCTGAGCCTGCCATCACTCAGCAGAAAAGCATGAGCATAAATGGCCATTTGAAGACCCTACACCCGTGTTGACACCTCTATGTTGTGTGGTGTGCTCAGATGTCAATAGCATGCTTTTTGTTTCTCACCGAGACTCTTGGGCTCTTGGTTATCTCAGGACTGTGTGCTCCCAGCTGCTAGGTTTAGCCTGCTACCTGCCACCAGGCTGTGGGTACCTCTTCACCTTCCTGGGGGTGTCCCTTCTCCTCTCCTCCGTGGAGGATGGAGCACACCCTGAAGTCTGACATTTTGTGTTACAATGGATGTAGCTCTTCTGTCGTAAGAATAAAGTGTCATTTCTCAAACTGGATGCATGACTCCTTTATTTGGGATATCCACTGTGCTCCCCCTGTGCTCTCCCACATGTAAAGCATGATAACGAATCGTCCATCAATGGTCTGATGCTGGTACTGCTTTGAGAAGGGAGGATGTCATTATCTCAGTTTTCCCAGGCGAGTGTCATTCATGCTGTAAAACAGATTAGTTTGTTATGAACTTCTGTCTATATTGATTTCCTCTTGATATGAGCAGGAAAGTACTTCCTAAGCTTGGAGAGAAGGTAGCAGTAAGCAGGCTAGAAAGTTGGCTTAGATGCTCACAATGGCTGCAGGATTGGCCGTGCATGCTGGAGTCACAGTGGGACCTGTCGATGTGTCTACAGGCACAGAAAAATAGCTGCTATAGACCCAACCGATCAGAGGTGGAGGGACAAGTGTGTGCTCTGGGGAGGATGCAGCCCCCGTCTCCCCAGCCCTCCTCTCCGCAGGGTTTGCAGGAAAGTGCAATAGCAAAAGTTTGGTGTTTTCTCTTCTGCTTGAAGAAGTCCTGGTGGAAGATGAATTGCCTGACATGCTGTGCCAGGGGAACGCTGCCTGATTCATATGCGCGACGTGGCACCGAGAGTCGCCTTCCTCAGTCATGGGGAAAATGAATCATGACGTCAGCCGCATTCGGCTCCTCCGCCAACACAATAGCAGATCCTGGCTGCCTCTGAAAATTTTTCTCCTGGCTCCTTGCAGGAGAAACGAAGTAATTAATAAGTTTACAATAAACCCTCTATCTTAGCAAAACACGGGTGAGGCGAGAAGCGATGATGGAGAGTGACAAGGGAAAACACGTTCTGCCCGTTGGAAAGTTGCCTCCCAAGAGTGAAAGGATAATAAGTTGGGGTAGAAAACAGTAGTCTTCTGAGACGTCTTCAGTGGGGAGGAGAGACAGATGACTTACCGCTCTGCACCCCGTTCTCCCAGTAAAACTGATTTGTTCAACTAAAGTTTAATGCGGCAGCACGGCTGGGCGAGGTGTGTCGTGAGGATGGGTGCTTGGCTAGATGTGCTGGCGTGGTGCAGCACCCAGTCCTGCTCATGGCTTGAGAAGCTGCTGGGGTGACTGTCCTGCTTTGGCCAGCAGCATCCTTGCCCTGCTCATGGTGTTATGCAGCGAGCAGACTTGGGCACTATGTGAAACTGGGACTTTTGGGAAGTTTGGCTGCTCTAAGGCTCACTGATGGAGGCCTGGGAGCATTCATCAGGAAGCATGACCACTGCAAAGCCACCTGGGCTACCTGTGGGACACGGGCTTGCGGTTGGGCATGGGGAAGAGGACCTGAGACTCCCCATTTTATAGCTCCAACACAGAATTCGGGACGAAGCCCCAAACATATGGCCATACCCTGCCACCACAGCAGCTCCTATCTCTGCTGCCATCATTATACTGCTCATCTCAGCCATGACGGAGCTGCAAGGAGTAACTGCGACGCTGAATTTCGCACTGATTGCTCCTTCCATGTCGAGCTACGTGGGGCTTGGCAGCCCATCACAGGGCCCTGCCACTGTGTTCACCACCGCACGCATCCTCCCTCCATGGGTGCACCCCCCCCGGGACACTGCAAACAGAGACCCTGGCTGCCAGGGATGGTACAGCAGGTTTCAACCACCCCAGGTGGTGGGGGCACAAAGTCCCATCTGGTTTCGGCTCATCACTTGCAAAGCTCTGGCCCTGTTCATGGAAAATCCTTTTAGAAAATCTTGGGAGATCGGTAATAAATTTGCAGTTGGTTGGAGGGGAGAGGTGAGACCGTTAAGAAGTGTGTGTATGCTCGCTGGGTCTCTGTGCACGCTCGCTAGGTTTATAGTTTACAGCTATAAACTGTACAATATGATTTATTAATGCACTGCTGGGGGACTGTGTGTGTCAGCGCACTGTCTTGTTTGCAGCCTTGCTTGAAGCTTCCCTTCACTCAAACTGCTTGTGAGCCCCTGCTCCTCTGCTGATCAACCCTTTTCATCTGCGTGCATATATAAATACCGAACAGGGGCAAAGAGCTGTCAAGTACTGCCATATGGTCCTTGAAAGCAGCAGAGCTGTTGGCTAAGGCAGGTATTGCAAAGTTCATGCCTCTTCTAAGGTTGCATCTCTGAACCTGGAGCCTTTTGCTCCTGTTTTGTGTCTCCTGGCTCTTGGCATCATTGTGTGTTGTTTGCATGAGCCTCAGAGTTGTCCTGGAAGTACGTGATGCCTGAGAAGTAACAAGGGAAACCCTTTTGGGATGAGCCGTGAGAAGCTTGGGGTTCGTAGACGTTAGTTACAGATCTTCTCCATGTAACGCTATAGGAAGAAGGGAAGAACGGGGAAGACCATGAAGCTGCAATGGAGGTTGGCACCTAAGGAGCAAAGGGCAGGAGTGGAACTGGGGGTGATGGAGAGGCAGAAACAGGGCGCTGGACGAAAAGGGAAGCCACAGTTCCTAAACTAAAGAAAGAAAAGCCATCTTCTCCTGCTGGCCAACTGATGCTGTTTGCAAAGGCTGTGTGGCAGCCTGGGCCCAGGCTCTCCCCACTTCAGGGGCTGGAAAGTCTCTGATTTTCCCTCACGCCCCTGGCCACAGTGGGGGTCTGGCTGGAGACCCCCTTCTCCCCTTCGCTCTGCGTGGAGCAGCAGCCGCTGCCTCACGGCAGGGATCACAGCTCTCCCGAGGGTGTGCAGCAGTGTCGTACAGGGGCTGTTGCCTTGCACCCTCCCACAAGCTCCCAGGGTTTTTCCCAACTCCCTAAGGGCAGAGAGGTCTTTTCCTCCCCACAGCTCCTTGTGAAGTGCCTTTTCCCTTCTGCCTCTCCCGGCACAGATGGGGTTGGTTATTGGGGGTAGCTGATGGAGCCACTGTCTGGGCAGCCCTGGGCACCAGGTGGGCAGGAGAGCCGTGATGGAGAGGGATGAGCATCCCCAAATACCTCCTCCTACTGCTGCTGGGTTGGGACAAGAGCTTCAACGGCTTGTGGGGATGCAGAGAGGATTGGGGTATGGAGAGCGATGGGGCAGGAGCAATCCCACCCCTGGCTTTTGGATTTTCTGCCTGTCCTGGGACAAGCCAGCGAGGCCCTTTTGCACAGTGGGCTCTGTAAAATGGGACTATCACTTCCCAGTCATGGCCTTCCAACACCGGCCAGCAGTGAAGGTTATTTAACCCCAAATGCAGCCCTACAGGGAGCCCGGATGGATGGCAGCATCCCACCGGGGCTCACAATGGATGGGGGTCGGACACAGCATCCCACAGCTGCGGCGCCAGCATTGCTGTCGGTTCTCCATTGCTCCCCTCCGCTTGCTGCAATGCGCCGAAGAAACGGGGAACAGCAGCCACCCTTTTCATTTTCTGACCCCAGCAGCGGGCTGAGAGACAGCCGAGAATGGTGTGAGTTGGGCTGACGGGCGGACGTGTCAAAATAACCCTCAGGGGACAGAGGCAAAAGCCTTCCTAGGACATCACCAAGGTAATGCTGGACCCTAGCAGCCAATGCTGCTCAGTGTGGGAGATGACGCAGCCAGGGCAGGTTGGGTTCTGTTCTTACAGCTTTTAGCTCTTTGAAGACGTTGGGAAAACGATGACAACGTCAGATGGCAGGTGACCATAGCTAACAATGGCACATTCTTGACGAGGCAAGTGTAGTAGCTGGGGAGGACAGAAAAGGCTTTCTGCGCTGGTGTAAATCACATTCACGCTGCCTGCTGTGACAGCAGATTCGGATTTAATAGCAGCGATGCTAAAAGTTGCATGATATTTAAAAGGTACAAAACGAGCCCACTCTGATCAGTGGAGGGATATTAAATAAATAAATAAATAAAAAATCAGCAAAGCTTTTTCACGAAGTCTTTTTTAAATATTAAAATCCCATCCTTCCCAACAGGAAAGCTTTTTTCAGGCTAAGAGGAGCGACTGAACGGCATCTGATGATATCGCATTGACACAAGTGTCTAGAAAAATAGGGTAGGAATGTATGATCTGTTCTGAAAAAGGAACCCTAGCTAATAGGAAATATGCTGATGCTACTTTTAATTTCATGACTCAGGTTCACTGCAAAATTGATAGGAATCTGTGTTGGAGCTTGGTTACATTAAAACAGTTCTCTGCTGCTTGAGGTTTTTCCATTTCTTGTTTCTCTTTGGGGGGATTGTTATTTTAAAATTTTTTGGTACTCCACGGGCTTGTAGATGTTATTTGAAAAGACAGGGGAGCGGTCTGGCATCCAAAGGAAATAGGATATTTTTGCTTCAGAAACAGTCTACGTAGAAATCGCTGGCCAAAGCCTTCACTAAGGGACTGCTGCAGACCCTGGCCCTGGGCAGCTGTCCCAGCAGCTGCTTCTGCTCCTTCCACCCGTGGTGGCTATGTCTCCAGCCTTCCTTGTGTGCGTGTTTTCCCTTGAAGCAAATACAAGGGACAAAATAAAAGGAAAATGCACTTTAAAGAAAATGCTGCCATGTAAGTTAGGGAGTACAAAGGCAGCTCCTTGATGCTGGAGGGCTTGGGAGCAGCCCATGTCTTTGGTCTCCACCCAAGCCACGTTCCTCCACCAAAGCACGGTCCTTCAAGTTGTCAGTTCTCTCTCCTGCTTCCCCAACATGGGATCAAGCATCTCCCGGCCCCTTCGTCTTCCCTGTGCTGTTTCCTGGCCCAGGCTCTAGTGCTGATGAGTTTATTAGTGTTGCTAATTTTACCTGATGCTGCTTCCTTCTCTTCATGACAGGTTGTGTTTTTTGAACTCTCCAGCTGACTGATTGAGCTCTCTTTAATATTCCCTGTTTTACTTTGAATTCTCTTTGTTGGCTGTTGCTTGTTGTGGGTTTGATTGTTTTTCTTAAATCTTTCCACTGCCTCTTTTTCCTCCCTGGTCCCTCTGATGCCTCTTCAACCTGGAACAAAGCCAGAGACCATCAGGAGGTCATTGAAACACAGACGGTTGTTGGATTTAAATAAGGACTAGATAATTTTATGACCATTAACAAGAGTCGCTGCTATGCAAGCTAAAATAATAAGGGCAATCATATCGCATGGTTCGGGGAGCAAGTTGATTGCCTGTACGGACTGAGAAGGTAGTTCTGCATCCCTGACTCCCCTCAAAATACAATACAGTTGACAAGGTGCACCAGACAGGTCGAAGGGCAGGAGGATGCACGTACAGAAGGATGTGCAAGGCACATCAGCCTGGCTAGAGGGTGAGAGCTCTTCCCTTATCACCTCTATCATCACACTCCTTTTATCTGGTGATTGGAAGCTTCTGGTATCAACGTGACGGAAAATGTTCTCCAGGCAGGTGAAAGGCTCTGAAGTTTGGCAGATGAACCTTTCCTCTCTCCGTGAGCATCTTCTGCGTAACATCTGTGCCGTACGATTGCAGGCACTTCGCTTTGCTGGTGATGGTGGCTGGTTCATCTGCCAGGCTGTCCCCATAACCACTACCAAGAAGCGGTCTCCCTAAAGAGAAATTAAAAGCATGAGCCTCACTTAGATCCTTCAGTTTGGAGGTGCCTCCCACTCCCCATTGACCGTGGAGCGTGTGAGGGAGACCAGCCTTATACATAATGGGGTGATGGCAAATTGCACTGTCCCTCTTTCACCCCTTCTCCCCGCTACAGCTCTCCCAGCTCCTCTGCGTGCACGTGTCTTTCTGCAGCTTGTTTTGGGAGTCACGCTCCAGCCCTTGGGGATGTACGTGATCAGCTCCAGCTCCGATCCCGCTGTTACGAGGCAGAGCCGGCCTTGAGTGGCATGCTCTGAAGTGACAGCTCCTCTCGCTGTGAGTCCTGGGAGGGGAAGGAGCAACCCTGGAGAGGAGGCGATGGCAGGGAATGAACCAAACCCACAGGGAACCAAGCTGCTCATCCCAGCAGCCACACTAAGATGAGGAGCAGCGAGAAAAGCCTCCCAGATAGCGCCAATCTTGCGTCGATCCATCCTGCCAATGATGGATGTCTTTGGGTAAGTCTGTAGATAACACTAGCACTTCATTTCAATGCTGGAGTCTTCTCCGCAGTGCACCAGTATCCTCGTGTGGGCAGAGCATCACCGGTGTGCTTCCACCAAGGTCATGGCACTTCTCACCCTGTACGGAGACGGCACGAGCCCACCATGGTGTGCTGCCGTTCCTGAGCTGCCAGCCCTGAGGTGAGGATTACAGCTCTGACAAATCACTCGTTAACTTTGCTAACTCATTAGAAAACACCAAGTGCAGAATAGATCCTAGGCATGCTAATGACTGATTTTAAGGGATCACTGCGGTGGTAAACCATAATTAACAGTCTATAGCAGCACTTTTTATTTAATTACACGCAGGCAGGGCTAGGAGGCACAGGAAGGTTGATGGGCAAGTCACGAGCCACCAGCACTGACTGGTTTCGGTGGTGTAGGCTGAGCTGGTTTGGTTGGCGTCTCCCAATGTATGCTGGCCACGGTCATGAGCTATAGGGGGTCACATCCTGCACCTCCATTTGACCCCCGGTATGGGTTTGGAGTGGTGGTTTGTAGGTCAGAAGACTGTGCAGAGTCTTGTCACGGGTCTTCCCCAATGGCTTTGCTTCTGCAAAGGGAGTTGTCAGCTTTTAGAAGGTCGCTGCTCTTCGCTGGCAAGGACAATATCACAGCTCTTGTGGGAAAGCGGGACATGCGGCCCATCTCTGCAGGACCCGTCTCCTCCCATGTGCTTCCAGTTTGGCTAACTGCCCCTCTGCACCCCACACGTGTATTTTTAATACAGAGAAAGTGCTCAGGGAGGATGGAAATCCCACCTGCATGGGATGCTCGGCCCCAGTCGCACTGGCAGATGGTAGGGTGGTTCTACAGGTTGCCCTGAAACCCCAAACACAAGCACCTTCGTGCCCTGTCCAGAGATTCCCACAACACCTGCAGCGCCCGTCCAGCCTGGCTGCCTCTCCTCTTCCTCTCTTCTCTCCTTAGGAGGAAGAAGAGGATGGTTCATGGGACTGAAGCAGAGAAGTTCGCAAGGTGAGGAAGGCACCAGGCCCCCCCCAAAAGCCACAGCCTCCCCGCACACCCCCCATTTCCATCACTGCTGTTTCCTGGCTTCACGGTTAAATCTGGCCTTGCACAGTCCCCAGGTCCTGTAACTGGTGTTAAATGTAATGAATGATCTTGTCCTCCTTGTTTGTCTCCTCTTTAGTGTAACACTGTAATTAGCTTAATTACCAACAGATTCATATTTTTTTTTGGTAACTTAAAATGGAAATTAAATTTTGCACTAGGTTTTACAGGCTGTTAACGGGAATCGAATAATCAAGCCTGACTCCAAGTCCTTGAAAATGAGTATTAAAAAAGGTCTGAATTTGCATATTCATGTTTTTAATAGGGTTCAGAAGGTATATTTGCAACTGATGAAAAGGATTAATTAAGCCTAATTTGCATAGGAAGAACAGTTTAACCCCTTGCATCATAGCAAGGCAGAGACTGACAGTTTGAATACCGTGGCTTGGTACTGGAGACACACATGGGCAATGCAGCACAGGGCTGAGAGCAGCAGCCTGTGGAGCATCCTCCTTCCTCTCAAGGAGCACAAGACCCGCAGGAATCCAGGATCCCAGCATTATGCCAGTGCGGTCGGTCCCCCTGTGCCCACAGCCGTCTCCTGGCTTTGGCCTCTGTCCCTCTACCATGGTGGTGTGTGACCTGGGTCTCCCATGGCAATGCCACCACATCAGGCCTCGAGCAAAACATGCTGCTCCTCCCAGCGTGAGCTGGGCTGTGCAGCTCTAACACAGTTTAAGAGATAATTTTGGTAAAGCCAGCTCGGTTCTGTGAGCTGTTCACAGCAGGGCTGCCTGCGGCCGGCACAGGGTGGGAGCACCCATGGCTGGTAGAGGCACCAAAACCTTCGTCTCCTGATCTCATCTCCAGTTTCTTTTTTTCTCAGTGAGGCTGATGCTAGTCAGGGGTTAAAGGCTCCAGGGGAACATCAGACCAGGGTGAGACTTGGTGTGTCCTGTCCTGCTCCCAGCCATCAGCCTGAGGCTCTGCTTCAGGAGGTGACAGCATCCCAAAAGCCTGGGACTCGTGCAACTTCAGGGAAAGGGACATAGAGCTGCCTGCACCCTAAATCCCAACTGGCACCCCCGGCATGGAGAAATCAGCAGGGTCTTGCACAGCTCTGTCCAGTTGTGATCTAAGAAAAACATATAAATTCCCCCCCCCCCCCAGATCAATCATACCCCTAGCCTGGAAAACAGAGCGGGAGCGTGATACTTCCCAGGGCCCTACAAAGCCGAGAACAGAGCACAGCTTTGAGTCAGTGCCTGAATGTTGCTAAAAAGTGGGAAAAAATAAATAAATCAGGCATTCATTTTGCTTCAGCAGGTGGTGTGCTGCATTCCCCTTGTAATGCTTTGGTGGCGTGTGTTGCTAATTATTTTTCGGGTGGAATTTGCTGTGCACAGCGCACGGGGTTCATTAGACAGAGATGGCTTTGAAGTGGCATTCGGAATTAATGCTGGCATATGTAAATGTTTCTTGTGCCATGGAAAAGCTGGCTATAAATGATGCATGAGGTCCAGCGAGAGAGATGCTTGCTTTGTTTATACACACCCATTGGGCTTCGTTATGCCAAAAACAGGCAGAGGAAAATCGGCAGTGTCTTGCACAGTCCATATTATCTGCTACCCGGCTGTACGTGAGCGTTTAGCAGAAGTTAGCATGGCATCCTTAGAACACCGCATCCCAGATTTCCTCCGATCAGAAACACGTGTTAGTGACCTGGCAGGGCTGCTGCTGTCTCTGCGCTCAGCGTCTTCCCCAGGTCCCCTAGACGATGAGGAGGACGCATCCTGCACTGTGAATCATCGAGGTCCTGACCCATACGCCTCACTCAAGCAAAATCTGCCTCGGGGGAGAGGTGCTTAGTGGTGATGCTGGTTTAAGGAGTCCCTACTCACCTCCTCCTGCTCTCACCTGACTCATCCTCCCAGCACAGGCTCCACAGTGCTAGCAGCAGAGATGGGGAGCATTTCACTTAAGAAGAAGAAAACCTGAAGAAAGAGAAAGAAAACACAAAGCCCACAAACACGGCTGAGAAAGCAGGAGGCAGTGCCTGGGGCAAAAAGCCAGGTGAATGTAAGAACCCTCAACCCCTGTCTCCACCAAAGGCTTTTGATGATGGCACTGCTGCTGCTGGACATGTCCCAGAAAAGCTGAGTTCAGCCCTGGGCTCTGGTCTGCTCTGGTGGCAGAGGGGGGGGCGGGGGGGGGGGGGGGGCGGTTGTATTTTAGCCCAGCAAATGCTTTCAGAGGTGAATACTTGTGCATCTCTTCTATAAAGCAGCAGGATCCCTCTTGGATCACCCAACAGTGAGGTGGGGAAATAGCTCCCCAGCGTCTTCTAGGATCTCTTCTCTGCTGCTGGGGTTGGGCAGGTCATGGGTGAACCATTGCCCTCTCCTGGCTGCTGCCCTGGCAGCTCATGCATGAGCTGGAGACCTTGCACGGTCCAGGGATGGCTGGTGGGACCCGGCTGTGTAGCCCCATGGAGACATCCCTCCTGCACGGGGCTGGGACACCTGGAGCAGGGTCTCTGGGAGACCCATGCCCCGGGAAAGTGGGGTCTGGAGCATCACTGCACCAAAAATAGGGCACCTTTATGGGGCCGCTGAACATCTGTGCGATTCTCTTTCTCTGAAGTGATGAGGCCTGTGTTTTAGTGGATATCTAAGCTGATAAGGCCAAAAACCATCATGAAGTGGGTGGCATAGGAGAAATAGCGGCAGGTAGGGGTATGTGCAGAGAACACACTGACAGATGCTTTGCAAAGCACGATAACCCCATGATGGTTGTTTCAGGTTAGACATAAATGAATTCTGCATTGGTTCCCACCAGCAGCAATAGGAAAAAAGGGGGTTTCAGCCCCAGGGCTGTGTGACGGGCAGCGCTGGCAGGGTGAGGCTGATTCGGGCAGCACGAACCAGCCACAGCGGCTGCTGGTTTTGAGCGAGCAACTTTGCACCTGGGACACAACGCAAAGCCTCTGGCAGTACCCGGTGTTTGATGGGTTCGTCGTTCACCCGTGTTGGGGCTGGACGTGCGTCAGGCTGAATGGCTCCATCCTGATGAGAGTTTTCTCTCCCCAACCGTTTCCCTTCGGGCCTGACCAGGAGCAGCCCCCAGACCCTCGGCCAACTCCAGACAACTGGGGAGCATGTGTGGGGCAGCCGCTCGGGCGCTTATTTGCTCCGCTGCCGCCGCTGCCAAGAAAACAGGCTGGAAATCACTGAGGTGCAACATGTTTTCTCTGCATTGTTTACGAAATCGCTTGCTCATCAAACACAAAAGGAACTGTTTACTTTTTAAGTAAAACAAACATAAAATACCTCCATCTTTATTGCTGTTCAAAAGGCTGCTTGTTGCCTCCAGCCTCCGCGCTTGCCAAGGCAATAGGGCTGTGCAGCTGGAGTCTCTCTGAGCCCAAATCACCCACCCCATGCACCCGCAGACAAGTGCCCACGCTCCTGCCCTGCAGATGCCCCATCCACGCTCATGTAGACACTGGCACAGGGGCAGTTCCCGGGCAGAGGACACCAAATTTTGGAACTGTTGGAGACCTGGCCCCATCTGTGGCATGCTCCCCAGCCAGATCTCCACACAAGCTCCCTGTCATGGGTCTGGTCTGGACAAGCTCGAGGTGAGGAAACTTGCCGAGCAAGAAGCTGTGACCGAGTGCTGAGATGTTGTTGTATTTTCCTACTTCCAACTGTTTATTTACCAGCATGTTGGAAAGTAGTGATCTCTTCCTCATGCCTTATTGAGAAGCTCAGCTGTGAAATAACTAAATGAACCATCCCTTTTTATTAGCCTTTGGACTTAGCAGAGGAGCAATCAGTTAATGGCTGACCAGTTTTTGAAGATGCGAAGCACATTACAAGTGCTAAGTATTATTATTTTCCCTGCAATGTTTTATTTTTCCCTCTGAATATTCAGTTTAAATAACCCTTCCAATTACATTATCCGGTTTCATGCATTCTGCTCAGATTAAATGCAGTGCCGCTTACAATTCACTCACCTCTATGGTTTCCGGGTCTCTGCAAGCCTCATCCTAACTTTTCCCTCTCAATCCTGGGCTTAAACAGCCTTCTTTCTGGGTCCAGAATCTGTCCCAGCTCTGCTTTGGCTTCTTAAAATCAAATGCATCCGCATCACTTCCCCACAAGCACTTCAATCTCTGGCTCCTTGCTCTTGCATATTTATTTTTCTTTCTTAATAGGGGAACATCTTGCAACCTTTCCCTTTCCTTCCAGCTAAATTAGCTCCCTGGATGTACTGTCTCCTCCCACTTGCTGGCATCTTCCTACAATGCCTTGTGCTGTTTTGTTTTCTTCATCTTTGGGAAAGGGCAACAGATCAGCTATCCAAAGGTGGGCTTTGTACCCTGATGCCAGCCAAACTACCTTGTCTCGCCTGGAAATCTCCAGCCGCATACATCTATGGGACTGGCTCAGACTTCACACCTGGTGGGTGAGTCCATCCCTTCTCCTGACAGCTCTGGACCAGCGATCGGTGGCTGAGTCCTTCACAGCGATGGATGGGCCCGTCTGGGTGTGCTGTTCTCCAAAGCCAGCCTGGGGCAGGGACTTCTCAGTCCCCTCAGCCTGAGGAGCCTCCTGACTGTATCAGAAAGTGTTCGACCATCGCTGGTGGTGAAGGGCAGCTCCCAGCTCTGCTCCAGCACCTCCATCTCTGCTTCCCCGCTCTCCCTATGCCCAGATCTGTCTGGTGTCCAGGACAGAACTGCGAGATTGGTTGGTGGGAGATCAGAAACCACTCCACATCTCAGCTCACCCTCCTTCCCGGCTGCAAGCTCCACCATGGAAATAGGTTTGGGGTGGCCATGCCTGGCACCTTTTCTCCCCAGCCTCTGCTGCCAGTCTTTTGGTGCACGTCTTACCCCGAGCCCTGGTGTCTGCGTTCAACTGTCTTCTAGGAGCTGTGATCACCCTGCAAGGCTGGAGGAGGCTGTGGAGAAACTCAGGGGCTTGTCAGCTGTCAGCGCTTGAAGGATTTCTCATGCGTAGGGCTGCCACGTATCTGCCCGGGATTTCCCAGGCAGAGATGTATGTGTGTGAAAGCTGTAGTGGGTGGTAGTGTTGTTACAGCCAGAATGATCTAAGGATATAATTGAGATAAGTTTGTATGGAGAGGTAATATCTCTTATTGCAACACCTGAGATGGCTGGGGAAAAAAAACCCAACAACAAAACAAAACACAAGAGCTTTTGCTCATGCAAGCTCTTAGTCAACCTAAATGGAGCTGAACGCATCAGGGATGTTTTTGGATGGACAGTGGCAGACGGTTCATGCCCATGTACTCCGTGGCCACTTGGCCAGGGGGTTGCTGGCTCTGCCAGCCCCTTGGAGCGACTCCCAACAACTGCTCTGCTCTTGCTCCTCAAATCTTACTGCAACACAGCTCCCAGGTGAGGCAGGAGGGCACGTTTTGGAGAAGCAGGCTTTAAGCCCCAACTGCAGCGAATGGGAAACTTTGTGTCTTGGCTACAAATGTGGTGGAATGAGATTAATTAATAATTTAGCTGCATCACGTGAAGAGTGCCAGTGTTTACTTATGAGACCACAGATGAGCTTTCGCAGTACCCAGCGAGGCCTCCTGCTGCTCGGATGGGCTGGGCAGCTCTTGATTGCAGGGCAGGAGATGCCCAAGAAGAGCTCTGCTGTGTAAAAGCGATGCTGAGAGAGAGGAAAAGATTTAAGAGGCCCCCAGCAGAGACAGGCTGCAGGCTCCGCACAGAACTTTGAGGCATCCCATCACACACAACCCTGCAGATCAGGGCAAGATGGCCAGGGGCTCATGCAAGGATGGAGGAGGCTGTCAAGGCTGGACGCTGTGGTGGGATGAACCAGACCGGAGGGCTGGGGAGCTGCAAGGAAGGCAAGTGGGGTGGGAGGAAAGCGTGGATGTTGTATGTGGGGCTGATCGCTTCTTTTCACAGCTGGAAACACTAAAGAATACCATAGACCCAGAACAGAAGCCAGGAGATGAGCAAGACAATGTGGGGGACAGCACTTGCATAGCTTAATGGAGAAGATGGACCAGGAGAAAAGAGCTCATTAGAAAAGGGCATTGCACGGTGAAGAGAGGAGAGGATATAAGCCACGAGAAAGCTGATAAAAGACAGAAATGGAAATCTTTTACTCCCAGGGAAAGCAAGGATAGAGTACATTAATGAGCTCTTTAATGGCGAGGCAAGTAAAGGTGAGCTGCAAATGGCTATTTCCAGACAGCTGAGCTGAGTGTGAAAAAACAGATGTTGGTAGGATGTGAGAAGCGATCGGCACGTACAGGAACAACAGTGCACCCCGTGTCATTAACGGTCCCATTGAATTACTAAAAAGGCACACACATGCAAACTCAGAGACTTGGCAGACTTTTTTGGTTACTCTGCAGGGACAGAGAAGTTGCAGAGGGCGGGAAACGAGCATGTTCACATCCAGTTTGGACCAAAAGAAAGGGCAGAAAAACTAGAGTAAAAACTAGCAGCCTACTTGGCTACTCCTCACATGGTGAAAATCCACATCCCCGATGCTTCTGTGTCTTCTCATCCCTTGCACGGAGGAAGCTGAGTCCAGAAAACTGGCTTCACTCTGGATCAGATGGTTTCCCTTCATTAAGTACTGGGCAGGGGGAAGGGGCAAGGTGGGAATGAGCAAAACTCTCGAGGTGACATTTGGCTAATTTCTACCACCCTTCTGGTGGTACTGGTGAGCTGGCTGAGAGGGGTAAAACAGAAGATATGGCACAAAGGAGATGTGAAAAAGTGGAGTGTAAGTAAATTCAAGTGAAGCCAGTCACTGCTACAAGCCAAGGAGTAGCTGCTGGGTTGGCTTCTCCAGAACCACCGACCATGCCCACCAGCAGCTTCACTGCCTCCCGCGCCTCAGGGCATCGGCTGGCAGCAGTGGTTTGGGGATGAAGGAACAGAAATGTGCTATACATTCCTCTCTAAAGAGCAATTTAATCTCCAGACACCTACCCAGGAAAACCAACTTAGGGGCCCATGATGCAAAGCCTGTGGTGTGTAAATGAGGAGGAAGGAGCTGGGGCACCTCCGAGGTCCAAACCTGCCTGGCACTGCTCCATGGAGCCCGGCAGTGTTGCAGCCGCGCTACTACAGGAGAAGACCTGTTCACAACCCCTGCACATTTAAGGCAGGATCGGGGCTTTTCCCAAACAACCCCTTCATCCCCCAAAGCCCAACCCTCTCCTGTGCTGTATCCCCACCATGTGTCCATGCGTGTCCATGTGCTCACAGCTCCAAGCCTCGGGGGGGTGGCACTGTCCCCACAGGGCGCTGTAGGGGAGAGGGACGTGGTGTGCACCAAAGACGAGCTGAAACCAAGTCCCAAAACGGGCAGGGAGGGTGCTGCTGCACCCGGGCGGCACACTGTTGGTCCTCCCCCTGATGAGCCCTCACAGATGCAAATAAATCCTGACTTGGGCCTCTAAATTCCTGCTCTGTCTGCTGCGCTAAAAATAGCCCAACGCAGTGCGTGCTGGCTTCAATCACCCTCATCGATCCGCTGCTTTTAGGTCCGGTCCAGCAGCACCGCAGCATACCCCACCCCCAGCCTGCGGGCTCCCCCGGACCCCTCCTCACCCAAAGGATTTGTATGATCGGGCCACCTCTGCCGCGCTGTCCCCCACCCTTGCTAACCCCCCTTTCCTGCAAATAAGGTGATTTATTGCTCCAGAGGCCGACGGGCAGCCAGGCTGCAGCAAGTATATGACTGAGGGGGGGTTGTGTTGCAGCTCCTGAGTTCTGCAGAGCCACATCCACCACGGTGATGAGTTTGGGGGTCTTGGGCAACAGAGCTCTTGGTTCGCCAAGACCCAGCCCCGATTCAGGGAAAAGCTGATCTAGAAGCGGGGCAGAGAGGAGCATTTGGAGGAGGGTTAGCCGGGGTCACTGGGAGTGAGGGAGCTGGCTGGGCTGCTGGAGCTTGTGCCCAGAGCCTCTGGCTCTCCGGAGGTCCTGGGCATCACCCGGGTGTGGATGCATGGGCTGACCCATAAGCATCAATGGGGCTGGAAGAGAGGTGGCTCCAGCGGCGCTTGCAGCCCTTAGGAAAGCTCCCACCACCCAGCAAGCACCGCAGGTCATTGGCTTGATTTGAGCAGAGCCAGTATAGTCTGTCATGGGTGCTGAACGGGGAGCACCTCCTTGCCTTAGGGCCCCCATGCATCATCACAGATAGCCTGGTGTGGATCTGCTCCTGCTTTCATGGCAGACGCAGCTGAAGCCAGCAGGAGGCTCAAATGCCGGACTGGGGTCAGGTGTGACACCTCCAACACCCATCAGCTGTGAAAGAAGGAGGCAGCCACCAGCTCCAGGGTTGCCACATCCCTTCTCAAGTGCTTTGCTGTCTCAGGGAGAAATCTGGCCAGGCAGTGCCTGCCACCACTGCCACCCTTTGTTGCCCCACATTTCTATCTGTGGACTTTGCACTTCCCACAGGCCATGTTTTGAAAGACGTGGATGCAACTGGTGTGCACACCAGGGCAGGTGGGTGCCCTCAGGAACACTGGGTGTAAATGGCACATGTCTGTATGGAGAGATGCTTCTGATCTAATTTACATGCTTTTAAATAATATCCAGGCTCTAGATGTCACACAGACTTTGCAACACGTGGCAGGGTCCTTTGCTGACTCTGGACCAGAGCGAGGACTGAGCTGTGGGTAATGTGGACTTGAATTTAAGCTCCAACAAGAAGCTGACTTTGCTGAGATGCTGGGGGAGGGATCGGGGTGGAACGGGGAGTGGGGGTGGATTTCTAGTCCTGCCTTGGTTTTGCCCTTGAAGACTGGTGGTTTAAACAACAGCGGTTTTGTGGACACAGAAAGGGCATCACAGAATGCATTTACATATGGCCCCAGCGCCATCATTATCTTGCAGGCAACAGCAGAGCCCTCCAGGAGGAGGATTCCCATATAGCAGCTATAGGTGGTGGGCAGGCTCACAGGAGTGGAGCTGGGAGGGAGAAATAAGGAGGGGGGGGGTGGGGGTGGGGGTGGTTCAAGGGCTGCTGGTGACAGCCCAGCAGCAGGGAGTTGGAGAGCAGGCACAGGGGCACGCAAGGGTGGAAGAGTTTTGGGGAAGCAGAGACTGGGAAGTGGTGATGGGAACCTGAAATCCATGTTGGAGGGGCACCATCCTGTCACACATCAGCTGTGTCAGTGTCCCTTCAATGCCACAGCTGGTGCTCGTGACAGAGGAAGGTCTGAGCTGTGCTTTCCAAAGTGGATTTGGGTCTGCATCCCCTGTCCCACCCGACGCACACCCCGTGCCTTGCAGGCAGCCCCGGGACCCTGCGGAACAGGAGTGCTCGTTCCCTTGGGGCTCATCTGGGGCATCCTGGAGAGGTGACAGTGGTGATGGGGCAATGGGGCAGCTCGGCAGGGCCATAGGCAGCTGCCTTCGAAGCTCACCAGGAGCATTTCCCAGGAGCAGACACAGCTCCCTCCAACCTCAGCCAGCAAGGAAATTTCTTGGAGCAGCACAGGGCAGAAGCAGCGACGGGTCCCTCCGCTCCTTTTCTCTGTTTCATCGCCGCAGGGAAACAACTGCTCTCTCTTAAAGAAAAAAAAATCCCTCGGAGCAGCTTTGCTCGGTGCCTTCGCTGGCCTCTACGGGAGCTGCCGCCTGGCCTGTGCCGAGCACAGCTGCTCCCACCGCCTCTGCCTTCCCCTGCCTCTGCATCGCACGCCTCTCCCTGCCTTTCATCCCTCTCCCTCCCTTTCTTTTCCCTTCCCTTTGTTCACACTTTCCAGCGGCAGAGCCCAGGCTGCTGTGGAAGCGGGATACGGGAACCTCCAGGTCCTCAGCACTGGCTTTCGGTGCTGGCTCCCCAACTGGTCCCCAATGTCCCTTGAGGTGGGGCAAAACCAGGAGAAACCTTTTCCCTGGTCTCCCCTCCTCTTCACTCGGACACGTCTTTCCCACGCCCCCTCCTTTCTGCTTGGCAGGGAGCCCTCTTGCTTTGGGTGGGTTTGGGGCAATAGGAACAGCATGGCCGCACAAAGTAGCGTTTTGCTTTGCAGAAGCAGCTTGAGAGCTTCGGTGGTTGAACAGGAGACGAAATAAAGAAGAAAAGCACGTAGCAGGTCACAGGTGGTGAAATTCTCCCTCTGCCCTCGGAGGGGTCTGTGAAGCAGCTGCCTCGGAGGGGTGGAAGATGCGGTGGACAGAGCTCACCAGGTCCTGTGCAGAGGCACCCAGGAGGTCCATGCATGGGGTGGTAGGTTGGGGGACAGTGGGACTTCTTCCCATTTCTTGCCTGGCTTTTTTCTCAGCTCATCTTGTGGCACCTCATGCCAAGGGACGTGGACCACAGCTGCCAGGACTGCACCTTGTCTTGGAAGGAGGACAAAGAGGCTGGATGGTGCTCAGCAGTACAGTCATTTCTTCATCACCCAAGGAGCCATCCAGAGCTCTCTCAGACCCATAGCGCGGCCCCACCAATTATGGGGTACAGGGTGCTGCACGTGCAGGAGCCTCTCTTGGAGATACCTTGGAGATGGAGGGGTCTAAACCTTTTCTAACCCTCCTTTTCTCCAACTGCAGAGAGTTTGCATCTGGGAAGTGTTTAATTTAGAAAGGCCAGTGCTGCTGTATCACATCTCCTGTGTCAGTCTCTGTTGGTTTATGACCAGTGAAATCCTGGTGTGAAAACAGAATCAGGCTTTGATTTCATCTGCCCCTGCTGTTTTATGCCACTAACAACTTTGCATTTCTATAGCAGCTTTTATTCTAGGAGCTAAATGGGCTTCACAGACAGGCAATTAATTAATTGAGCCTCCCCAACCAGCCTACACCCTCAATGCCACAAGGAAGCATTTTGCAGAGGAGGAAACAGGCAGAGAGGAGCAAAATTACTTGCCCCAGGTAAAGAGATGAACTCGCTGCTGACGTGCTGCTGCCTCCACAGCAAGGCGTTATGCTCTGCTGGTTGTGCCATTGCTCCTGGCTGCCGTGGAGATGGTCACGATGTCATTTCTAAACTGGTGGGGGAACTGGTCTCAGTGGGGGAGTGACCGAGGAAGGTCTTTCGGTATCTATCCGTGACTGCCATCGCTGGAGCATGTGAGCCCAAATTAACTCATGAAGTGCCACCACCTTTGACCATCCCAGCCTCTGGCTGAGGAATTCCCCGAGACCATCAAACAGTGCCAGGAGGTCCCACTACTGCTTCCCCTCTCCATCCTTGCTGACCAACTCCTGTTTCTCCAGGAGGCACTCAGGGTTTGCAAGGGAAGGTGGTTTCGGCTGAAGGGTTTGCTTTGGTCCAGGTGCCAAAATTTAGGGAGGCGCCCGCCACGATGTCACGAAACAAGAGAGGGATGATCCTCAGCTCCCCTTTCCAGGTCCTGCTCACTGCCTGGTGAGCAAGACGCAGCCCCGAGAAGCTGCGTGCTGCCGGCAGGATCTGGGGCACCTGGAGGAGGTGGGGGAATGTGCCTTTGCTCATGCAGAGTGAATATGTTCCTGGGGAAATTGCCTGCCTTTTATTATGAAACCCTGTTAATGGTTTGTTGTCTACACAAATAAGCATGGGGAATGAACTCGTGCACTTCCCAGCCTGCTCCGTGTCTTCCCAGCTCAGCTCCTTTCTGAACAAACATAACCTTTTGCAAGAATACCTGTCAAAATCGCTCTGAAATATTGAAATAACAGGATGGGATATGGTTTGCTCCTGGGCCCTAGTGCTCATCCGTCAGGACTCGGGATGTCCATCCAAAGAGACTTGTGAGCAGGACGCAAGGGAAAACTGGCAAGCAGCAGGGCCCCAAAGGGCTGCATTTGGGGAGCTTCTCGCCTTGCTGTGCTGGCTCGCTGGGCTCCCACACACTCACCAGGGGAGCAGGGCAACTCCACGACCCTCGTGTGGGACCCGCTTCGTCTTGGTCATGGGGTGAGGCATGGGAGCTTGCAACTCAGCTGGAGCCAATTGGGGCAAAATTGTGTCCTTCAGCCACTGGCAGGACCTGGGATAACCTTCGTGGCCTCAATGCCTCCCTCCTCCTCCTCACCCCATGAACTGGGCATCATCTGTGAGTATTTTAGAGATGGGGCAAAAAGCGACTGAGTCTTGGACTGAGGCTTTGGATCAATGGGTGAGGGGTATGTGGCTGCTTGGGTGGACTTGAGACATGAACATAGGGCCATTCCCTTCCCTTCCAGTCTCAGAGTCCCAAGGGCTGTTTGGGGGCTCCCCAGGGTGCCCAGCTCCAAAGCCACCCATGTAAAATGGGAATCAAACTGGCCTGTGGGCAGCACTAGGGCTGCAGGCAGGAGATGCTGCACTCCCTGCCTGAGGCTGTGGCTGCTTTTGGGGTTATCCACGGAGGAGCTGATGGACGTGCGGTGATGGGGGTCCCAGGAGTGAGGGGCAGGATCCCTTGGCCAGGGTCTCTGCCTGCTATAATAGGTCTCAGTATGGGCAAGATGTAAATGCTTAGTGTCTTCACCCTCGGCAAAAATCACTCCTCAATGATGTCCTTCTCTGGAGAGCAGCAAGAGTCTTTCTGCTCTAACTCATCGCTGGCTCCCCATCTTGAAAGGTAAGAGGATAACCCACCCCTCAGCAGCTGGTCCCAAGGGCCACCGCTCTCCAGGTATGTCTGTTTAAGGGGAGAGACCGACACTTTTTAATGTGCAAGAGAAATTTCCATTGCATGGTGGCACCTGCTCAACCCAGAGCCTTTCACTGCTCAGCCCCTTCCCTGTTGCTGGTTGTGAAGGTCTCTCACCTGGAATAAGGTGGGGGATTCTGCTTTTCTGGGTACATGCCTTTTTTCTAATGTACTTGGAAGTGATGAGAATTTGGACATAGGCAATTGTTGGGAGAAATCAGAATCAAACGCTTAGAAAGCCAAACACTCCCCACCCCCAAAATATCCTGTCAACCAACCAACCACCCACTAAAAAAATCCTTCAAACCAAATTCCATCTCTTTCTCTAAAATCCGTGATTAAAACCTGGTACAAACCGGTCAATATAGATATAGATATATATATATTTTTTAGTAGATGTAGTATTGGTTTTTTTTTCTCCTCTCTCTTTCTCATTATACAGCAAACATTGCAAATATAGAAATTTTCTCTGTACAATTAACGACTTCGGTTTACAATGCAATGTGTGGTAAAACCTCTCAGTGAGTGAAAATGTGAACGGGCCTTCAACCGGGTAAAAGTCTAAACTGGAAGACTCCGTTTGCAAAAACAGCCCAAAGGATGGATCTCCTTCTGGTCTCTTTTTGGTTTTTGTTGCTGTTTTTGTTGCTGTTGATTTTGGAAGGGAAGGAAGGAAGAACACAAACTGTTCACAAAGAATCCACAAAATCACGGAATAGGGACTCATGCAATGCAATATCGGGAAACGCCAGACCTCAGCTCTCTGCCCACTCTTTCACTTTCTTTTTATATTCAATTTTTTCTTTTTTCTTATTTTTTTAAAAAAAATTGAAATGAAACAAAACCTTTTTTTTTTTTTTTCACTCCACAGTTTGTTTCTTTTGTAAAGTTTGTGTTCAAATTTGGTGCGTCTCACCAGTGTGAGGACATTTTAATATCTCATTTTATATATTATATAGAATATTTATAGATTTTCATAATTTGTTCTCTCTTTTATTTTTATTGATTTTTTTATTATTATTTTATTTTGTTTCAAAGACAGTCTAAATAAAAATAGCTGCTGCAGATTTCTTTTGGTCCAGTTAGTGTGTTAAGTCACGAGTTGTGTGAGGACTCAGGACTTTTGCTGGGCAGAGACGCCCTTCCAGTAGTCTAAGATGTCGTGAAGATCCTCGTCTTTGGCAAACTGGACCTTTTTGCGTAGGGCATGGCCGGCTGCCATATACTCCTCCTCGTCTTTGTGCCGCTTGCGGTTGAGTTTGAAGCGCTCCCAGATGCTGTGCGATGGTTTGCAGGTGTACTCTGGGCTGGAGGTGTAGCTCAGGTTGTGATATTGAGGCGAGAGCTGGGAATAGGCCAGGTCTCTGGGGCGAGGACGGGTCAGAGGCTCCAGGATGGAAGGCTTTCGCCCTGCCATGCTGTCGTGCTGCTCCCCTTGGTGCGAGCTGGGGTACGAGTGCCGGTGTTCGCTGTACTGACGGATCTTCTCCGCCTCCGCCCGCAGGATGGCCGCGGCCGGTGTCACAGTGAGGATGGTGTCGGTGGTGGGGGATGTCTTCTCGATGTATTTGGCTTCTGATTTGTGGCCCGATCCCTCGGAGCGGTAGGACCTCGGGCTCCGTATGGAGCCACTGGAAGAGGTGCTGGAGCGTTTGGGGGCCGCCTCCATGCTGTGGTGTCGCTGGAGAGGGTGGTTGTAGCTTTCCTTGTAGACGGGGGAGAGAAATCCGTGCTTGCTGGGGATCTGCTCCGATAAGAGCACCAGCTGAGGCTCCACCGTGGAGACCGCCCCCGATTTCACCCCTTGGAAGGAGGTGGACTCAGATTTCAAGGCATCAATGCAGTTGTTGATGATCTGGTTCACCTTGTCCACCTCCTTGGCAATGGTGGAGATCTCAGCCACAGAGCTCTGAGTGTCTGGCGGCAGGGACAGCTCACAGTCCCGCCTCTCGGGCTGCTCACCCGTCCTCACCTCCATGTAGTTGCCCTTGGTGGCCTTGGGGGTCTCACTGCTGTCAATCAGCTTGTACTGCTCAACCTCACCAGCGGAAGGCAGGTAGGGGATGCGGGTCACTGTCTCCCCACCCAGCATCTGTCCCTGGGACAGCTGGGTGATGCTGGTGGTCTCCATTTCTGGCCCGTATTTCAGCTCGATGATGGTCTTCTTCATGCTGCCGGCAGCCTTTTTGTGCTTCTCCTCCTGCTGGCGCCTCTTCCGGAGACAGTAATACACAACGCCCAGGACGATCACCATGCCAAAGAGACAGCCCAGGATTGTCATGATATAATGAGTGGCAGTGGAAGGGGTGGGCACTGGCTCCTTGCGGTTGGGTCTGGTGGGTGTGATGGTGACGCAGGTGTGGTTGTACTTCGAGTATTGGTGGACGGAGACTACACAGTAGGTGTAGTCTCTTTGTGCTACTAGGTTGCTCACGGTGATGTTCTCCTCCTTCTTCCTGAGCTTGGTGATCATGGAGGAGAAGCCGTTTTCAAACTGGGAGAGGATGTACATCTTGCTGAATGGGTAGGGAATCTGCACGGTGAGGACGGCTGAGTTGTGGTTGAGGTGCTTCACCTGGATGTTGGGGCGCACCTCTGTTTCACCGATGGGAGTGAAGAGGGAGAACTGCGGGGTCGTGCCATCGCCAGAGGAGCAATCCTCGTCGGAGCAAGGGCTTTCGGAGGGCACCGTGGTCACCTGGTACCTGGGAGGGATAAAACGAGGGATCACAGTGTAGGAGCCGCCGGTGCAAAGGGAAGAGAGCATGCTCAGCGCATTGCGGTAGCCAGTCCGGCCTTGGCCCAGCAAGTAGTAGCCCATGTAGTCAGGTGGGGAGTCGCACTGCATCCGGTCGTACGTGCGGGTCATGTTGGTGAAAGCTTCCAGCCATTGCAGGAAGCCAAGGAGCTCGCAGGAGCAGTAGAAGGGGTTACTGTAGAGTTCACAGACAGAAAGCTTGTTTAGGCCCCGAAAAGTGTTGCTGTCGAGTCTCTGGATCCTGTTCATGGACAGGTCAATGTTCACTATGTTGGGGCACTCCCAGAAGGCATTGGGGGTGACGGACTCGATGAGGTTGGCCTGGAGATAAAGGTACTCCAGCTTCCCCAGGCCCCGGAGGATGCCCTCGGTGAGGTTCCTCAGTCGGTTGTAACCCAGCTGCAGCACCTGGAGGTTGAACTGTCCTGAAAAGGCACCGTCCTCGATGTAGGAGATCTCGTTCTTCGTCAGGTTGAGGTATGTCAGGTTGCCGAAGCGGCTGAGCGAGGCGTACTGCACGCTCTTGATCTTGTTGTCGTTCAGCCGCAAGTCCACAATGGTGCTGTTGATTTGCTGGGGGATGGACTCGTAGGGGGGCTGGTTTTGGCTACAGATGGCCAACCAGACGAAGCCCTTGTCCCCCTCGATGAGCCAGCAGTCTGCCCGCACCCCGCCAGCGTGCAGGAGAGAGACGGCTGCCACGCACATGCAGAGGGCTGACGTCGCGGCCCACCGGCGACCTGCCATCTGGAAGGATGGCGCGGAGAAGGGGTTCCTGGTCTGCCAGAAGCGGGGAGCGGGACAGGGGCTGGGAAGACGTGGGCTAGTGCTTCTTCAGCAGCTTCACTCGCCTCTCCCTTCTCCTCATGGCTTGGAGACAGGGGGGAAGCATCCGTGGAGAAAGCGGACCTCGGCGCCCACGGTACTCGGCAGCCACCGGCCAGGGGCTACTACCAAGGCCTGGGTGGCTGAGGCTGGTCCCGCATCACCAGGTCTCTGGCATCTCGGGAAGGGAGTCATGAAGATAGGTGCCTGGGCGGAGGAGTCCCTCTGGCTTAGAGACAAGCCTTCCTCTCACTTCTTATAGTACCTCTCCTCGTTTTCTTTTTGCTGCCCATCGTGACGCTGGTCCCCATCTCCACGTGCCTCCGTAGGTCTGGCTGTCCCAGCTCAATCTCTCGGCTCACCTGTTCAAAACAAATCACAAGCACAAACTAAACATGAAGGAAAGACAGATGGCATTTAGAGGCATTGGAGATGCATCCAACTGCCCTCTTAATGTTTGGCACTTGCCTTCTAACTCTGGCTACCACCTTTCAAGGAGCTTTTGGTTTATCTGGGTACTGCCACCAGCAGTGTTTGGCAGCAAAAGGGAAGGTGGTCGCTGACCATGGAGGTCATCCTCTGAGCCCATCATCCAGCATCACCTTACAGGCTGTTGAGAGACCAACACACATCCAGGGCACTGTTCGTCTGACCTATTTAGGTGTCTACCTTAGGAGGAGAGGAGTGATGCCCCAGAAGTGTCTGTTCCTCTCCGCTGAGAGCAGACGAAGTCTAGACAACTCGCTCTGATGTAGATTTGATGCTGCAGCGTTTTGCTGAGGGGAATCCTAACTGTCTCGTGTGCTGGTGTGCGCAGCGGCAGTGCCCACAGAAGGGGATGCTGATTGAGGACACCGTGTCTCTCTGACTGCATTGCTGCGTGGCATCTAGGATAAAGCCCAGCCTCAAGCACCTGTCCTGTTTCTGGGAACCTGAGCAGTAGTTTCAGAGCACTCTTTGACCGCAAAACACACTAGCATGATTGTCCACCATCCGATGTCCTTGTCCGTGGCTGGGGCTTGCTGCCTGTCTCCAAGACTTCTCTCTCCCTCTTGGGTGAAATGTTGCGGAGGTGAGGAAGACCCTCAACCATTCAGTGCCATAACAAGAGTATTTGCAGAAGCTGGGACAAGACCTTCCCTCCCCACCCAGAAACAGCTCTCTGAAGACCAGGAAGAGTCTTCACTAGACACAAACCTATGGGGCTGCCTGCAGCCTCACTTCCCACAGAAAATCTCTCATTCCTGGCTCACATTTTCCATTATTTTTTCCTGCATTTTTGACTAAACTTAAATATCCATGGACAGCACTTCTACTTCCTTTTGTGATTTCTTAGGGAAACAGGAAGGCAAAAGTGCATGAGCATGAGCATCTCCTCAATCGTGCTGTTCTGCAAGATGTTGAAAATATCATCCAAGGACATCTCTACTGCCAAACAGCTCTCTCAGCTGGTAGGACAGATGCAGTAAGGTGTTGTGGCAGAGATGGAGTTGCCCACAAATGGGGAGAAAAGATCTCAGCCTAGCTACTTGGGACTTTTGTTGGGAACAGGAGCTCTGGTTGTCTCGCTTGTCCCAGGGCAGACTGTAGGAGGCAGGCACTCCTTACAACACAGCTGGCAGGAACTGGAGGTTTCTTGGGCATCCGTGAAGGACACAGGGGCACATCTTACATCTAAATTGTCTTTCATCGGATCTGCAAAATAGTATAAATACAGAAATTGGTTTCCAAACCATTTCCCAGTGCCCAGGCAGTGAAGGGACTGTGCTTGGTGCTACATGCCTGCAAATCACATGAGGCTGATGATTGTCAAGGGGTATTTAGATGCAGATACCGTATTCTCGCCCTTGTTCTGAAGAAACCAGGTTCTTTTCCACCTGTGATACCAGGCAATGAAGCAGACCGTGTTTCACTGCAGAGATCCCTGTTAACTTTTCACAGCTTATACCTCGGTAAACAGGCCAGTAATAATAAGCAGTAAAACAATTTATTTGTTCTTTCTGGATTGTGAACAATGACTCTGTTCCCTGGTGGCACAGTTGGGTTTCCATTACGTGAATAACGAGATCTGCTCTCGCATCAGCTCTCTGCACATGAGACTCTCTGGCCACCTTGTCCTCCAGCAGACGCCCCACCAGCTGCTAGGGGAGGTGAGGCTGTGGGGGAAAACAACACCACCACTGAGTTTCTACCCAGTGCCCCTCCGGAAGGCAGGGTGTGTGGTACACCCTTCTTGCGGGTTGTACTGTCCGCGTTGGTTGGGCAGTTGCTTATGGGTGAGACGTACTGGCCCTAAGATGGTGCTTCTGTGGGGCCCTGCCTGGGTACTTGCAGGTCTCTCTCTGCCTCCCCAGTGCCTGGTACTGTCCTATCCCAGCTACATTTGGCAGAAAGCTCAACAAAACCAAGTTTTCAAAAGTTTACTAGAAATGGGGCCTGGGTGGAAGGGATGCTGAGGGCAAAGCAGCTGAATCTCAGGTCTCCTCTTTCCTGGGGGGTAGAAACCTGGACCTTACCATGCTTTTACATTGCTATTCCAGCTGAAACCCTTACATCACCACAGTGACACCGATATTGCTGGTAACCCTATTTTGGGGAACACTACCTGCTGCACTGGCAGGAGCACATTTGCAAGGATGTGCTGTCCTGACCCTGGGATGCTTTCCCAGGACCTGGAAGCCCGTTTTGGCATAACCAAGTTCTTGGAGCCAGTGAGGAAGGGAAGAAGGACTATGGTCCCTGGGGCACTGCAGGTGAGAGTCCTCCCTTACCACCTCCCCAGCTGACGGGTGAAGCACGGGCTGCAATACCAGGCCGAAAGATGTCTGCTGCTACATCCCTCCTGGCACTGGACAACTCAATTAACCTCTCTGCGCTCCAGCCTCCTCTCTGGTACCGTGAGATAATGATAGCACTTCACAGGGCTGTGGGAGACTGAAAGTGCCCTGAGCTCCTCTTGTTGGGATGAAAATTGTGTTGCAGGTGGAGACTTTCTCTCCCTCCAGCTGCAAGCTGGGCTTTAGTTGTGCCCGCTCTCCTCTGGCACAGGGACCAGCCTGGTCTCCAGCTCCACAGACTGCCTCCTGTGGCAGTGCGCATTGCCCCTAAGGGTGTGGGAGAAGGTATTCCTGGACCACAGAGCCATAAGCAAAGTCTTGCCCCAGTTGTTCCTTTGGGATGGCACAGATTTTCCTTGCCTGCTGCCCTGCAGTGCTTGCCCTTGGCACGAGCATCTCCCTGTCCTCCTCCATGGGCTTGTGCATTACAGGGACCTCCCACAGGCAGGGGAAGCCCTGCCAGACCGAGACAGCACGCAAGGAGTGATGCATCTTGGCATATTCTCTTTAGCAAGCACTAATTCTGTCTCCTCGAACTCCCATTTTGACCCAACCATCCTCTCTGGGCAAGCTCGTGTTTGGGATTGCTCTGCAGAGCCAAACCAGTCTTTTTCTTGCAGAGGAAGGTTCCCTGTTACTCCCACCTGGGGAGGCTGTGGGCTCCAGCCTGTGTCAGAGGGCATTAGCTAGTGGAGCAGGACGATCCCGTGAGCAAATAGCAGGGCCAGACCCTCCACGGACCTTACCAGGCTGATCCCCTGTAGCCTTCTCATCACCCATGTGCCTCCCTCATCTAATCAGAGGTGTCGGGGATGAAGAACGGCAATGGTAAATGACTCAAACACGTTCAATAAGGCTCCTGCTGTGTGTTTTCTCTTCTTTCCTGTACGTTGCCTATCAGACGAGTCCTTCCCAACAACAGAAAGGAGAAAAGGCATTTTATCAGCAGCCTGAGTTTAATTTCAGCTCATTAAAGCAGGCAATTTGCTGGTTTATTTGCTTTGCAAAGTGTGAATAAAATGACAGCATTAAGGAGATGTAAGAGAGGAAAGAGGGGCTAATCTCCCTTTTTATTAGATTGCCGGGACATGACTGGGGAGTGGAGAAGTGGGTCTTGTTGCTTTGCACAGAAGGCATAATTGTTCATCTTGTTGGCTTCTGAAAGCCTCCTTCCCAGCATCACGCCAACGCGGGTGCGTGTGGGTGTGTGCCTGCGTGTGTGCACTGCGACATCAGCCAAGCGCCGAGCATCCTGCAAGGCAGGATGGGAGCAGGGGCACTTGCAGTGGTTCCCAACTCATCTCCCTGTAACAGCAGATAACAGACATCCAAGAGGTTTCTCCTTCTTCACTTTTCTACCTTTTACCTCGCCTCTAATCTCCCTTTTCTGTTCTTTTCTGCTTCTGAAATCCCGAGCTTGATTCTTGCAGGTTAGAAATAAAGCAGCCGGTCGGCCAAGGAGCCTTTGTTGTCCCTGACCTCCTGCAGCTGGGACATGGCTCTGGAGAGCAGGGAGAGACCCCCCTGCCTCTTCCCCACAAACTGGATAAAAATCAGTAAGATAAGCTAGTGTTTTAACCCTCTTGCCTGACTGATTTGTCTTTGCCCAGCTGTCCTGGTTTTATTCTCCTGGTAACCTAACTGCACACCACATTTCCCAGTCCTCTGACCCTCCACAGAGGTGCCTGGGAAAATCTGGGAACAAACCACCTACAACTCTAATGTGAAAAACAACCAGGAAAGCGGAGATTTGGGGTTCTCCTTCACTGATTGAGAAAGAAGCAAACGATAGGAAGGAAGACGGTGTGGAATAACAATCACAATGATTTGAAATGATGAATTAAATCTCAATCGGAGTTATCTTGAACTGTGGCACCATGCTGATGATGACAACAGGCCACGTCCATGGGGAGGCCATGGTACCCACCCAGTACCGTGCAGGAAATATCATTCCTGCCCAGAGTTACCTGTGCACTGCAGACACTGCTGTATTTCCCTGTCCTTCTGCTGTCATAGGGCAGCATGGTTTGATAAGCTGAGAAGATGTCAGGCTCGTGTGGCTTATAGAGGCCAGCAAAGAGGCAATGACAACTCCCTCACTCTTTGCTGGTCCTAAGCATTGCCTCTGATCTCCAGTATCCCTGCTGGAGCCCGGATCCGTGCTTTGCCCTGCTAATCCTCAGCCCTGACCTGTGATGTCCTCCCCTCCTACCTGTCCTAGCTTCTCCAGCCCTGGTCACGGCAAAGAGGGACCGCTGTGATTTTGTGACGTCCACGAAGTTGCAGCCTGTGCTGGATGACCAGCAGCAACCTCATCCTGGCTGAAAACCCACAGCAAGGGAGGTCGAAAGGGAAAGGCAAAGCTGGGGCTCCAAAAACCAGTGCAGGCTGGCTGGTAAGTTTTTGCTTCCACCGCCCGATTAATGGCATCTCAGTAAATTAAACCAGAGCAGCAGCTGCAAGGAAGCAAACAAAGCAGCCGTGGGGGTTGGGTAGGTAAAGGGAGAGCGAGCTGGGCAGCGCACATAATAATATGCTGTCCTGGCACTCAATTCCTAATTTTGTTATTCTACTGAATGAGTTATTTCAAACTGTGGATTAGATTTACTGACTGAAGGCAAGGAGCCAGATTAACATGCGCGTTCGTGTGTGTGTGCATATACGCGCATACACGCAACAGTGCTCCTTCCCTTGGCATTTCTGCATCCCCGTAACTTCATTCTCTCTAGCTGCTCCATCTCCAGCTGGCTGTGTTTCCGCTTCTCTTAGACCCTCTTTCACAGCCACTCAGGCCATTTTATCATAAATGAAGGAGCCCCACTACAAAAAGAGACGTAGCAAAACGGGAGTGATACGTTACAAATTATAAATGTTTAGTCACCCAAAGAGGTGGGGAGGGAAAATTTGGCTAACAGGCACCAAATTTTAAAATTAACCTTGGCTTTTTATTGTGTGTAAAATAATCTGAGGAGACAGCTCCAAGATGGCAGAGAAAACATTTATTAGTGATGAAGTCTCCCCTAAATGGCTTGACGTCCATCCTGTATATGTCAGGTGGGGAAAGGAGGCTTCCAGGCAGGTTTTTCTGCTCATTCGTATTCCTGGTGTTTGCTACACACCTCCTGCCGGGTGATGTTGGTCAGAATCATAACCATGCTGAATAATAAAGATGCCCATGCCTGTAAAATTCAAGTTCATTTTATATCCAGAGGTCCTGGTACTAATATTGCCTCCACAGACAGAGTTCAGGCAGCATTTTGTGCATCCCAACCTTATTCCCAAATGCCTTACGGTGTTAGATAATAGAGTTCTCCAGTCAATTCTACTCTCTCTCCTGCTATTATTTATTATTTAAGAAAAATAGGCAAGGGAGAAGAGATATATTTTCCACTGAGGTTTGAAGAAAGATGAAGAAGGAATGAAGCGGAGAGGTAAAGGGGGGCTGAGAGAGAAGTGCCCAGCATCACATACAGGATAGCTTTTACTGAGACCTTGGGAGGTCACAGACTAGACAACAAGTAGCCAGGTGGAAGGGGTGGGGAAGAGATCACCTTTCTAGGGTAGGCTGGGAGAAACAAACAGAAGTTACACGCTTGGTCTCTATACAGGGGCATTGCTATTACCAGTGTATCGACACTCACGGGCTCTGTATAGCGCTAGGGCCAATGTTTCTCTCCTCGGGTTGTTCCTATCAAGGGAAACACAAGTCAATCGAGGTCAAGGCACTGAAGGCTCTTTGGTATCCACAGACTCGCTGGCTGCTGGCTTATTTTGCAGTCTCTTTGCAGGAGGCATGGGACACTTTCTGCAGACCAGCAGCCGAATGAATGTCAAACTGAGGAGCGTGAAATGCATCTGGTTGGCAAGGCCCTGAAGACACTAATGACCCTTGACTGGCCTCACCTAGGGCCTCCACCCACGGGCTCAGGAGCTCCACATAAACTCAGCCCTGGGTCTCCAGCTCCTTCCCGAGCCTTGCTGGTGCTGTGCTTGTCTCCAGTCCTGCTTGTGGTCCTGCCTCCAGGATAGACCTCAGGCCTGTGTGGTAGGTGGCTTATCTCCTGGATGGACCCCTCTGACACGCACTATAACTTGTGCTCGCTGCTGCCCCTGGCCCCATCACCTTTTGCTCCTGGCTGGACTCCTTGGCGGGACCCTGGCTATGGTTCATCTCTTGTCTCGCCTGGGACTGTCCATGGACCCTGTTGCCAGCACCTTGCCTGCAGTGTTCGTGTGCTGGGATACACCACCCTGGGTGGGGAGGGGACCCCCCTGTGCTGGGGTTACCCCTAGCTCCTGCCTCAGCTTCCCTTTGAACAGCCAGCCCTTGCTGCTGCCTGACATGGATTTCAATAAAAGGCAGCTTATTCTGCAGCTGGTTGCATGGGGAACTCTCCAGTAAAATGGTTTTCTGATGTAAAATGCACTTTCTGCAAAATTAAACCTTTGGCTGAAAAGCTATGATCTTTCTTGGAAGTTGAGATTCAGGCCGATTTAGCTGTAAACTTGTGGGTGCTGTAGGGTCTGATGGGAGCCCTAGTTCAAAGCCGTCGTGCCTCCACCAGCCAGACTGAGGCCAGTGCCGCAATCTGGGAATGGCCAAAACAAACCTGTTTGCACAAACATTTTTAAGAACCTTTTTGTTGTATGGCAAAATAGATTCTGTGTTAAAATGACAATATTTTCAAGACAGGTTAGGTCTTGGGATTTCAGGAAATAAAGATATTCTGCTTTTCACTCAGCTGCAGTCTGAAGTCATTTACATCCGTCTCCTGCTGCTTAGCTTCCAGGGTCTATCGGGATGACAACACTGTTGCACGCTGCTGTGGGCCACTGAGCAAAATTCTCCACTGAGTTTAAGTAAATGCATAAATGATCTTCCTGGTGAACAACCTCTTAAGCCCAGCTGAGTTACCTGTGCATTAAACCAGCCTTCTGAAATATCAGCACAGGCAGATATGAAATGTCAGCTCCAGCCCATGACAGTGCAGTTGAGACCTCAAACAGCCAAGGAGTGCAATTAGAGGGGCAGAGGAAGGTAAAGAGGAAAAAGATTTTAGGGGATGTAGAGAACTAAGAGCTCTGATCAGATACAACAATAGTAATAAGAGAGAAGTGTGTTTCCATGGGAGAAAGCCTCTCTAGTATTTACTTGATGGGGTTCTTCCTTAGAAATAATCAGTCTGAATCACAATTCCATTATGGGATGGTTATCCTGCCGTTAGGCTGGGGGAAACCAGAGGTCTGGTGTGGAAGCAGGGCTCCCGTTTCCCCCTCCCCGTAAATAGTGCTGAAGATCAAAGCATGTTTTTCCAGCACTGATACAATGGAGGGAGCCAGCCCCGTGCTGGGAAGCAAAGCTGCTGGTGTTCCTCAGCACTGACAATCTGAACTGTGCCTTGTCTCTGCTGCATTGTCATCATCGCTCAGATCTTTGCTGCTCTTTGGAAGAGGGCTTTACTGCTTTCATTCATTAATTTATTTTTGCAGGAGGCTTGCATAACCCTTTGCATCCCAGACAGGAGAATCCACTTTTATACAGCATGAAATCTGGTGGTGGATCCATGAAATGGTTAGCTTTGTTAGAAATTACTTTCAGAGGTGCAAGTGCTTTGTTTGCTCTGATTTTTTTTTATGGTCATATTTTCAAAAGGACTTTTCCCTCTCTGTCCCACTCTTCCCGTGTGAAGGTGTCTCAGGCCAGAAAGCGTGGGTCTCTGGCCAGTGCCTACCTCAGTCGCAGTTTCTATGTGGACTGTACTGCTGAGTGTTGGCAGATGCACAAGAAAATATACAGCAGATGTAGGACTTCGTGGTAATGGTCTGCTGTGATCTCCGGGTAGGCAGAAAAGAATTCACCTTTTCATCAGCAAGCATCCTGCACACAGGAATCGCTATGGCTGTGCTGTAGGCGAACACCTCTGGTAACCTTTTACTGACTTGTTCACCTTTGAAGTTGGTCCTGCTTCTCTGGTTGGAAAAGACTTCCAGATGTCTTTTCCAACCTAAATTATTTTAATGATGTAACTCATGTCCTCTGGAGCCAAGGACCCCAGCTTAAGGCTGGACCCGCTGGCTGTCCACTTTTTGAAGGGGGTTCTGCCCAGATATAGCAATATCTGGCAAGCCCCAGTGCCCTACAGGCCTAATTTTAGCTCAGTGCTGCAGGCTGGCTTCCTGTCATGGGCCAGGAGAAGGTTAATGATCATCTGGGCAGCTCTCCAAAACCAATCTAATGTTTATTCAGGATAACAGCATTGCAGAGGAAACCAAGCATGACCACCTTCCGCGCACAGCTTATCCAGCACAGCCCCGCTCCTGTACGCGGCTCTGCTGGAGGAGCTCAGGTTTGTCAGCTCTTGGAGGAGGGACCCTCTTCTCCTTCCCTAGGTCAAGACAGGTCCTCTGCAACATTCCCAATCCTGCCTATGTCCTGACCTCTTAACCTAACGGATGCCGTGTTTCTACACAAAAACACTTTAACAGGCTCTGGGTCTGTTGTTTCAGCAATGGAAATAGGCACCCTTCCTGCTAAAAAGTTTATAGGACACTGCTCACGGGTCAAATACCCATGCTGCAAACAAATATCCATGCCACGAGCACCTTAGTTTGTTGGCCTCCATGGAGAGAGGGTGTTCAGCCCCACTGCACCCTCCGGGTCCCTGCGCTGCTAGGAGGAGCTGAGGGATGTGGGACAGTGGTCCCAGCTGTGTGGTGGTGCCTTGGTGGGCCTGGATGTCGCAGGTCTGTGCTCCAGCTGGGTCCGGGATGGGGCTGAGAGGATGAAGGGTTGGTGCAGATTAGCACATGAGGTTATGGAGGGATGCGAGATAGCTGTGACTGTACCCTCTGTCAGAGGGCAGAGGTCATAAGGTAGTTGTGGGTGTTTATTCACCTCAGCTGCTGTTTAACAGCTTAATTTCAGCCATGAACTTACAGCCTTTTCCTCCCACCAGTGCAGCCCCTGCAGTTATTCTGCCATGCCTTTGACACAACACGAATGGACATGCAATGGACTCATCCCAAGGATACTCTGCAGCTGTAGGGAGCCGAGTACACTGCTTACTTGGGGCTTCCTTGGGGTCCTTCAGGGCTCCATGAAGCATTTGGTTATGAGCCATAAAGCCTGAAGGCCCAAGACGTGCTGTGCTGAGGGAACGACTCTCCTCCAGCAACGAGCGCTCAGACATACATGGCCAGCAGCAGAGCTCTTGCCGCTTCCCTCAGGGTATGGAAAAAAATTGTACTGATAGCAAAAAATGTTTTCTGAGAGATCCCTGAGATGCCAGTATTGGCTTCACCATCAAGAGTCCCAAAATAGCTGGTACTTGCTGGCTTCCCAGGCACGCTCCAAGAAGCATCATGAGAACATCTATTTAGTAGTGTCTCTGGGGATGCGCTTCCTCCTACCCACAATGTTCAGGGAGATGGCTGGGCAGCCAGATGGCCATATTTGTGTGGAGCTGATATTAATGTCTCATTTGATTGTGTTTACAGCGTGGTTAATGTGGCTCCTAGATTCCGGAGCAGGTATCTTTATTATGTTAAATCTAAACAGAACAAAAATGTGGCTCTGCTGTGGGCTTGGCTGGTTAAACTGGGTGCCAGTCAGTGTTCCTCTCAAGGCTAGCTGATTTCCCACTGAAGTATGCCCATGCACTTGTGGGAATAAGCAAAGCCCATCTTTGCCCATAAAGGATGCTCATCCATAGGTGTGAGGGACCACTGGGTCACCAAATGGCGCTCTACCCAAAAATGTGAGGGTAGAAGCAGAGAAGCTTGGAAAAATGGGTCATGTACCCCATCTTGGCTCCATCCAAGAGAAACTGGTTTTGTCTTGACACGTGGTTAATGCCAAACTGCTGGTGGAAAAGCAGCAGTAGGAGCTATTGGTGTGTTAGCGTGGGCTTGCGGCACATGAAAGCCCTTCCTCAACATCACGTCTGCTCCTCAGCAGGGTCTGTGGCCACTCTCTGGGCCACTCTATTTCCCTGCTTGTTCAGAGACCTCCAAAAGATATGGAGAGTGGAAAGAAAAACTTTGGAGTCCAAGAAAATAGAAGTGGGGAGCTATGCCAGGATTTGGATTGCCCGTCCTTTTCATAAACGTTTCCTGTGGAGGTTACCCAAGTTGAAAAACCAAGTGAACCCAGAACACCCACCCTCTCTGGAGGAATGGAGTTTATCGTTAATAATCTACTGCTAAAAGGGTAACATCTGTTTTGGACAAACTGTAATGAGATTTAAACCCCAGGTGGAGGGAGGACTTCACAGTAATAAATGACTTTCTGTATGTCTAAATAGTTTTAATTTTTTTTCTGGCAGAAATAGCTGCTTTTCACCTCAGGCTTCTTTTTGCCAGCTCTTTTTGTTTAATGATTGCTATTAATTTCCAGGGTGGCAGATGGATTCTAGCCTGGTGTAGTCTGAAATGAGGAAAAACAGCCCATGAAGGTGTGATCTTGCCATGAACGTGTGTGCGGGTCTCGTGCTGATGGGACGCTATGTGTGGGTGTTTGCTTCCGAGGGGAACTATTGCTTCTTGGTAGCTGCTCCCCACTCCTGGGACGTTTGAGCATCTCTCCCTCAGGTAGGAAGGAGAATTAACTTCCCTGGTCACTGCTAGCAGCTTTGCCTGTTTAGACCTTGATTCAACAAAGCTACTGATTTCAGCAAGGCTTTGGGAGGAATTCAAACCAGCACTTAAGTGCTTTGCTAAATCCAGGCTGAAGTGAGCTGGAGAGCAGCACGTGGTCTCCAGAACATGGGAAGGAGCTCCCTGCCTTGTCTGGGCAATGCCCATGGCTGGGTGCTGCCAGGAGATGGGGATTCCTCCTTGGGCATGAAACACAGACATTTTTCAGTGTTTTTCCTCTATTAGTGTGATTTTTTTCTTTTTTTTATAGTGTGGGGTGCTCCAAACAGGCAATCCTTCTCTATCCTCTGGCTGTGGAGACAAGTGGCTGCTGTTGAACCCAGCACACCCTGCCGCAAGCTCCTTGTGTCCAAAGGAGGACTTTCTCTATCCTCTCTGCCACCACCCCCTTCTCAAGGAGAAGCCCACAGAACAGCTAATCCCAATTAGTGTTACAGTGTGCCAGGTTGCCCTCCTTTCTCCTTCCCCTGCTGTGGAGCATCTCTGGCCTTGGCTTGGGATGCAGGTGTGCAGGATTTGGGTGGCCAGGTGAGAAGCTGGGTCTAGGAAATGAGGCTGATGATGGACCACGGCATGGCAGTGCCCTGCAGCCAGGTAGCTGCCCCAAAACAAGAGCGTGGTGGAGGACAGGGAAGGGAGGAGAGAGGGGTTTTGTTGCCTAGGACTGGGTGAGCCCCAGGGATGGAGGGAAGGGGGTAGAGATAGAAAGTGCAGCATCTCAGGTGATGCAGATAATCTCCTTTAATCTCCTGCTCAAAATAACCCAAAGTCAAGTAAAGGAGGGATTATATGGCCTAAGCCACTGTTATCGCCAGGGTGTAACAGACTTAGGTTGCATCTGAAGGGCTGCCGAGGAGGAAGAGGAGCTGCAGCAAATATTGGCCTGCTGGAAATGCCTCCCCAGTGAAGGTAGCTGGGTGAGCTGGGGACACTCCTGGGGTAGCCTAAGGAGAGCGGGAGCTGTAGGGTGGGCAGGTGCCGGCAGACTCGGGAGCCTGCGCAGGGACCTGGTGCCAGGGGAGAGACTGTCTTAGATGCCCACTTGTCACCTTGGCATTACCGATGGGTTTATTCTTAGTGCAGGATCCAAAGTGCTTTATAGACATTAATTATCCTAATGGGGAAGGTGTGACCATCAAACCCATTTTACAGATGAGAAACAGAGCCCATGAGGAGGTAAATGAGACATCAGGTGCTGGGGCAGGGCTAGAGCGAGGTGGTCAGTCCCTGCCCTCCCAGCTCCCTCCGATTTTAATGGGGCTTTTCTTACACCCTCTTGGATGCATGCTCACAGCAGCCGTGAGGCACTGGTAAGCTGAAGGCATTTCCTACCCTTTGCCAAAAAGCCACACCGAGGCTCAGCTACTGTGCTGCTGCCAGAGAAAACTCAATTGCAAAGCCCTATTCATCAGCTCCCGGCGATGCCTACGAGATAGCGGCAGCACAGTGACGATGCGAAGCGGGTTTGCAACAGGGAGGGAACAGAGCATGTTCATTTTAATGAGCTTGTCCCTGCCTAAAGGAGAGAGAAAGCGAGAGGCCAACCTGGTTTAATAAACTCTAGCATGCAGATTTAATCAGATGGATCATTGTTCCCCTGCACAGGGATGAATATATTAAAAAAATGATTCAAACTTTTCCCCTTTGTTTTTCATTTGTATTATGTGCTATGGTGTGATAAAACATCCTGGGGCCAACTTGCAAGGCAATAAAAGAGACAGTGAAGGAGAGGAAGGTGTTGATCCATGTGAGCGAGCCCAAGTGCTGTGGGGAGGGAGGCTGCTGGTGGGCAGGGCTTGAAGTGAGGGGCTGCAGCATCCTCAGCCCCACACCAAAACCCCAGGGAAGTTGTGGTTATGGGGTCTGACCTGTCGTCGTCTCTTTTTCAGGCCTCCAATGCCAAGCCTTGCCAGTACAGTAAGGTTGTGATCTGAGATGACTAATAGGAGTTTAAGTCCAGTGCTAAAAGCTGTCCCTCATCAAGCTCAAGACCTCCATCTCACTACAGAAATGTCTGTGCACAAGCATATCCCCACGCTCCTGCCCTAGGAGGGGAAGAGGGACTCAGCCAGTCCCCCACTTTCTGCAGGGACAGCAGCTAGTGTGATGTGCTGGTGGTGTTTTGGGGTTAGATGGCACTTGCCCTCAAGGGAATGGTGCAACGGGACAAAGTTTCCTCTGGACGCTCCCCTCCTCCTTACCAGGAGTCCCTTCACCACTGCCTCTCCATCGCACCGTGTGCCAGGCAGCTAGGAGCGGGGTCCTGGCTGCTGCTTATCAATTTAGAGAAACTAAATGGCTCTGATTGCAAAGCTGCAAACTGTTGCGTGCGCAGCAGCAAGGTGAGGACTGTATTATAGGAGGGGTCAGGGCTCTGCCACTGCTTGCTGGCTGAATGCCACAACACGCTGTCTCTGCCTGTCCCTGGGGACAGCAGGCATTGCGACGAGGCACAGGGAGATCTTGATCCAGCACAGCAAAGAGCAAAACTGGTCTGCAGGCAGCATGGGTCGGGTTGTATGGGTGGGTGTATGCCTTAGTGCATGGCTCTGGGCTTGCAAGTCTCTTGCTATGTGGGTGTGAATAAAGCCAGCTCAGGCAAAATAGTCTTTTGTACTAAATCCTGGACAGACCACCTGGAGCTGTGGTCAATGACGACCTTAGGGGCCTCCAAGCTGCCTCCATGGAATTGACCTCCTTTGCCCAGCCCAAGCTCACCGTCCTTGGCTCAGGCACAGGCTTAATAACCTCCAGCCCTTGCTTTGCTCACTCTTTTCTGGCCCGCCGGACTGCATGCCATCCTGAGACATGAGGAATCAGCTCTCCAAGGCTTGGGACAGGCCACCCGGCTGGATTTTAATTGCTTTTCTTAATATTAAAGCCAGAGCTGTCCAACCGCATTGGTGTATGGTGAGACAGTCCTCAGGAGGAGAGACAGCCTCCCTGGCAGGTTATGGATGGACATTTGGTTAAAGGCAGCCTGGAGGCTTTTTTTGGCAGGGGTCTACAGGTCCCCCCGCCATGGAGCAAGGCTGTGCCTGACAGGTTTGCAGCCTGGTCCTAGGACAGAAGTTAGGTTTGTGCTGAGAACCCAGGAATTGCTTTCAGTTTGGTCCCCACCTTCTTTCAGGATGGATCACCTCCACCAGCAGCTGCGGGATAATGGTAGTGCTTGGAGGAGGGAGAACCGGCATCTCCTTCCTTTAGAAAGATTGCTCTAAATTGTGTCATTGACCCATTGACTAAAAGTCACTTATGGCCACTTGGCGTTAAATATCACAGACTTTGGCTTCTAACACACCCCCATGCTACTGCTTCATTACTTTATCCATTACTGTTCATAAACACTAATAAATAATCCTATTTTCATTGCTACTATTGTTTAAGTAGTCATTAATTGTGGTTTATATGCTGTCTTTGTGTATTTGTGTACAATAGGTTCTTCATGATTCCTTGATTAACTGTGATTGATTGTGTATTTTAAAAATCAATTAAAAGTTTCAACACTAAAAGGTAGAGTCTTTAGCAGTAATGCTCCAAGACATTGCCATTTATAATGGAGCTATTATAGTGCTGGGATCCATTAGTGTGGCACGCTGTGATCTTTATTTTCCAGATCTATGCGAATACATATGCACGTGCAAGTGTGCATATGTCTGTGTCTCTTTTGTGTGAGTTATATGGCTGGAAGACAATATATGGTATGGGAAAGAAAGTCAGCTTCTCGCATTGTTGCTGGACCACGTTATAGGGTGGGCTGGCTTTTGTGGATGGTCAGGTATCACCCACTCCCTTCCTTAAGACACTAATGCAAGGGCTGAGTTCCAGGACCCCATAATTTCCTCGTTGGTGTGATAGCACTATGTATGAGTTTTCTATTTGTAAAGAGGAACGGGTTACTAATACCCTCAGCTGAATGGGGCCACAAAGAGGGATGTGTGTCTTCTGCACTGCTGTTTTAGTGAATGTATCTGTGCCTTGGTGGGATGAAGATGGGGATACATGCAAGGATAGAGGTGACTGTGAAGGCATACATTTGTGGCGGTGCTGATATACAATGCTGATATGATGGAGGAGGAGGAGGAAGAGGAGGGATGGCCACCACCTGGGCACCAGGGCACGTGCTCGAGCACAAATCTCTCTGCCCTGTAACATCATGCCTGTACTATATCAGTCTTCAGCTCCTCATATTGCTGTTGTGCTAGGAAAATGTTATGTGTCCAGCACCAGAGCAGGAGGAAATGGGGTTAACAACGCTCTTTTCATGCGTCCTGCCTTGCCCTGTAAATCTGAATCCTGCATGCCTCTGCCTCTGCGCACACCAGAGCATCTGTGCCTGAGCAACTTCTCCCAGCCTGTGCAGTGAATTAGGGGTGAGGATACCATGTAAGAGATTATGTGCAGGTGCTCTGAGGGGGAGCAAAATCCCCAAGGAGCCAGCGGGAAATCGGGCCCTTGTAATCGATCCCCTACTTGTCCCCCCATCCTCCTGGATGTCTGCCTGCTGCAATGAGCAGAGCCCTCCCAGCCATCTGCCGGCTTGGGCAGAGGATTCCTGCCCGCTAATCTGCTCAGAGACATTTGTCACCCACCCCTTGCCCAGCTGCATGCTGCAAAAAATGCCTCAGTGCCCCCAGTACAGCTGTTGGGAGCACCCGTTAGGGGAAATCACCAGTCTTGTTAAACGATGGGGGGGCTGTTTTGTGTAAGCCCTGGAATGGGATCACTCCGTCATATTAACTCACCCGTTCGCATTGATGTTAATGAAATAAAGAAATATAATGGTTCCAGACTTTTAAACTTCTTATAGCTGGATTTGCATAATGGCCACCGCTACCCTGAACAGGAACTGATCTGTCGAAAAATATTGTTCCAGTCCTCTATCATTCAGCTCAATGGAAGGCGCAGATTGGCCCACAGGGGCTGTTTTTTGCTGATGGAGTAGAGTTTGCCTAGTGCCGAACATAAAAACCTAAAATTAGGACGCAATCCAATATTGTAAAAAAGAAATTGGTTAAAAGTTATAGATCAATAACTGTTAACATGACTCTATTTTTCAGACAGATCATGTTTACTGCTGCTGGTGATGTGGAGGCAGGCTCCTTCCCGCTGGCTGAAGCAACTCTGTGGTCCCCCCTCGGAGGAGCCCGCGGCTGCCAGTCGAGGCTCAGCTGTCCTGAACAACCCTGTGAGCTTACTATGCTGCGTGGATTTTCTTGTGGAAGTTTGTTCCCCTCTCCCCTGGGCTACGAAAGGTTGGTCAGGGCTGCACCCAGAGCTGGGTGTCAGTCCCATCTCTGCCTTCCTGCGTGACCCTCAGCATCAGGCTGGGAGCCTGGGAGTGATGCTGGTGCTCTGGGAGCAACCCTGTGAGATAGATCATGTCTCACTCCTCAGTGCCCCAGATCTCCACTCCTTGATGCCCTAGAGCAACCCTACTTGATGCTTTAGATCGCTGCTCCTTGATTATCTAGATCTCTGCTCCTCCATGCCCTAGATCTCTTCTTGATTATCCAGGTCTCTGCTCTTCGATGCCCTAGATTGCCGTTCATCAGTTCCCTAGATCTCCGCCTGCTGCGAAGACTGTGTCTCTCCCAGCAGACAACTCCTGTGGTGCTTCCAGCTCTTCGAGAGCAACTGGATGCTTTCACCCCTGTGGGGAGCAGGGTCCTTGATCTCAGCCTGTGTCTGTCCCTTCTGTAAAGTGAGGTGAGCATCCCTCCCCTCCACCGTGTGTATTTAAACCGTGGTGCCCACACGGCAGAGACTGTGTCTCTCCACCAGTGGGTGTTTAGGGTGTGCAGACCCAAACTCTCAGCTTCAATGTTGAGGTCAGGGGAGCATGTGGGAGCAGGGTGCCAGCTGAGCATCACAAACCAGTGTGACGATGGCCCTTCTGCCCCCAGTGACCTTGGGCTTGCCTCCGATAGCTCATTACAGCCTGCTTTTGATCACTTGCCTCTCCCCCCCTCTCTGTACTTGGAAATGCTGGAGAGCTTTCCTGACCAGTATCGTCAAAAAGGACATTTTTATTTCCAAAATATACAACGTAATTAGAACTGCGAAGGGAGAGAGCAGCCAGTCCATAAAAACACCCACTCTGCGACAGCCTCTGTCCTGACTCTGCGGGAACTGGGGACAAAAGACCCCTAGTTTTCAGTGGGAACAGGGCGGTTTCCCAAATATTGGAAATACTCCTCAGGATCTAGCCAAAAAGGGGTTCTTCCACTGCATGAGAAGGGGTTTGTGTGGAACAGCCCTCACCTGCAGTCAAACGTGCTTTGCTCAATTGCGACCCACTGCAAGCATGGACTGAATAGCTGCAACCAGCAACACAGAGACCCTCATCTAAACCATCATCACGTAAATGCACCTTCTGATTGAACAGTCGAATAGCCCGCTGTCACCCGCAGTCTTGCTAACACACTCACTGAACGGGGACCATTTCCAGCTTTCCAGGGCCCTTTCCCTGCAGGCAGCTAGGCAGGTCCATCCCCTGGCGCAGCAGGAGCGTGTTTGCATCCAGCTGCCGGCTGCGGGCAGGGGCTGCCCAACAAACCAAGGTCCAGTCGTTCCCATCTCTGCAGCTGCCCCATGAAACAGCTGAGATCTTAAAAATTGATGGGGGTCATTTCCTGTCTCCGTGCACTTACTTAAAGCACCGGCTCTGCCATTACCAGTAATGTCCACATTAATTACTATCATAACCTGAGTACCTCTGCATGCACTCCCTTGCCTGGAGAGTCTGTCCCAGCAGTGACCTGCATTTCTTTCCCCTCAAGACCTTTCCCATGGCTGGGATTTCCAGTGCCACAGGAGAACAAAGCTGATGCTGGGATAGCCCCAGGGGAGGAGGACAGGCGGAGAGGTCTGCTGAAAGGTCAGCTCTGACCCAGGCACAGACCCTCACCTGGACCATGGGGGTTTCCTTCCCCTCCTTCTCCCCTTGTCTCTCTGAGCAGCAGCGAGTCCTGCCCCATCTCTGGGGTTGTGGCTTTCCACGTTGTGTGAATGATTTAATTGTTCATTGGGAGCAAGAGACTGACTCCATGTCTGGGTGGTGGAAGTGCTTCCCCCGGGACTGTCTGGCGTCCCCACAGTGAGTCCCTTTAGCTCTGAGCTCTGGGGACCAGCCTTCAGCTTTCCACCAGTGGGTCCTTCTGAACAGAAACCTCCAGTTTCTAAGGGACAAAAAATCAAGTCACGGAAAAACAGCCAGCTTATTCTAAACATAGCTCCTGGGGGATTGGGCCAGGCCATGCTGGTCTGCTTTTCAGTGGACTGCAGAAAATTACAAATCTCATCTTTTTTGCATAAAATGCTGATTATCCAGTGTTAAACACAAGCATGTTTTAGACCGTGAAATGACATGCATAGAAGAGATAAAACATTAGAAATTATGAGGCAATGGGAGCCAGCAACTTAAAGGATCACCAATAAAGCTTCTTCAGCATGGACTGAATAGCGTTGAACCCAGGTGTCATACAGCCTAGTCAAGAGCCTGACCAAAGGTGTACTTTGAATACGTGAACACACCAAAATCAGGATGTGGAGGAAACCGACAAGAACAAAAGAACGCAACCTTCATTCAGGACATTTCATTCTTGCCTTTTGCTATTCACATCAAAACCCCACGGGAAACACCAAGCCTACAAACAATCAGCAGCAGTTCCCCAGAAAAAGGTCTATGAATTATAGTGGGTCATGAGCTGAACACGACATATCAGTGTCGCATCAAGAGGCAGACAGTGCCCTGGGATATAAGAGCTGCAGCATGGCCTACAAGACTCACAAAATAATCTTTCTGAGGTCTATGCTGGAGTAGATTCTGGTATTGGCAGCTCATATCAAAAAGGAGATGGCGCTGCTGCAGGCAGCGCAGAGGAAACAGAACGATCAGAGGTCTACAAGACATGACCTACAAAGAAAGATTGAAAGAACTGGGTTATTTAGCCTAAAAGAGATGATGGAAGAAGAGATGTGATAACAGTCTTCAAGTGCTTAAAAGGCTGCTGCCAAGGGGAAGAGAATAATCTGTTCTTTATGTCCATGGTGGACAGGACAAGAAATAATCGGCTTAAATTACAGCAAGAGAAATCAGGTTAGACATCAGGACAAAAACAGCTCATGGACCATGGCAGTGGGTTACCTGGGAGATGGAGGGGTCTGTCACTACAAACACACAAACACTGGGGACAGGTTGGCAAACATCCATGGGGAGAGGGGATGTGCTGGGGCAGGATTGCATCCTCTCCATGTCCCTGTGGTGCCATCAACATAATGTTTGGTCCTCCCAGAGTGTCCAAAACAAGATGGTTCTGCCGCAATCACTACAGCTGGCCGGATGAAGCCCAGACACTTTGGCTTGTGAGAATTTCCGTGATAGAAAAATTTTATTTTGTGCTAGATTGGGGGCACAAGTCAGCATTTTGGATTATTTTTCTTGCAGTGAAGGAATACTTCAAAATGTATTTTTCCCCCCCATCTCTTTCAGCCACTCTATTGCAACACAAAGTGGAGCATCCCAGCCACACCGCATGGACAAGCTGAAATGACACCGTCCATATGAAACCTGTTTGATAATGTCCTTGCTGAAAACATCCATGAAATCAATCTCTCCCCTCCAAACAATTAGGTGGAGTTGAATCACCAGTTTCCGAGTGAATAGACTTGCCTTGAGATGTTTTTCAACCAGCTTGGAGGATTGTTGCTACCAGAGAGGCAAAAAGAAAACAAAAAAGGGCTCCTTCCAACCCAGATGTGCCCACATTGGGCAGCAGCCGGCGTGCCAGCGGCCAGGATGGGGCATCTCCACCAAGGTGTCCAAGAGCAGCTCGATTCACTTCCGCTTGGCAGCGCCTCCACTGCGCTGCTGAGCGTGCACCTTTGGGCTAAAGATTAAGAGATTCTGCATTCTCGCGAGAAATCATTGTTACCCCTGGATTCCAAGAGCAATCCTTTATTTTAAAACCTGCCTCCTAATTCATTTTATATTTACCCATAAAATCTTGGCTGGGGTTTCTGAGACTTGCGGTCTTTTGGAAAGGCTGTTTTAAATGGAGCTGACTCGGCAGAAGCTAGCTTGATTGAAGCACTGCCTATTTGAGTTTATACCACTCCTGGGCAGGGTTGAAAACAAAGAAGCAGAAACTGAACTCTCCCCCAGCTTTTTTTTCTCCACAGGCTCTTGGCTATGTGCAGCAAACCTTGCTGCTGACCCACAGGGCTGGGGCTGGTGAAGTGGAGGAGACCAGAAGGGAGACAGCAGAATCCCTGCTGTGTATCCCATATTCTGTTGACTTAAAGTTTAATACAGCTGAAATGACAATCAAAAAAAAAAAAAAAAAAAAAAAGGAAGAAATTATGAAAAAAATGAAAACCCTGTAAGCAATTAATTTTCAGCCTCAGTGCCCAGCATCAGTCTCAAGGAGGGAACTGGGGATGCAACTAATGCTTAGCTTATTAAAATATCACTCTGGTTCCCCCCAGGATGCTCTGGGACAGGCAAGCCCTGCCCAGGGGACGATGGTCCCAACTCCCTCCCATGCCACAATGGGGGCACACCGGGACTTGGACTCATTTTAGCATAGCCCATGATGCCAAGCCTGCTTCTGCCTTTCTTTTCTCACATTGTGATTGCCTTAGTTGTGCCTCTGGTGCATCCTAGCTTCTGGACACGATGGCAGCACGTCTTGCTTGTTCATGTTCATGGGGTGGTGCTCTCCCAAGCAGCTTTTGATGGGAGATGAGTATCTCCACAGTGCTAGAGCCTGGCCTTCATCCTCAGGCTCTCCTCCTCATCCAAGAGCTGGAGCTGGAAGGTTAAGATGGATCACAGAGGATGGCCAAGCTGCCACACCAATGTAGCACTGGGGATTGCAGTGGGATCTTGTCCCAGGTGGACCAAGATTCCTTTACTTCAAGGAAAAATTCATTTTAGGCGCAAGGGAAAACCAGAAGAATGCTGAAAGTCAACCATCTTCTCATACCTTGGAGAGTGTCTGCTTCTGATGTCCTTGCTGTTATGAGGTATTTGAATGAAAGCCAGGCCATGAAATACGGCCAAGTCTTTTTGAATTGACAGCTCATTCCATGCACAACCAAAGCCCAAAAGACAGTCCAGAGCTGCTTAGCAAGAGCAGGCTAATAGCTAAGTACACAGCGGAAACCTAATGAGAACAGCAGTATCTCCTAACTCCGGCTTCATTCAGAAAGCCAAGAATGCAGAAGTGAGTCAATTTGTGTCCAATGGCCATAATGAACATGCCAGTGGAGATGCCCAGAAGGAATGATACCATAAATTGGCAAGGTGGCAGTTGCATTCATCTGCTCAATCAAGAGCTGGTCATCCATAATCCAGCAGGATCAAGGACCAGTACTTCCGCTCCAATGTTATTTCCACCTTTAAAGCATGGATGGGAAAGCTTGAAATTTGCCGGCAGCCCCAACAGATGTGTCACTACTGCCGGGAGCCAGCGCTGGATGGTCATCCAGGGGTATGAAATGCTATTAATTTATAATAGCAAATGCTGAGAATCATCAGGGGATTCAAACCTCCTCAGCCCCCCCAAGTCTGGAGAAGGCGGCGAGCATGTGTCTGGGACATGCATCGGTACTGATGATCAATGACCTGTTGAAATTGGGGAGCTCCAGGCCCGCATTTTGGACACTCTACACCTTGGCTGGAGGTGGGGAGCAGCTTGCACTGGGCAGTGATTTGGGGCCACCTCCAGCACAAGCCAAAATGTGGTGCCTGCCGGGATTTTTGCTTCAGGGACAACACACAGGACCCTGCTGTCTTCTCCTCTATGCATGAGGTTTGTCTCCAACCTGCCAGCATGAGTATAAAACCACAAGGGAACCTGCCAGCTCCTGTCCTTCCCTTGGGAGCTGGAAAGGAGGGTGGGAAATGTGCTGCAAGTCCCCAATAACTCGTGCCCGCTGCCACCTGCTCGCAGGAGCACCCCATCATTGCCTGTCATTGCAGATGGGGGTTTGCCACCAGAGATACTGCATCACTACCTCCACCCTGCTGCTCGCAATGCCGCTGCTGTATTTACCAGGGAGCAATTTGTGTGGGGAGATAACTTTCCTCCAGGGTCACATCCTGCCTTCCCCTGTGCAAAGTGATGGGACCCCAGCTGTCACGGGGCTCCGGCATCTTTCCCATGGGGAAGAGCTGGGCGCAGGGCAGGCATTGCTCACCCCAGGGTGGCCCACGATGCTGTGGCTGTAGGGAGAGGAGCAGCAAAACACCAGTGAGGACCTTTTTTTTTTTTCTTTTTCCCCTTTGCAGGGGAAATGGGGTGATTTGAAACACCGTGGGCCTCCGAGAGTTGCGCAGCGTTATTCATGTAGCAGCTAATGGAGCTCACTCAATCCGTAAAGATTTTAAGTCAGGGGTTTGATGTTAATTATGGACCAAAACATTTAATAGCCCGTTACACTTCCACAAGGCATTTTTTTAATTAAAAAATGATATATTGCACAAAAGGAGAAAAAAGGGAGAGGAATAATTGAAGATTGTTTTATTCCAGAACGACCCGAGGCAGGGAAGGCAGCGAGGAGCTGGCGTGTCGGAGAACGTGATGGCAACGCCGTAAGCCAGGAGCTGGTGGTGTGGGAAGCTGGGGAGGGAGCAGCCTCATCCCACTGAGAGAAGGTGCCCAGGGAAGGGGAGAACAGCCTGACCAGAGGCAGGTAGGTGGACATCCAGGTCAGGCTTTTGGCCACCACACTGGCTTACCCTTACCTGTTGAATCATTTACTTGTGCTGCAGAAGACTTTGTTTCAAATCCCTCTTTCTGAATCTCTACCAGCTGTCTCTCAGGAAAAATGGCTAAACCCCTAGGGTGGAAATTAGTCTGGAATAGGTCAGGGAGGAAAAAAATCTGACATGTCTCGCTCTGACGCTACTCCGTTTTTCATTCAATATTTAAAGACGTGTTGAGCAGGGGCTGGCCTGAGATGCATTCAAATAGTCTGTGCAAAATAAAAAGTCTTCAGCAGAGCAAAGCAACACTTCCCATTCCTTGGGCAGTGCCCGTTGGCTGGTGGTCCATGGGGCAGGGGGGAGCAGCAAGAGAGAGCCCAGGAGGGAGCAGCTCCAGGTGGGAGGTTGTTATTTAGCTAACTCAAGACAGGAGGAAGAGAAGTGGGATGGAAACGTGGCCCAGGGCTGCCCAGGAAAAGTTAGGGTGACTGCTTAAAATTGGAAGTAGCAGGAATATGAACCCCAGGTCCCTGGCCATGGACGGACTTGTCCCAGTCCTCCTGCATATCCAGCTCTGCGCCTTGCTGTCGTTCACTTCCCCCAACTCTACAATGGGAATAATATTATTCCCTCCTCACAGGGTTTTGAGATGCTCAGTTACTATGGTGATGGGGCCATAAAAGTACCAAAGATAGCAAGAACAATAATAATATCAGACATGGTAGGAGCCAAATAATTGCATTTAGGGCACGCACACAACACAGAAGGGAGAGCCACCTCCATGCACCACAGCTCTCAAACCCTGAAGACAAAACTTTTGTTATACCAACGGGCTCGCAGCCTACTTAAAGGGCTAATTTCCAATTCCTGCAACATCCACCCAAATGCGAGGAGTGGCCGCCGACGGCCGCAGCTCCAGGACTGGTCCTACCTCTCCCCAACGCCAGCTAGAAAGAGGGGGGAGCAGCGAGACCGAAGGCCCCTCGCCAATGCAGAAATCAAATGTTCCTTGCACCAGCGCTGTAACACAAAGTCCCCACAGATGTTCGGCCGCCGCATTGTTTGACCAGCTGAGCGTTTTGCCGACCAGAGTGGCGAGCGTGACCAGCACAATGCCGCTGATGGCTCGCTCCTTTGTCTCTGCCTTGCATAATGTTTGCATAGTTATTTTTTTTAATTTATGGGTTTTTAATTGAAAAAAAATGTATAACATCTGTGGCTGCTTAATAACACCTGTGCGCAACAAGGCTGCTTTTCAGCAGCGATTGTCACAGCGTTCTCATCTGGGCAATGCTGAGCCGGTGCTACGTGGCCTCCTCTGAACTGCTCAGGCAAGAATGATCCTTGGAGGGCACGTAATTAACAGGCGATGCAAAACAAGATGCCGTGAAAAAAATATGAGACATTTCTTCTAACAAGGGGAAAGCTTGGAGATGAGCAGGTGATGAGTTTGTAATGCCTCTTCTGAAGAAATGCCTGCTGGCGCTCCCATGGACAGCTGGGCTGCCAACCCAACTCTGGTGTTACGATCAGAGGAGGTGCAGAGGGGATTTGGCCTTTCCATCAGCACTGTGGGTAGCATTTGCACCCCAGTCCTTGCCGGGCACCCACCCTGTGGCTGCCCACAGCTCTAGCCTGGGAGCTGCCTGCTTTCTGATGGGGGCTCAGGCAAGGCTCGTCCCCCCCTTACACCAGCCCTTTACAGCAGCACATGCCACCGGCAGTGACTTACTATTCTGGTATTTGCTGAGCCCAAGGGGGCTGTCAGCAACGGGGATACAAACTGCCCTTCTGCCATTTACACGGCAGCGATGGGATAGCTGCAGGGACTGGCCACACGGATCTGTGCTCTAACAGACGTTTGCACACTTGCAGCATCCCAGGTGCAGGCTTGGAGATGTCACCACCCGTGCTGCTGCATGAAACATGGGGAGCTGCTGCAGCACTGGCATTGCAAGGCTGCCAGCTGTGGACCTTGCCACAGCAAATGCAGAAGGCAGCAGACACCCCTGGGTGGCTGAAAGCCCAGAATCCTTCTCCTCCATCGTGAGATCTGGAGCCCCAGCACTTGCCAAGCAGTTTTTACCATGAGTAAGAGGAGCCTTAAATTCATTGCTGGTGTTGCCACCCAAATCCTCACGGTTTTGACAGCCTTGGGTGCTGAGGCGGCTCCTACCAAAAGCTGCCTCCTTGCAGCACCTCCTGGGGCTTGCTGAGCAGGTGCTGGCTATAACAGTTTGGCTGTTCAGAAAGCACAAAGCACCCTGGGAGGCTTACAGGTGCCTCTTAGATTTATACACGCTCATGACAAAGCTGCTGATAGCAGGAGTGAGCAAGGAGCAGGGGGAACACAGCTCCGGCTGTGCCCAGGTTGAGGATTCTTACTTGCAGGATCCTCCCTGCACAAAGCTGGAGGAGGTTTTTATCCACTTCTCACAGCTCTGGGAAGCTCAGGCTGCCCTGAAATCCCTCTTCCCACTGTGACTTGGTAAATAAATAAAATCCTGTTCCCTGCTGAGCTCGGTAGTAGAAACAGGGCTGCCGAGGCTGCAGACAACCAGCCTTCCCTGGGCTTTGCCAGGGCCGGCAGGTAGAAAGCAGGGGCCAGCAGGGCGGTTTCGCCGGGGAATTAAGGAACGGCAGTGCAAACATTTCCATGTCCAGCCCTTTGTCACTGTGGTTTGCTAATGCCCCTGTGTAACATGGGGTATTTGAGCAGATGCCCTCCTTGCACATCCCTGGTGCAGCCCCCGCTGCTCTCCCCTTCAGCACAGCAAGCTTCAGCGTCTCACCCCCTCCCTCGCTCACGTGTTCAGGCTATGAATTCCCCACATCTCTCAGAGTACATTAAAAAATCAATGTAATTACGCAGCAAACATTAATTATGATCAAAAAATGCAATTGAGAGGTATTGATCTGGAGGAGGGCTGCAGCTAGCCACTAAATTACCAAAAACCAAGTCAGTGGGGCTGAGGCCATGGGGATGTGTGGCCAGTTCAAACAGCAAAGCATCCTTGGAGACACCTGGTTTGACAACTTTAGTCTCTGGTTTCTTTTACTGGCTTTTCCAGCTCACGGCGTAAGTAAGTAAAAGTCAAACAGAGGAGTGGATGAATTTAATGTGTGTGTAGATATATCTAGGTGCCCCTGGTCATGACAGCCAAATCCTAAAGGTTTCAGCATGATCAGGCATGGAGTCACTGCAGCCACATCAAAGGGATGGGTGGTGCAGACCCTTCTCAGATGGTACTGTAAGATACAGGAATAAGTCAACCTGGTAATTTGCTCACTGCAAAGTCTTGCTCATCTCCATCTTTTTCCCCCAATCTTAGACCCTTAATAGGCTCTTTAGGTATCTCCATGATGGGCAGAAATGAAATTGTGGTCCGACAGCAGAAGAAACCCAGAGCAGAAGTGTGGCTGGGAGCATCTTGCCCAGGCGTATGAGGGGGGGGACAGCTGGCAGGACCCTGGGTAGGTGGGATGAATTGGGCATAACCCCTGTGGGCACTGGGAGGTTGGCCAAGACCTGGTATGACTGGTAAGAGGACACGAGACAACATGAAGCAAATTGTTTGTCTCTGCCTGTTAACCCCAAGGACATGGCTAATCCTGCTTGGGGTGCTGGCGAAACCTCATCCCTGCGGTGGGAGAGAGAGTGGGACTTGCATGGAAGTGCCCTCCATGCAGAGGCTTCTTCAACTGGCCGTTGAAGCCCTCCCACACACCCTTTACAGCCAGTGCTGGCTCTCAGCCCACCTTGCTCTTAGGAAGCTTTTCCTGAGCATCTAACCCAAGGCCACTTGGCTGCAGTTTAAGCCTATTACAGCTTGTCCAACCCTCGACCAATTGATCACTGTCATTTTTATAACTGACTTTTCCACACTGGATGAATGTTACACCCCCCTCCGCCTTCAGTTGTCTCTGTCCTGGAGCATAAACCCAGCTCCTTCAGTCCATCTTCCCGGGGCATGTTTTCCAAACTCTCTGAACTCCCTCAATTTGTCTGAATCTGTCTTAAAGTTGTGATGGCCAAACCTGGAAATATATGTCTCCTGCCGATGCCTCACTAGCACTAAATAGAGCCAAATAAATAACCTCACTGTCTTCCGTCTGAAATTATTAATACATCTGCGAGCAAGATGTGCCTTTTCTTTCCCTTCCTAAAGCATCAGGTTATTGTCTGCTGCTCAGTTTGAGGGCTACTCCACTGCTCGAGCCTTGGCTGCTCTCCTGCTGGCTTACCGGTTCTTCCCCATCTTATATCTGCGATTTTGATATCACCTTCCTAAGTGAAACGCTTTGCACTTGACTTTATTGAATTTCAGTGTATTGATTTCAGGCCATTTCTCCAATTTATCAAGATCATTTTGCTCTGAGGAATCTTGCAGCTGCTTGTCTTGTATCTGCTCTGTGGACAAAAGGTCTTTAGTCCTCAGGGCTCTCAAGCTGGGACTTTGCATTAGTCCTTAAAATAGTGAGAAAGAACCACATGGGAGGCATGGGGACGGTGCAGGATGGAGGTGTCAGGCTGGCTCACACAGAAATGGCCCCACGCTGCCCTCGCAGCCAGGCAAGGTGCAGAAGCAACAGGAGGAGGTGGAACAAGCATGATGGAAACACTAATGGGTCCCCGAGGGTTGAGAGCAGGGATACTTGCTAACTGATGCTGGGACTCTGCTGCAGTCTCAGGGACAGCCCTGGAGCCAGGAGGATAGAGGGAATATGAGCACTGGGTTTTAATGCTCCCTCCTTCTTTTCGTGTCAGCATGTGATGAGCTGCCCTGTTCCCACCTGGGGGCTCACCAGCAGACCAGGAGAAGCCCTGCAGCATCGGGCATTAACAGCACTGCTAGGGGACAGCAGAAAACGGACTAAGATGGAGACAGAAGTCCACCCTGGTGTGCACAAACCAGGTCAGGTGGTTTTATTGTTGTTATTATTATTATTGTTGCCCAAAGGTTGGAGTGCTCCACTGTTTAAGGCAGAGAAAGAGGCTTGGGAAGCTGCTGCTTGTCCCAGGATTGAAGGAGCAGTCCCCACTGCTTGGCACATGAAGAAGCACAAGGCTTTGGGGGAGCATTATGGACCTACCACAACACCCACCTTCCCATCGCACTTTCCTCCCTCTGCTTCTCCCATCAGCTTTCTAACAGCCCCTTCCCCTGCCTCCTCCTCCTCCTCCTGCCCTCTAGGGCAGGCTGAAGGTCAGTCAACAATTACTCAGGTACCGGGAGGTATTTCCTAGAAAACTTTGCAAAAAATCACTTCCTGCAGACCTGCCTCCTGATAAGTCCCCTTCTTCCTTGGGGGGCAGGCAAAACAGCTGAGCTTCACTGCAGCTGAGCTGCAGGCACAGTGGGAGGGCTGGGGAAAACATCGGGAGAGAGATGCAAACAAACCTGGGGAGGGGGCAAAGCAGATGTGTAATGGAAGGGCCGGAACAGCTTGGGAGATGGCAGTGAAAATGGTTTCCTTGGGAAAAGTCTGGCAAGCCTCAACTGGAAAAGGGACAGCAAGGGAGAGATGGGAGAGCTCCTCCGGGTGCAGAGACCATGGGGAGAGAAGAGAGAAGAGGATGGAGGTTCAGGTGAAGCCCCAGCAGCCGTAGGAGCTCACCCCGGCCCTTGACATGGTAACGATGCAGACACAGACGTGTGATAAGCCCTGCTCTGCACACACTTTAAAATCTAAGTAGCTTATGAATAAGTAATAATCCCTTATTCCCAGTACCATAATCTATATTTAATTAAGAAAATAACTAAACGGTGGCAGTAAAAGGGGCTGTGTGGGGAAATGGAGACAGAAACACTGTCAGATAAGCTGCAGTAAGAAGGGAAACAAATGGCAGCCTCAGCATGGCAGAGGCAGCAGAGCCACGGCCTCCAGCTTGGCTGTGAACTCAAGGCAACCTGGCCTGCAGGAGAGACCTGTTTACAGCAAAGTCTGCTACAAGCAGCTTCTTGGGTCAACAGGTGAGCTAAAGGTTGGCCAACAGGGACTGGGCCATTCACATGCAAGTGTGAATTCTCCCTCCTGTTCAGTCCTGGTGGTGATGCTGGACTGCGCATGGAAAGCAACGCACCAACGTGCCAAGGCAGCCCATGCCCTGTAGGGGAGCATTCAACAGCACCCAAAGCAATGCCTTCGACACTGCTACAACAAGCTGTTTGGTGTCTGCATCTTACAACGTTTCTGTGCTAAAGCATCCTTGGCCAGGATGCTCCAAATATCTTGCATTGCCAAATCAAAGAGCTGACTAGCACTCAGGGCTGGCATGCCAGCATAATCCATGCTGTTAGACTGGAAGGGGCCATGCCAGGCCAATGCAGGGCCAATGCCCAAAGCATGTAGAGATGTTCATATTATGTATGCAAGAGCTTGTCAGCCTAGGCCAGAACCTATGGCAGTGCTCTGCTGGGTCCCTTACTGCACCCCTGGGACCACCGTCCTCCTCACCGTCACCTCAGCACCCAGGGGCATCAGCTACTTTTTTCAGAGGTCTTTGCCAACTTGGAGCCAGTGCCAGGCCAAAGGCAGACGGGAGTTTGGCTTTTCTCCTGGTGTCTGTGCTGAGGACACTGCGGATGGTGCTGATGTCAGCTCTGATCAACCTCCACTTTGGACAGAGAGAAAAAGATAGCGGTGTGTCTGTAGATAGTCCAAGTACTCGGCACCTGCGTCCAGAGCCCTTCCAACATCACCAAAAGCACTTCCTGGCTATAGCCCCAGACCTTTCCCATCTGGCATCTTCCACTAGTTCCCCAAAGCATCACTGGAGCCTTGCTTCGTTAATAATGTTTTGTTTATCCTTTCACTTGTGGGATCTGCAGGTGACAGATACCCCTCTGCTTCCTTGGATTGTCAGCAGTGGAACTGAGAGCATGTTTTAAAAGCTGGGTTAAAGAAAAAAAAATCTCAGTCCACATACTATACATTATAAATAGACAGTCTGGTTTTTAAATTGAAAACCAACAATAATCACTGCTAAGAGCCTGCTGAACAAAAGCAGCCTTATTACCACTGGGACAGATTCATTCTTACGAAAAGAACACAAATATTTTTCAAGCTGCTCTTGAGCTCCTGAAGTTGCTAACGTCCTGCTGCTTCCCCTCATCTCTTTCCCAGGGAGCTGCAGGAGGCACAGAGCCGCAGCGGGGATGGCGAGAGTCGTGTGGGCAGTGTAAAGCAGGGACAATCCCTTCAGCTACGGGCAGGAGAAAGAGAGACGTAACTTTGGGGGAGGCTTAGCTAAACCAGGCTGCCGAGGGAGAGAGATGCCATCAGTTTTCAGTTGCCCTGTTTTCCTCTAACTGCTGTTTTACGGCAGGGTGACAGGAGGTCTGGAGAGACCAGCGGCTTAGTCTGGGGTGGAGCTGAGGAGTGGGGTGCGACAGGCTGTGTTGCAAGAGGGACAGCCATTCAGGTAAGCTTGTCTTTCAATTCCTATTAAGCAATAGAGAAAAGCACAACGTCCAGAGAGGACCTGGTGTGCACAGAGCCCACGAGTGCACATTGGGCACCTGCCACCACGAAAGTACTGTGCTGAGAGGTATGGTCCACAGCAGCTTGGTGGGCAGGCGTATGAGCTGCAGGGACTTCTTGGATTTGGGTTATCAAGGGGGACAGCCGAGACAACTCTACCTCACTGTCCTATCAGAGGTGTCACACTGCCAATAGCAAGGTCCAGACATGGGCAATGAACGTGCTGAGGGGCCTGCAATGCCTGGAAGTAGAGGGATGGAATCCCCAAAACTGCCTGCCCTCCACTCCTTGACCAGAACAAACGACCGGAGCAGGGAGATGGGTCTACAGAAATTTCCATGGGGAGCAGGGTGCATCTCAGCAGGATGAAGAGCATTGCCACCAGGCATCAGGGCTGGGAGAGAGCACAGCAGCCAAGCATGGGAAGGGGATAACCACCACTCCTGCAGGGTGCTGCCCCTGAGGCACTTAGAGTGGTGGGCTGAGATTTATGCCCTGCAGAAACGTCACCCAGGGCGCCACAAGGAGTCCAAGGGCTGTCCAGCGGGTGCATGGCAGGCTGAGTTGTCATACAGCACAGACACGGGAAAGGAAAATGAAAGCAGCCCCATGCCAAGATCCTGAGATCTTTCTTTTCTCTCTTCCCAGGCCATAGTGTGGTGAGATCACTAGAAGCTAAGTGCTGTCTGCTAATTCTAATCTGCCACGTACTTTGGGAGCAGCATGGCACTTCAGAAGTCAGAAACGTGCTGCGAAGGTGGCCGCCAACCCAGAGCCAGGAGCATGGCTTAGGCAGGTGGGAGACTGGAGCCAGTGGAGCTAACACTATTTTATCTGGGTTTTGGTCCCTGAATCAGAGGGCTGGACAGCATTAGCCATTACTGATCTGGAGCCAGCATCTGAATGACTACAGAAGAAACTAACACTCGCTGGATCGCTGCCTGGGCACTGTTTCAGGCACAGCTGCCAGCAGGCTCATGCAGTTGGTCTGTCCTGTGTTACGATCAGAACAAGTGACGTGGGACTGACAGCATCCCACAGCTCTGGCCACACCAGCAGTTACCCTGAGCACAGCACTGGAGCAGCCATACCCTTGGAGATGGGGCTAAGAGGGTCTTCTCTCTGCCAGAGTCTGAGTGTGGCTGCTGGGGAGGGAGCATGGACTTGTAAGGTTGACCTACTAAGTGATGCTGACTGCTCCATGTTGGAAGTTGCCTTTCTGAGTGCAGAGTGCAGGTTCAAATGTTACTGAGAGATAAGAAAGGTGCAGCCTTGGAGATGGAGGAGAAAGGAAAGGAACAAAAACAATTTAATAATGAATATATTATGTAGACATGTCATGCCTCTTGCCTGCTGGCATGGATTAATATCCATAAATCAGAGAAGAAAGGACTGTTTTTAATGCTGGAGATGGATGCTGGTCCTCAGAAAATTGCTAAGGGGGCATTAATGAGGAGAGACATCTGGGAATGGCTCCAGGTGCATTGGCTGCATGCACGGTAAATTCTGCAGAACCGTTGTCAGCTAAAATTTATTCCTGTGCTGCGGATGTGTGTGGTCCATGAGGACAGAAGTGTGGGGACCATGGATCCCCATGTAGAGGCATTGGTCAAGCTCAGGAGGAAGGTGGACAGTCCCTTGGTGCTCTGCTCCACAAGGCAGCTTGTCACCTTCCTTTCTCCAGGCCTGGGCTTGCACATGAGGAAAGCTCAGCAAGAAGGTCCACACGGACTAAGTGACAGGACAGTCTCAGCCTGGGAAAGCCAGGAGCCAAAACTAAGGTGGGGCATGCTACTACTTCCATCCTGCCTCTGCTGGGCATGCAGTCACCAGAGATAGGAGTCAGGGACAGGGTTATCTCACAGCCACCACCGTGGCCATGACCCAGAGGATGGGGAGCAGCATCTCCTCCTGCTGTTTAAATAAGCATTGGATCGGCCAGAGATAAGGATCACCCCTTGGTACTAGAAGGAGCCCTCCAAATATGAAAGAAGGAGCTCTGATGTGACATGGAAGGGACAAAGGGCAGAGGCTCAAAGCATGGAGCGTCTCTCTACGACATTTCTGGAGCCCACCCTGAGGGTGGCTGGTGGGTATCTGGGCAAGGGCCAATCGCCCTGTTGAACAGGCACAAGCCCCAGTGTATTAATTAGTCTGCCCTCCTCGGGATGCTTCCCTTTCAGAAGCACAAGACCCCTGCCAGGATTTCAGAGGGACATTAACCTCAGTGGAGATGGCACAGCGTGACCTTTCACATTCCCAGGAGGGCTCTACATGGCAGGGGCTGCTATCGGGAAGCGGGGGGTCATTTCTGCTGTCAGTACTTTTTCCTAAGGAGAGGGTATTAAGTGCCAGGATTTCATTAATCACATTTCATGTGCATTTTAAAACCCCTTGAAATCTTCACTTTTTAAGAACATCGCCCTAGCCTTTTCCCCTCCTACCCACCCTGTAATCTGGTGGTGGTGGCCTCTCGTGCATGCTCTCCCTCTGCCCTTCCCGGGACCACCTCCTTCCACTTGCACTGACCCACTTTAGCCGTCAGATTTACAGCTGAGCGGTTCACCCGGGGGAAGAGGCTGGATTCACAGAATAAATTTGCAGAGCCAGGGAGCCAGCTGGGGACGAGTGAGCAGAAACTGTCTCTCCAGGAGAGAGACACCCACACCCGCGCGCATGGGGAGAGGCGAGAAACCTACCAGGGAGACGACTGGGAGCAAAGGATGCTAAGAAAGCATACATTCACGGTATGAATGGATTAGAGGGGGAAAGGGAAAAGAAAACAAGGCAGGAAGGCAGCGAGGGAGGGAAGGGCATGGCAGAGAAGGGCACAGGGCAGCAGGAGGGAAGCCCGCCAGCCAAGGAAAGGAACCCCACCACAGCACAGCTGCTATTTTTCAGGTTGCACTGCAAGAAAAAGGTGTGATTTGGGAGAAAGCTTGGTCCTAGAAATCTGCTACCAGGAGGGTGACAAGGGACGTGGGTAGGGCAGGACAGGGAGCAGGGAAGTTGCTGGCTTGGAGGGGGGAAAGGGGAGGTTTGGAGGATCTCGAGGGCTGCAGGGACTGAGGTGTGCAGAGGGAAAGGAGGGATGGAGGAGGCTGAGTATTTGGAGACACCTCAGCATTTCAGGGCTTATTTGAAATGAGCAGCCAATTCCTTTGAGATTCACCTCTCATCTGATGGAGCAGTCCCGGCTCCTGACAGCAGAGCAGACGTAGCTGCCGTCCCAGAGTCCTGGCGGAGGGCTGGAAACCCCAAGCACAAGATCCGGAGGGTTGCTACAAGCAAACCCATGTGGTGACATGAGAAAGCCATGCTGGGGCCGAGCTCACAGGCAGACAGGCTTAGCCCTCGGAGAGCAGGGAATTGCTGCCTGTCTGTGTCTCTCTCTGTTTTCCCTGATTTTATTGTGTTTTGTTTAATTGAATCACACACACACATGCACACAAAGCCCCAACTCGTGGTGTAAAGTCTATAAGGAAACAAGCTGCAAATTAACATTCCAGGAGGAGCGATGCTGAGCAAACACATGACACTCAGCACGAGCCGCAAGCAGGAGGGAGCGAAGCAGCGGGAGGAAAGGGGGAGAGAGGAGAAACCTGCGGAGAGGGAAGAGGGAGATGCAAGAGGGTTTTCCAAGGGGAAATGGAGCACAAAAGCAGAACAGGGGAAGGAGGAAACCCCAAAAGAAGAAGGGAGAGGGCAGCAGAGAGAATGCTGGTGTTACCTATAAGGTCACTGTGCCCAGAATCTGCCTGATGCCTGTGCGGAGCAGTTTGGAGCATGGGAAAAGAAAGCTCCCACAACTCAGGGCTGGGGGATGGCTGGGCTGAAAGGACACGGCTCAAAGTTCCAGGGGTCCTTCGCTGCTCCAGGGCTCTCCTGCCCAAATATGAACAAAACACCCCTCTGGACACAGCACCCTAGTCCAGCTAGGCCTCCGTCATGACCTGCTCAGCCTCTCTCGGCGTGGCAATCATACCCCTCTCTCAGCCCTCGGCTCAGCTAGGACCCCCACTCCCCTTTCTCTCGTCATGTCTGGTGTACCTGCGGCTCCCTGCAATACGCTTATCCTCAGGAAAATATCAGATCCTGAGGAATGATGGACAGGCAGGATGAGACCATGATGTGCTGGGGGATGTGCTCCAGCACTCCCCAGGCTCCTCATCCCCAAGGAGCAGCACCCCAATAGGACCACCCAAACCCTGGATGACCGGTGCAGCCCTCAGCCCAGCCAGAGCTGTCGGACCAGCAATCTCCTCCACTGTGACCACAGTGCAGAGGACAGGGACACCAGAAGGGAAGGAGCATCTCCAGGATGGAGGGTTGACTGTGCAGAAATGTGGCTCTCTGGCCTCTCCTCACCTCCCAGCTCACCCCTGCTCACGAGGTGCTGGGAGGTAGCGCAACACTGATCAGCCACTCCACGAGATAAGATGCTCTTCAGTGCTGGAGAAGTGCAAGGTTAAAGGACATGAGCATCCTGCCCAGGCTTGCTGTGACAAGCCTCACATGTGCTTAGTCACATCCAGCTATGAAGCCACTCTGGAAACCAAGACATTTATTCAAAGGAGCAGCAGCTTTGCACACACATCTGCCTGTGTGAAGGAGAACTTCAAAAGGGCTGACAGTCATGGAGCCCAGCAGTAACCTTTGGCTAATTAGCTGTCTTGATTTCCTTGCAGTTTATTTTTACACTTCTTGGGCTCTGAAATGCATTTACTGTAATGTCAGGAAGGTCATGGTAAATATAAAGCTTCCTAGCAATAACTATATCTACCCCACTGGGCTTTTGGGACTGATAGCTACAGCTTGGCGCAGGCTGAGACCGCTCCGCTGAGGTTTTTGCCTTGCACAGGACTTACTGAGACTGCTGGTGGCAATGATAAAGGCTCCTGGGGCAAAGCAGGTATATGCATGGAGCACAACGAGCACAGAGCAGAGGGCACGTGTGAAAGTGCTTTCAAATCATAGATGAGCAGGAAAGACAGAGGGACGGGGAAGCCTGCAGCATGCAAAGCCAGGAGCCAGCTCAGGAAGGGAGCGATGCTGAACCTGCAGAGAGGAGCAGGTGGGACCCCATTCTAAGCATTAATTAAATCATCAGCTGGAGCTGCTGTCCAGAGAGCCTTCCTGCTCCTGGAACACAGGTGACACAGACTCTCTGTGACCCTTGTCGGAAGGAGGGGACTGTCACGGGCTGGGACCTGACTTCCCAGGGCCCCCCTAGCAAAGCCCACCCCACAGCCCTGGCTGACACCCCCTCCGTCCCAGGAGTTTCCTGCACTCCACAGACAAGAGTAGGTTTGCATGTCAGCACTGACGACTTCCATTTGGCCAAGGTTAAACTGTGGGTGACCACAGCCTGAGCTATTCCTGCTTCTCTCCATAGGGGCACGCAGCCCACGCTGCCGGCACCTTGCAGAGCATCTGTCTCCCACCACCTCCTGTGGGCTCTGGACCCGGCGCTGGGCAGAGACGTGAGACCGGGCTGACCCGCACCATCAGGAAATGCAAAGGGTAAGAAAATATCTTCACTATCTCCGCGCTGTGATCTCCAGCACAAACCACTCAATATGTGGCTCCCCCTGGACTGTGCACAGAGAAGATCAGTGGAAGGAAACTGGAGAAAAGACCGGTGCATTAATGATCAGAAATGAAGCAACGCTCCTCTGCCCCCAGATCAGTGCTACGCTGGCGAGGAGACCTCTGAATACCTGCAGATGGGTGGCAGGCACCCAGCACTTCAAAGAGCCTTCCCCCCTTGGCTGCCGCTCCGCCTGCCTGGCTGGGTGTCAGTCTTCAGGATTGCCCCAGGTACCAGTCGGGAGAACTTGGTGCCAGTTAAAATCCGGGCTGTTGCATCCTTTGAACTGCAGAGAAACAAAGCCTGTGAATTCAACCTTTGCCTTTTTTTTTTTTTTTTTCCCCCCCAAATGATGTCAGGAGTTGAAGAGACAGAACAGCACTGAGTGCAATTGCTGTCGAAAGCTTCTGGCTATTTCAGCACGCTGCTTGAACTCCACCAGCGGAGGCTGTGCTGGAGTTGGTAGCCCAGCTGCTTGGCTCCAGATCTTTAATTTTAGGGGTCAAATCATTATGAAGTCTCTCAGGGAAGTTAATAGGAAGTTTACCTTTGCCTCAGCTATGTAAAATCAACAGGAAATTCCCAACTGCCCATAACGATAAACTGTCCCATCTCCAATCCCAAGCATCCCTTCCTACGAGTCAAACTCATGTTATATTTTCATTTTTAAACCGACTCTTACAATTAAAGCTTATGCTGCCTGATCAGAACCAAAATGTCTTGGATGACTGGCAATAAGACAAAGGGCTTGATTTTGGGGCTGACATCAGCCAGCACTCAAATCTGAGCCTCCCCCCTTCTTCTGCTGAGGTCCAGGTATTTCAGGACTGAGCTCTCTGCTAGAATGATGCACCTGCATCTTTGCAGCGCAAGGCACAACACAGCTCCATTCAGCCCCTCGGTGTGCAGCCACTTGGGCCCTGACTGCACCAGCAAATCTCTTTGGCTAGCACCCAAGCACCTTAAAAGCCCTTTGCAGCTCCCTGTACCAACAACCTGCACCTGGGTTGCTTTAAAGAATGAATACCATGGGCGCAGTTTCAAAGCATCTTGCTGACCACAAGGCTTGTGAGCAGAGCAAGGCGCTTTGGTACCTAGAATCTTAAAACCACACACAGAAATGATGGTGAGCAGTAAGCAGCGAAGGTTTCAGCGACAAGGAAGGAGTTATTGTGTTGCTCCAAGATGGCTAGGAGGGACCTGCAGCACTGAGCCCTCACCCCTGTCAGCCCTTTTATTGCCCATCCCTGTATACCTCGGGCAGATGCGGGGGACACCCGTGTAACCCGAGTCCTCTGGCATGGCCAGAGCCATGGCATGATGCGGGGATCCTTTAAAGGAGTTGGTACCATTCACGAAGGGAAGGTCCTGAGCTCATGGGTCATGCATATATATGTGCGTATACATTATTTATACCCTCCACATGACAGCTGCTGGCTGTAGCTACAGACTCTCTCCACTGATGCCTCTCTCTGAGTCATGGCTGCACAGAGCTCCCTGACAGACCTGGAGGAGACGTGGTAAAATCCCAAACATGAGTATTGCATCAAAGGTACAGTGATTATCAGAGCACAGATAAATAACAGCTTCCTCACAATTTTGGGGGCGGGAGGAGAGCTAGGGCTGTCTAACCACCCTCCTGGAGCTTTTGTCCTCGGGGGGGTGGCAGTAGCACAGGGTCCAGACCCAGGGACACAGCATGCCTGTGCTCGTGGCTCCAGGACCGGTCCCAGATGCTCCATTGGGGTGTGTTGGGGGTGTCTGTCCACACTGCTGGCAGAGGTGCTGGGGAGCTCGGCAAGGAGCTGGTGGGTGGACTTGAGTGGGATTTCTCCTGCATGGAGAGCTCTGACAGTCCTTCACGCATGCCTGGCTGTGTAAGTCACTCTTCGTTTGGCTGACACTTAGGAGAAAGCCTCATGCGAGGCTTTTAGAGGATGTTGCACGCAAATGGTGGGAGATTGCCCCGCATATCCTCATGGATGGGCTGTGGCGAGCCGAAGCCCGTGACACTGTGCAGTGTAAAATGAAGAGGGGTGGCTGGGACAGTACCAGCAACCTGTCCTGCCACTGCATCTCTCCTCGTGATGATTTTCCTTCTCTCATTACTGTCTTACTTATTTTCCCCAGGACTTCGGCCTGCTCCGAAACTGCTGTCGCGTCAGCTGCCCCAAGATGCGGGAAGGATATGTGAGCAACCTGATGAATGCAACAGCCACTTCTGACAGCAGGTAGCCTGCACTGCAATGGGCATTCTTATTTACAGCTACTTTTTCAACCAGCCCTTGAGGCTGGACAGGAGGTTTTCCACCCATTTGATGCTGGAGCCCAGCTCTGGGGGACAGCTGTAGTCCCAAGGAATCAGTGCCCATGTACAACCCTGCCCAGCACCACCAGGCTCCAAGGCCTGGGGACCAGCACGGGGTAAAGACCGCCCCATCCTACCCCCCTCTGGGAATAGGGACAAGGAGCAAGACATCGGGGAGGATCGTTACTTTCATAGTGGGTTTGCTAGCAGGGAAATCTGCTCCTTCCAACTCCACCTCTCTGCAGAGTCAGTGACTCCCCCCACCAAGCATTACATTTTATTCTATAAGTGCAAAGCAATTTCCACTGAGGGTAGGGACACTGAAGCACAGAGAAAGAGGAGAATAATATCTTATCTTTCTTTAATCCCCACCATCCCAAAGGATCCCAGTGCCGTTTGCTTTACTTTCTATATGTATGCACAGTTAATTAGCATTACCACAGAACTGCAGGTATTCTCAGACTTAGTAGAGGGAATATCTTGTAATAGAAGGGTAAGCAAATTGTTTCTGCTGTTTCTATTACAGCCAACTTTGATTATCCAGGGTAATAGGATAACAGGGACAAAGCAAAAACATGGATAACATGAAACCTATGCAAATTAAGCTAGAAAAAAGTGATGCTGAAAGTAATGGAGGAAAGAAAGGTCAGGGATACTGATTAAGGAGCACGGAGATCCCTGCACTAGTGCTGCCCTAAGCTCAGAAATCCATACATGATGGTACCTGGGCACAGTAGTTACGGAGCAAATCTATAGGGTCTGTCACTATGCAGAGGAAGCAGAGGCATCTCCTGCACAGTAAAGCCAAGCTGCAGCAGAGGGAAGCGAATGCATTAAAGCAGAGCATTTCAAAGCCTCCATGTGAGGGATTTGTCATTAAAATGAATAAGATTTGGGCACTCAACCCACCTCCTCCCTACATGAGCAGGAAGAAGCCCAATTTAAAGGTCAGCATCTTAATGGCTTTCGCTGTGTATATACCAGGATAATTCCTCTCCAAACAGAAATCCAGCACCTGCTTGGTGAGCCACAGCCACTCTTTGAAGGAGCACGACGAGAACATCCACAGCTGAGGAGGTATAGGTATACAGATAGGTATAGCATCTCCATTAAAACAGGAGCAGAGAGGCTAGAGGAGAGAAGAGCTGACTCCAACCGCATCTCCTCGCAATACAGCCCAAGTTGAGGCGACGAAACAGCACTTGAGTTCCTCTGTAGTCCCCCCGTCTCGGCAAAGACCAAATTCACTCTGCTCTGCCAGAGGGGATTTTCAAATCCTCGGCACCAATATCGTGGAGGCAGCTCTGAAAAATCTCTGGTGGTGGGTGGATAAAAAGGGCACCAGTGTTGATGAGACAGAAAGAAGAGAGGGAGGAATCTTAGAGGAAGACAAACCTTCTTAATAGGTTTTATTGATTTAACCCAAAGAGAGAACAGTAGGGGGAAGTTTATGCCATTTAAATGCAAACCAGCAATAAAAATAATCATTAGAGTCATAATCTCAATCTGTTAGCATTTTATGTAGAAATGAGCTTAATGGGAAATATTTTCCATGTAAACTATTTGCATTTACTTAGTATGAATGAGTCTCTTAAATATAACTCAATCATTATCATGGACTCTTTTTAAAGGGTTGTTTTTAGTCCTCAGTTCTTTAAAGTGCCTGATGATTTCATATCCCCTGTTGAGCCTGACTTGGAGAAGCTGCTGGCCCACCCCAGCTGTGATCTGGTGTCCATACCTCTGTGGATATTCCTGTTTCCATACTGGATTTTGACAGCAGTGAGAAACCATCACTCTCACCCAAATGGTGCTGAGATTTTGTGACCAGCTAAGGAGGCTGCATTGCTTACTCAGATCTCGGGACCTTTGACTGAGGAAAAGTAACTTCAGAGCACTTTTCCAGGCCCTTCATCTTCCAGAAGTGAGAACAACCTGACAATCTTTCTTAGCTTTCCCTCTTGTAAAAGAGGAGAAAAATGTAAGTTTTTCCCTTTGCGGAGGAGCTGCATGGCTGGCAGTGAAGATGCTGGGCGGGATGCTCTTCCCCAGTGCAGGAGGGGAAATCGAACGTGTCCGCCTGCATTTCAGAAGGAGCTTTTCTGGCCAGTGCCATGTCCCCAAGATCAGCTCCCGCAGGGACACAGTGCCGCCCACGTGCAGGTGCTCAGGGGAGGTCACCGTCCCTGTGAGTCCCATGCCACGCACATCTCAGCCACAAAGAAAGAAATAAATACCCTCTTCTGCCTGGGGACACCTTTTAATCTTCTTGCTAGATTTTCATACACTAGTCCGGAGTCTCAGCTGGGCCATGCATGATCTCATTTAGCATTCCATCCACAGTGCTCTGCTAAACCAAGGCTGCTATTTTATGCCACGTGCTGGTAGGGGCTGGGGCTGCTCTCATTTATAGCACTGGGGGGTTCCCAGCTCACACCCTGCCCCAGAGGGGAAAAATCCCCTGGAGGTGGCCACCCAGACCAGCATCCCCAGTGCTGGGAAGCTCACAAGCCCGTTGCAGACCCACTGGTGGCAGGACGCTTGCAGGCAGCAAGTGCCAGAGCAGCAGCTCTCCAGGATCCAGGCAGATGCCAGGGTCCCGTGCCAGGGGCTGGATGGGCAAAAGCCACCGCAGCTCCTCGAGCGGGTCTGGCCCCGCGTCCACAGCCTGGCGAGCTGATCGAGGCCCCGATGCACTGCTGGTCACCAGGTCTCCAAACGCACACCGGACCTCACGCTGCGTGGGTAATTCAAGCTCGCAAGGGGGTTATTAAAATCCATTCAAAGCTAATGTCAGCCATTTCGGTGTTAATGTCAGTGGCTGAGAGGCACAGCAGGAGCGGGGGGAGAAGGACTTTGATTTCCCCACTTTAATTTCCAAGTGGAGTGGGCTCGGTGGGCAGCGGCGGGAGACGGGGAGCGGCGGCAGGTGGGAACGTGTGGTGCCGCGTCTCGTGCCACAGACGGGTGGGATTCGCAGTTTAATCCCATTAGCCGAACATTTCGCTCCATGTTTTACTTGACAGCATCTATCCCTTGCCAGCCGTTTCAGAGGCATGTTAGCTGCCAGGATCCCAGCAGGTGAGTCTGCCCGAGCACTCTGTTCCAGCGCGGTGGCTGGAAAGGGGCTGGTGGTGCTGGTCTGCACAGGGCTCCATCGGGTCTGGCAGGTGGGATTGGGCATCGCACCCAGGCACTTCCCATTGGGTGCATTTGGGGGTTCAAACCTCTTCCCCCAAGTTCAGCCTTGGGTCTGTGCTGACTCGCAGCTCCTCAAACCCGCTGGGGGTGAAAGCAGGGCTGGAATTTGCCCATGTCGGTCAGGCGAGTCCAAACCAGCCCCTGGATTTTGAAAAAAGCCGGGTAATTTCAGGATGTGGTTACCATCATGCAGGCTAAGATAAGAGTAATCAGAGCTTCGGGCCATAAGCCGATTCCTTGTGAGTCTCAGGAAGGAATTAGCCCCATCTCCTCCGCCCTGTGCCGCCCGGCAGCCTTTGCACACATGGGCACACACCTGGCGGGAGGCTGAGCCATGGACACACACGCATCCCAGTGCTTGAGGATGGAGACAGGGTGACAAGGACCCTGTGCCGAAGTCCCATGGGCAGAAGAAGGGGCATGGAGAGCAGAGAAAATCTGCTCTGCCCATGGTCCGCAGGGCAAGTATTGCCCTACCTCCTTGCACAAGCACAGCGGTCCTTGGACCGCGAGGTGTCCTTCCCCGGGAGGTCCCTGCCCTGTTCCTCCTCCGGTTTCGGCATCTGTTTGCAGCGGGGATTCCACCACGCTGGCTGAGAAATGCATCGCAGTCTCTTAATAGCTCATCCTGGCTGGAAGCTTTTCTTCGTATATAAATACTATGTGTATAACAGTGGCCTCGTTTCATACTATGCAAGTGCATCAGATGCAGTTAAACATGCTGAAGATGGCTTAAATGATCCAAATTTAACATTTGGTTATGTAGTCTGAAGATTTCATTGAGTTTCTAGGTTAGAAGGCACTGTAACTGTAGTCTGACCTCCTGCATAGTGAATTTTACCCAGGGATTTAGAGCAAGTCTGACCATCAAGCTCCATCCTTCTGACAGACAAAAATTAGCCTGGTTCATAAGCAAGAGGGGGGGCTGCTGGAAGCAGACTGATCACAAGTGACCCAAATACCAAAGACCAAAATGTTGACCAGCATCTCTGAAGGGCAGCAGATCCTGGCTGATGATACTGCCACAAACCAGGTTATTTTACTTTAGTTTGATTTGTGAAATGAAGGTAACAAACAGTTCTGGGGTCAAAGCTAGTATTCAAAAGCAATATTGGTATCACTGCTTTCACCTAGAAAACTGCTGCTATTCAAAAATCAACAGTATTAGAGAAAAGCAAAACTCTAGTGGCTGCCAGCGGTTGGTCAGATGGGTCAATGAGGTGGTTTAGGATGACAGGACCGCCAAGATGTATGGCACCAGCATATCCAAGTCCCACCCCATGTCCCTGCCCTCCTGCCCCGGTGCTGGGGTGGCTGGGGGAGAGGGGCCAGGGAGGTGGGAAGGAGCCGCGTCTCCCTGCGGCCGACATCTCTTGCCACGTGGCAGGTTACCAAGCAGCCGAGAGTGGGCAACGATTTCTTTTGCCAGTTTTCTAATTTATCTAATGAGCAAGAAAATAAATCAAGCTGACAGTCACCCAGGTGGTTTTGAGCCTCAGCTCCTCACAGTCCCCTTGTTCTTCCAGCCCATTTTATAACAGGGTTATGACCTGAGGACACAGCAATAACTCCTCCTATAATCTTTTCTTTACTAACGTCACTTAGCAGATGGAGTCATTTAGAGGTGCTCACGTTTAAATGAGTGGCTTGCCCTGAAAGGGACAGAGCTGGGGCTGCTGGCAAGGTTTTCGAGATTGTTAGCCTAGAAAATGCTTAGCAGGGGAAGCAGTTGGCAGGCAGATTTCACGGACATGGCACCGTTGTCCTCTGCCAGCAAAATTACAAGGCTGAAATCCTGGAGCTGGATGGGGCCAAACTGTTCACAGCAAACAATTTAATTGATGACTGAAGTGAATTGCCCAGGAGATGATTTTTAGTCATCTGCTCATTGCATGAAGCCGCTTGCAGAAGGGTCCGTGCAGTCGGGTGTCGGCAGCTACCTGCCCACATCAGGGATGGGCTGGCTGGGGCTCCCCATCTTGTGGACCTTCACCAGAGTCACCCGGGCACCTGCTCCCCCAAAGAGCAATCCAGTGCTGCGAGCATGGCTACTTCCACACTTGCCAATCCAAAGATACTACGCTTCCCTACAAATATTACTGCTCTTAAGCTTTTGTGGCTAGACCGGTGATGGAACCATGCAGAAGATCTCAGCATTGGCTGTTTGAAAGGGAGCCTGCACAATGTAAAGAAGAACAGCACCAAACTAAATAGCAACACCTACTTTTCAGCTTCTGCAAGAAATTCAGCGGCAATCTCAGAGGACTCTCCTCTCTAGCTCCCTGACCCCCTGCACAATGCTGCACAGGCTACCTTCATAAGCTCCTTTCATTTGGCTTAATAAAGTAAATTAACTTTCCAGCTCTTCCAAGGAGAATAGCCATGAAAATGTACCTTGAGATGAATGCTTGCAACCCTTGAAAATACCTCGTGCTTGTGAAAAGGCTTCTGAGAAATGAATAGAAGGGACAATAATTACCGAAGAAGGGGGAAATATTGTTCATGCTGGCTGGGCAGGATTTGACCCAGCCCTTGAAGAGGTTGGGGAGAAGAAGGAGGAAGGAGGCTGGGAGCTGAGACATTAATGGCAATCATTGTTCTGTGGGGAGCAATGTCTCACAGTGTCCACGGAGACCAATCTCAAATTATTCAGCCTAATAGTTCTCAAAACAAACTCTTATTCTGCTCTTTTGAGGCAGGCATGAAGCTTTCTCTTCAAGTCTCATTTTACATCTTTGGTAACTCAGTGCTGGATGGGATAACACTCAATTGTGAAAACCCTGCAGGAGCCTTTGATGCAAGCATCTTCAAGACGCAGGGCTTATCAGCTCAAATAACACAACTGTCTTTTATCCTTTGTGTCCCAAGCTCACTGTTTCAGCACTTATATTTGTAATTCATTGCCTGGCTCTGGGTCTGGATCCATCAGGACAGACAACCCTGTCTATCTGTCTGCATTGCTGAGATATTTGTGTCTGCCTGGAGGGACCTGAGCACCTAAGCTCTGCTTATCTTCAATAATGTTTAGGTTCCTAATTGGTTAAAAGTCACTTTGGAAAGGAGGTCTTAAGAGCTGTAGACTTGTGGATGCTTTCAAAATGACTACCCCCAGGGCAGGCTGTCCATCTTTCTCTCCCTCCCATCAAGGACTGTATTCTCTCGGTCCCATCTGGCCTTCAGAGATGCCCGTGCACCTCCAGCACTGCAGTTCCTCCCTTGCTGGCCAGGTCCAGCTCGTACGCTTTTCACCAGCACTACATCTTCTTCAAAAAAAGGCCAAATGATGTGGAAGAAGAAAAGGTGAAAACATGATAATAGCTGTGGGAAAAGGCTGCTGCTATAGACGTGACAATGCTGGAAATGGAGGCTCAGGGAAGTTTTTCTCCAAAAATTACTCTTTTCTATCTCAACAGCACACTGAAGGGAAGTTTAAGCACACTTTTTAACACCTTTTGTACTCAAATTCCAAATTCACCTGTCTTCCCGAGCAATAACAATCTTTTTTTATCCAGCTGCGCATTTTGCTATAGAAATTTGTTTCCATTAAACTATTCCCTTTTGTCCTCTTAAAAAGCATATTTTAAATAATAACAGTGTAAAAAAAATTATATACTACCCAAAAAACTCAACTCTGTCGACGGTGCACTCTTACACAAAAGTTATCTCTTTCTTTCAATGGACTGATGAAAACCCTTTTCATAATGTCAAGGTGGAGATGAGAAAGAGGGAGAAAATTTCTGAGTGCCCAGCACAGCTAGTCATTTCAACAGGAAACACAGGGCAAACTCTGGTCTTAGAAAACTAAGTTACAGCACCAACATGAACCTGATGTTCTCTTTCTGCTTTGTAAAACACAATTTTGTAGAAGTTGGGATGGAGGCACACGTTACACTTCTCATCTGGGGGAAAAAAATGCACTTTTTCCAAATTCCTTAAATCTTAACAGAAGAATGTGAAATCAATCTTAAAAAAAAATAAAAATAAAAATTATAACCATGGTAACTTTCACTACTACCACACTTTCAGGAGTGCAGCAGCCGCAGCTCAGCCATTCAGGGTTTCCCCGGGAAGGTCCATGCTTGGCCAGCGCTCAGAGAAGAGGCCCACCAGAAATCAAGAACAAGAACAGCGATATGAGAAATACAACCCTGGATCGCTGTCCGTGTCTGCACCAGCCTCTTCCCTCTTGGAAATGAATGCCATGAGGCTCCCCTTTGCGATCCACTCCTGGGGAGGATTTCCAGGTAGGTGAACCCTCCCCAGAGAGACTTGCTCCATCCACGCGATCCCTGTTGGCTCTCTCCCATGGCCGGCTGTTTCACACCAGCTACTTCTCTCACTCCGGAGATGCCGTCGACAAGGTCACCCCTTACCTTTGCACCTGTGTGTCGCTGCTGGTTCCTGCTACAGTCATGAACGTCTCCTAGTTGTTGTCTGCAGGGGCTGGGAGGCACACTGGACACAGCATTCGGGATCCCACCAGATGGTCACCAAGCCCAGTATTTGAACTGCAAGGAAAAAAAAAAAAAAGAAAACATTAGAGGGAGTTTCATCAGGGGGCACAAAAGATTGATTGACAGCTTGATTAACATAAAGCCATCCCAGGGACAGCACAGCTACTCAAGTTATGGATCAGACACAGAGACGCAGGGACCAGATGTGAATGGGAAGAGGACCAAGGGGAGGTCCAAATGAGATCAACTGCTCAACTTAGTTACTAAAACAGAAAAGAAATCCACCCGCCACCGGAGGAGGGACTGTAAGAAACGCTGGAAGGGGACCTGGGACTGAAGTAAGAGAAATGGCTCAAATGCCAGATGGGGACTGAAAGAGATGCAGGGGAGATGAAAGGCTCTGGGCATGCACAGGGCAGAAGGTACAAGACAGACGTCAATGCAGAGATCCTGGAGGAGTGAGGAGCCACTGCCACCACCAGCACCAGCCACCCAGCACGGACAGATTTTAATAAGCTTAATAATCATCCTTACACCTGGCTATTGGTCTCATAAATGTGTTTTTAAATCGTAAGTGTGATTTTATTGTCCTCATCGGCCACTTCCAACCCCCTCTCTGTTTTTCTCTTACTTTTGGATGCCTGGCTGGCCAGGGCTCTCTATGGTTACCACTGCTGTCAAGCTCCTGCTCACCTGTGATGCGAGACAACCAGTATAGCAAGAAGAAGTGACACTGATGGTAACAATACTCATCTTTGTGATATTCAATGTCTTGTTTTATTATCATCAACATAATAACAATAATACCAATATTAGTGACAACCATTTTATTATTCCTCCTGTTAGTAATATTCAGACATGACCTAAGAGGTATTTCAGAAAGACAACACAAATCCAGTGCAAGATCCAGGAGAACAGGGCAGTTAATTAAACGTCAGAGTGATGGACAGAGCTGGGACAAGTCTGGAACAATATCAGAGAGCTGGACAACCTCTGACAAGTGCAGGGGGATGGATGGATCTGGGACACCTCCTACCTACACACATCTTTAAACACAACATTGCTTCCTGCTCTGTCGCTGTTTCATTGACTTATGCAAGTGAGGAAATTTTCTGGAGAAAGCTGCCTTCCAAGCCGTGTCACTGATCATAGTCTGATCTGGTGACATTTTATTACCTCCAAATGGTGCAAAGGAAATAAAGAGCCCCATTGAAAATGACAGCATCTTAAATGTGGGTTTTAACCAGCATATGTGTGAACTCACAGCAGGTAGGATTTTTTTTTCGCAAAAGATTTCTTCTCCTTTTTCCAAACTAGACATTCACAAGAGAGGCAGGTGGAGGACAGCGAACGGGGAGAGAGAATGGCAGCTGGAGGGTGTTGCAAAACTCCAAGAATAATATTACAGAACAAAAGCAAGCCTGTGACAGATACCGGGCAATCTGTAAGTCATCAGGAGAGTGGAGAGCATAATAGACTAATCAATCAGGTAGACAAGGGTGAGAAGTGTCACAGGGAGGCAATAGGTAGTTGGAGGTCAGTTATGAAATATAATCTTTAAATTGGAAGGAGAAGGACAGTAGCGCAAGAACAATGACAGGTATTTGAATGCAGGTAGGTGAATGTTGGATTGGTGATTTCCAGGAGAGCGAATGTCGGATGAGAATATTATGGGGGTAAGAAAAAATAACCTGGTATTTTAGAGACGGGCACATATTCTGTAAAGTGAAAGGCTGAACTGGTGAGACTTTAAAGTGTAGCTCCATTTCAGAAAATGCTGTTGAAAGACAGACAGTGGGGTTCCCTGTTGCTTGTGCCTCTGGGTTTCCAGACAAAGTTTGTCAGGTTAGAAGCAAAAAAAGTGATGCTTTTCCTAAGCGTCAGTCCTGCAAATACCACCTGGGATCTGAAAGCCAAGCCAGATCCTTTCTAGCTTGTGCTTTCTCATCAACGATCCTGGCATGCGTAATCTCTAATCTAGTTAGCTAAGATGCAGGGAAGTTGCACGCTGCCATGCATGAGAAGATGGGGATTCTGCAGGTGAATTTAATTATTCATCCTACAGAGAAAGTGGGAGTCAATAAGGCACAGCTCACTCTCCATTAGCTATCTGGGCTGCACAGTGACAAGAAGAAGCCAAGCAGCAGCATTTACTTCTCTTGCTAAGCTAAGCAGGTATAGCACTGTTACACCCAAAGAAAAGCTTGACTTAACATGAAGTTATTCCTACCAACACTTTTCTGACCTTAACTGCATACTACAAAGGTGTCACACAGTCCTTCTAACAACAGCTAAACCCAAGCAATTAGAGCTGAATGAACAATTCATAATGAATAATCGGTTTGGCGAACTTCACCTCATTTTATGCTCACAAAATGTTCACACACAGATTGCAAAGTTCTCCCATTTCTTTGTTAATGGAAATAACTTGCCATTTCCCCCCCTGAGCAAATAGCACCATAACAGTTCATTCAAAACAATCTATATTCGAAACATAGGCTGTGCTGATGGGCTATGCCAGCCACATGGTGCTGTTTCAGCTCCTCCATTGGGTTAGGGACCGGAGCGGCTCCAAAATTGCAAATCAGGACTGTTACCTCTCTTGTTTGAAATTCCCTTTTGCCAAACCTGTCAGTGTTAGAGCACGTCCACTGGACCGAATATCAGCCATGGATATGGCTAACATGGGAACAGAGCTAGCTGCGGTCCCTCTACAGGTGATGGAGAGGGCCAGGTATCTTCAGAGGCCACTGGAGAGGTGGACACCAAGGACACATTGGAGAACCTGGAGACCTTAAGATGAAGAGCCTGACTCGCTTAAACTACGTGTTTAACTCTCCATGCCCAGTGCTGGCTGGGGCAGGCCAGATCCTGTAGAGAAAGGGGTACCAGTTTGCAGCCCAGGAGGTGGAACACTGCTCAGGTGAGCATGGACCAAGGGCCAGCGGCCGACCTGCCTGGATGCTAATGAAGCCAAGAACAATGTGTGCTCTAACGGGCTGAGACACGCAGGGAGATAAGGGAGCGCGGGCAATAAATCAGGCTTTCAAAGCAGACCATATTAGGAGATCAATGGGACAGATATTAGACTGAAGGAGCAAGCACCAGAGAGACGGGAGCAATTCTGTTCCTCCTCCTTCCCCCTGTTGCTAAGGAATTTTTTTTTTCCATTTAATAACACCCTCATTGTTTTTAAATGAGCAGCAAAGCCAGTGGGTTCCACGTGGCATTAGCAATGTGTTTGTGAAAGGGAAAGCGACTGGCTCCTAGCAGGATTTGATAAAAGCCTCTCCAAGCTCTGAGTGATTTACAGCTCGGGAAAACAAACACGGACTGATACAAATGCAGAGAGAGGGAAAGACGGCACCAACATCCAGGTACACTCAATTACCAATTCATCAGCCCAAGTGAACTTGAAGGGCTTTTCAAACTCTACACGGCTCTAAATTAAAGGAAATCTTTAGATGGATAGCATTCTGCCATAGAGGGAGAAGAAGACTAATCTGTTGATCTTCAGCTCGGCAGCCCTCGCCTTTTGTGGGCCACGGGCGAGGGGGGCAGGCGGCAGCTCCCACTCCTCATGTGAGACTGGGGAAAGGACCGAATGTCGGGATGCCTTTTGTGCACTGCTGCAAAGCTGTCGGCACACACCTCTCCCTCCCTCCTCACCATGCCATGCCCCAGCCACCAAATGGCCTTTTTTTCCTGTCTCTGCTAGAAACTCTGCTTTCACCTGCCCTGGAGGTATTTATGGCAAAACTGTGAAAATAACCGATTTTTTGGATCATTGGCTGAACTAAAAAAAGGAGGAAAAAAAAAATCACTGCACAGTGACCCCAAATTGGAATTGCCCAGGCTCTCCACAGCAAAATATATATAGAAGAAAAAAAAAATATATCTATGGTCAACCAATTGTTTAATTCAATCTGAAACTAACTCATGGGGAATGTCATTTTTCCCTCCATCCCCTGCCTAGAAACCCATTTTTTCACAAGAAGAGATGATTTACAGCTTCTCGGCTCCACGCTCCAGCAGCACTGACACCAATGTGGTGTTTGATATCTTTCCCTGTTGCAAGAAGCTCCTCAGCGGCAGGGGACGGAGCCCTTCAGTGCTATTGTGATAAAAACTCAGAGACAGCTGGGGGTAGCGACAGCATCGCAGGAACAGAGGGAGTCCGGCCGCCGAGAGACTGCAGGAAACTCTTTGTTAATTGTTCATGCAGAAACTGTTTTCATTTCAGTGTCTAATTGATATCTTGGGGAAACGGCATCTTTGGAAAAGACAGCGCATCCTCCCCAGACTCCGCCTGTGCGTGCTCAGGCGAGGTGCCCCGCGCTGCCTGTGCTGACGGAGTGACTTGCTGGCCCCCAAGGCAGCAGTGCTGTCCCCGTCCCCCCCCATCCCACGTCCTCATCCCGCAGGTTTGGAGAGCTGAACCGGCGCGAGAGCTGTGGGGCGGCTGGAAGGATGGGTGCTGAGCTCAGCCTTTGGCAGAGAGGACACTTTGGAGAGTTTTGCACTGAGAGATGCCTGTTCATCGGCAAGGAGAGCTGCGTCAGCCTCCAGTCTCCACTCAGGGGTAGGGACTGCCCGCATCCCTATGGGAGCTGCCAGCACCATCCTTCCTCCTGCCAGAAGGAGCATTGAGCCCTTAATTTCCCACTGGGTATCAGCCCTCCTCCCTTCTCTTTCCTGAGGGCTCCTCCAAAGACAGCAGCCATCGCTCACACACGCAGCTCCAAGGCAGCTCTGAACTATTTAAAAGCACAGCAGGTATTTTAATTATTCACGTCAAGCTCGCCTTGCTTGCTAACGACTCTGTGAAGCTGTCATAGGCAGCATGGGGTGGAAAAGAGCCCTGCCAGGCAGCTTCCCATGGCCCAGCCTTGGGGCAAAGCTTGGGTCTGCAAAACAGCCACGATCAGATGTTGTCACCGAGGGCAGAGGTGGCACAAGGAGCAGCCTGGCAGCTCTGCCCGGTCCCATACAACACTTGCTCGCCCACCCGACCCATCATCCAGCTGCCCACCCGGCCCACCCTGCGGCCACCATTACGACATCTCGCATGCTCCAGGCCTGGAGTATCTGCCGAATGTTTTGCTATTGCTACGAGCTGCTATGCCCCGTGCTGATAGATTAGCTCTCGTAATATTTTAAGGGTGCTGGAATTACCAAGATGCAAGGAAATAGAGGGGTACTTATACAGCGCAGCTGGGCGGCTTCAGACCAAGACAATAGCGGGGATGGCATGATTCCTCGCTGCCTTGAGCTGCTCCCAGGGTTATATGCAAAGAGATGCTTTGGAATCAAGCCCTCGCTGCCCTGCAGCAATGCCTCTACTTGCTTCATCCTTCCTGGTACCATCAAAAATATTTGCTGAGATAGCATCCGCTCTTCTGACCCACATCCCTCCCTGGGGCCTGGCAATGGGGGCTTGAGGCAGACCAAGCTCTTCTTTTGCAAGGGGAAATAGGTGCAGAAAGAAGGATGATGTCCCACCTGAATGGCTGGAAGAAAGACAGCTTGTGTTAAAGGCAGCCAGCCTTGCACCAGCCTCACAGAGGCTATTCTCAGCTCCAGAGTGCAGGTGTGGGGCAGAGACAGGCATCCCACCTGCAGAAGGTTTGGGGCTGTGGGCTCCTTCATTTTGACCCCACTGAGTCTCAATTAAATGTGACCTTTCTTTTCTGGACCTCGAGTTTTCTATCTGAGATTGTTCTTTTCCCTTGGAGGTTGCTCTTGGTTATTTCTCTTATTTCTGATAATTATGAAGTGGGTCTTCTTCCCTGCCTTTGCTCACCATTGCCTCAGTGTAAATCTGGAGGATTTCCAAGAATATTCAGGACCTGCTTTCCCTTGCCTCTATGCGAGCAAGAGCTTCATCATGGGTAACCCCAAGCTTCAGGGCTCTTCTCTAGCAGTAACACCCCATGGGCAAAGCCTGCGAGCAGAAAGCACCCCACAAAAGCACGTCCCCTGGTTGCAGAGCTGGGGTCTTCAAGCCTCCTGGACCACCAGAGCCAGCCCCTCTCTTTTTAACCTATGTGGTTCTTAATGCTAATTTCCACCACATGCCCAATTCGAAGCTCTAATAATGAACAACTGCTTTCTTCCTTTCCTTCTGATTTCATATTCATGAGTCAGGGTTTCCTGGCACTAAACGTAAATGCTAAACGGAAATCGCTGCACAGTGACATGTCTGTGTAGCTTCACTGTCCATTTATTTGCCTTTTCAAAGAGCTGCTGTGTTAAGCAAACATCTCTGCCTGGATCCTATCTGGAGGAGTTTGTCTGGTACAGCATGGTGCCTGCCGGGGTGGGGGAAGCAACTCTGTGTGATGGTGTCTCATAGCTCTGTTTTTGCTTCAGGGTATTTCTTGTACAATAGTTTGAGCTCGGTGAATACCTCAACCTTTTCTTGAATATTTGCTTGAATCTTGGCAGGCTGCGTTCAGAGCTGACACAGCGAGGACTGAAGCAAGGAACTCCCAGAGAGAAACACATCAATCGCTTCGGCTCGGACTCCACCAAGGGCTCCTGCGGGCAGCAGTGGGCAGATGTCTTGGCAGGGGAGGCAAAGAGACACCTGTAACATCACTGGACAAATTATTTTTTCTGGCAACTAGAAAATTCACACACACACGCAAAAAAAACATTTCAGGATTCATCCAAACTTACTGCCCTCTCCCAAAAAAAGAGGGACAAAAGGCATCTTGAAAAGGGGAATGTTTTCTGTTAACCATAATGGCCAAAATGTTTCAGTGTATTTTTCTTGAAGACTATGCTTCCATGTTGAATTGAATTTTTTTAAAACAGCAAGGACAAAAAAATAATCTAAAAGCAAAAAGGAATTAAATCTTCACGTATTTCAAGGTGAACCAAGATGTTCTTCTCTACAGAGCCACCGAAGGTGAGTAGTCTCTCCTCCTTCTAAGTTGCCTGGGATGGAAGCTTTAGACGCACAAACTGGCACCCTGAAGTCCCCCCTCCGACAGTCCACCCTGCCTGCAGAGCAACACATCTGCCCACCTCTGCTGGTGAACCATGTTGTCCCACTGGAGACACCATCGCCCTCACCTATCTGCTCTGCAATCAAACAGGGAGGGATATCACCACCCGGGGAGCAAGGACAACCACCTGGGGCTAGAGTTGGGCTGTGCTTGCCTCCACTCACTGTCTGGTCTTTTCATGGAAACACCAGCTGAAGGTGGCTTTGCTCTAAGACGTGGGCTGGAAAGGGGAGCAGCCAATGTTCAAGCACTCTGGGCTGCTCTGCCGGTTTTGCTCTTGCAAAGGTCATCTCCATGGGGCAAGGTGGGCAGTGAGGAATGGCAGTGGTGGATATGGCAGCTCTTTATTTGTCCAGTGTGAGAGGCTTTACCTCCTCTCAGCTGCCTCCACTGCAGCCTCCTTCTCCGGGGCTCCATGGATGCTCTGCAACTCCTTAGAGTCTTGTTACTCTATTGCCTTCTCCCTTTCCTTCTGCAGTCATCCATTGCCTATCCCCGTCTGCCTTTCCCCAAACACTTTAACAAATGAGCTCATAGGAAGGCAAGAGCAAGGATGAGAAATGAACTCACATGAGAAATGAACTCACAAATGTGAGTGTTTGCAACTACAAGCTGAAGAGTTGCGCTCCTGCTCGTGGAGGACATGCTCTGTGGCATGTGTTCAATCAAAGTAACCAATGGGGACCACATTTTGAATATTATCTGCATGGAACAGACTCTTTGTGAGGAAATTATGCAGCAATATTTAATGGTGACAATGATTCAGCAAGTAATAGAAAGAAATATTCCTCAAACCATCATCAACTTCTCATGGATAACTCCCAGATGGGACTGAGGGTAAAAACCCTTTCATTAAAAAGCTATTCAGTTATGGTAAAACTGCCATATGTGTCTCACTGAGACAGAAGAAGTCTGATTGTCGAAAGTGACTTCAGCTTGAAAGCTGCAGGGAAATCAGAAATCTACTTCGCATTTGAACAGGGGTTTTGAAATCTGTCTTTAGGGACCTGAAAGCATAGCTAGATCTCGCACAGCTAAAGGTGTCTTACAGCTGGTTGTCTAGGTTAAGGTAATTGTCTAGACTTCTTTTATCATCAGTGAACAGAGAGATGCGCACCAACACCCACAGAGTGATTCATTCTTCCTGTCTTAGACATCTATTTTTGGATGGGATGAATTACATTCTGGAGGTGTTAAACTTTCTCCACCGACTATGGAGGAGTCTAGTTGATGAACTTAGCCTAGACACTTAACCTTTATATTGCTAGAACAGGCAGTGCTTGACTGGTGAGAGCAACCCAAGTTGTGGCAATACAGTGTCATAGCAATGGTAGGTTGGGAGCACTTGGCCAACACCTACAGTGAACAGACACAACAGTTCTCTCTGCAGGCAGGAGGCGGATGAGGAGAAATCCTCTCTCCTCATCATAAGCACACACTGTGGTGATCTCAATATTTAACTGGGACCTGAGGACACCCTGGTGCCTGATCATCTCATCTGATTCATTTATGTCATGTAAAAGGCACAGATTACATCCAATCCCTTCCAAAGTGTGACCTGAAAGTTGTAATTTTGTGGTCCTGGAAGGAAAGCAGGGACTGGTATCTCAACTGAGTGTAGCCTTTCAAAAAGATCAATCCTTTTACTGAGTTTAGGTTTTCCTGAGATTAACAATTCCAGGCTTCCAAAAATCAACAATTTAATTCTGAAAAATCAGCTGTGTTCTGTACCCATCTTCTCAGTTTTGAACATCCATGTATTGCAATTTTAAGGGTTTGGTTACAACCTTGAGAGCTATTTTGTATACACAAGGCTCCATGTCTCAGTTTTGCTGTAGTCCAGGGTCAATGCTAATAATCTACACTGCAAAAATAATTCTACTATCTTCTAGGGAATTTCTTGCTATGAATCTTCCAGAAACCAATGAGAATATTACTGGCATGACTTCAGTGGGGGCCAATTTCAGTCCTGTCAGAAAAGCAAGATCTATACACCTCTTAGAGCCATCATGCCCAAACATCTCCAGCTTCCACTCCTGCAATATACCATGTGCCAGGTAATCTGTGCAAAACCCAGGACTGGAGATCCAGGAACTCTACGGGAAAACCAAACATTGCAACTTCAAAGACCAACATCAGAAAATCAAATAGAAATAGGGAAATAAATGGAAGGAGAAGTTACCAGAGGAAGGCCAGACTTCCATAGATAAATAGCTTTCTAAAAGAAATGTTTGCAACTGGTTCTGAGCAGGACAGCTAAATTACAAAAAGCATGTCAGGACCCTTCTCCAAAGCCAACAAACATGCAGAAAGAGTAGGAATTAAATTCATGAAGCTAAAGACAAAGATGGAGGATTTTTAACTACCCAGAGTTGTGGGCTTTAATTCACAAGGAGAAAGATTTGTGCTCTTTCCTGGGGCATATTACTGCCAGAAGCAGAATGCAGCTGACGACAAAAAGCCAATGGCTGGAAGCCAAGGGGTTCCTTAGGGACCAAGGAAATGCCTTGAAGACTTCAGTTCTCTATACCAATTGGCTTATGCCTGGCAGAAAAAAAAACAGTGTTTTTTCCTGACCCATCTGGAAAATCAAGATGGATCATACTTATTTAAGGGGATGTTCACGGTGGTCATGGGAATGTGTTCAAGACAGGGTGGAACAAGACCTTCAGTTTGCAGTGTGATACCAAAAGTAACGTAGACATGTGAAGTGTGCATCTATCTGTTTTATCTAGGAACAGACACACATGCACGACACATGGGCTTCTTAGAGCCTAGTGATATAAATTGGACTCCTGTGAACTGAAGAGATTTACTTAATGATATGACAGTCCAGCAGGACAGATACAGCACTGATGGCTTGGTTTCTCCTTTTCATCTTGGTTTCTCTTTTTCTGCCTTCTTCAGGCATTGAGTTACCTGGGACAAGTTTCTACAGCTGTGCCTCAATTTCCCTGTATTTAAAAACAAGCTAATGTGACTGTGATGTGTTGGAGATCTCTTAAGGAAAGACACCGCATGAGATATTTTTCTATTTTAAATCTTGAAGAGTGCTAGCCAAATGCTAGTTCTTAAATACAGCTGGTGAATATATAAGGAAAATTGATTTCTGCAGAAGACTACATCATTTAACTGAAAAGTCAATAATCATCTTCCATACTAGCGTTTAAATATTTGACCGAAAACATTCAGATAACGGTATATTTTTGGTTCAGATTGTTCACTGGAAAGCAGGGAAAACACAGCATTAGGCTCAGTATTAAATACTATGTTGACAGAGAACACAAATGTCAGTATGACCATCTTAGAAGAGATATTTTAGAATATGTAAAATTAAATGACTCAGGATTACTCATGATGATATCTTACAAGAAGCAGTGAAAGCTTTTATTCCAAGAAAATTCTTGGAATTGCTAACAATGTAAAGAAAATATAGTTACAAACCCCCTGCCTTTTCCCTTGATAAAGAAATACAAAGACTTCAGGCTCCAAAGATGAACACTGTAAACCAAAAGTGAGACAGAATACTAAAAAGTCTAACAGAAATCTCAATACATAATCAAGGGAAAAGGCAAAATCACAAATAAAAGTGGCCAAAGGAGACTTCCACGAAAGGGGCAGTAAGATAAAAGAGTTTGGCTTGCCTTCTTACAAGCAAGTTTATATACATGTACAAAAATATGGAAATTTTTCAGAAAAAAATGCAAAATTATTTTAATAAGATGTAGCTCAGCTGGGAAAAAGAAAAAAACCCAAAGTGTCCAACACTACAGTATCATACCAATGGTCAAAGGGCTGAAAAACATTTAATTCCTGGCAAAGGCTGTGACCAGCTAGCCCTACAGTCAGGCAGTCCTGGTCAGATGCTAGTTCACTTTCCAGCCAGAAAGTTGCATTTCAGCAAAACTGAAATTTCTCCTGACATGAATGAGTTCTGGTAAAATCACATTTTATAAGAGCTAGAAAGGTTTTGATAAATCAAACATTTCATTTTCAAGACTTCAGGAGAGTTTTTAGTTTCTATTTTTGTCACATAATAAATCTTCAATATTCATATCTAAATGCCTTTAAAATTAACCTGAAATATATTTTAATATTAACTTAACATTCTATTCAGAATGCAAACATATGTCAAAAATCTTATAATTGCCTGCAAGATACAAATTCTTCTATCACCTCCTTGCTAAATTTTCAGGCTTTCCAGGTGTCTATTCCAGAACTTGTACCAAAACATAAGAAAAAGGCAGACTCTTGAAAACCGTGAGGTATGTCGTTGTTATTCTAGTGTGAAACAAAGGGAAATCTATAAGCAAACATATCTGCAGCGCACAGAATCAGACCAAAATATGAGCATCAGGACTGTAGTTTGTTAAACACCCTCGGTGCACAGTGAACTGCATTCACCCAACCTAGGTGAAGAAAAGAATTTAAAAATACTTTTGGGTACAGAAAAAGCATCTGACTGTGTAGAGTGGCCATTCCTTGTGAACTTTCCTTTTTTGTCTCAGTTTGGTTTATATTTAGAAATGCTATAAATATCTTCTATTTAATCAAATGAAATAATGTTTTGATAGCTGATTCACTCATTTAATCTCCCCAAAAGAAAGGCTGCAGATAAGAATGTTTTCACTGCATCTGTTTATCTGGCAGAAGAAACTAATTTCAATGGAAATGTTGCAAAAAACCAACCCTTTCTACCCAGATGCTGTATTTCCATATTTCTGATGCCATCCTGCTTGCAACCATTTCTTTAGATTTATATGAATTAACTAGTGTAGGACAGATACCAGACGACAAAGTAAGTATTCAAAAAGTAACAAATGTTTTTGATGATGACCTTGGAGGTTCAAAACAAAAGCTGTAATCTCTTGTCCATATACAAAAATAAACATTATGGAATGAGTTTAATACACCTAAAAGTTTTATCCTATAAGGTGCTTTTACATAGTTTCAGAATGAAACTGCAATCTAGAACAAAGTATGCAGGTTCCAACTAGGCAGATAAAGCAGCACGTGTATGAACTTACTTCTTCCTGATTTCTACTCATTCTGTGGGTTACTTCTGCAACTATCCATGATCTCTTAGGCACTTAGAAAAAAGTGCAACCATAACTTTACAGGCTTTTTTAAATAATAAAACCTATTGAGTCAAGTGTAGTTCTTCACAACTGTTTTTAGAGCAAACTAGTATTAAGCTTCAAGTAAGAGTACTGACCAGAAGAACAATAGATATCTGGGACAGAAATTAGGAATAATTTGTATTGAATCCAAACTGGAGACTCTTTCAACCTCTGTGGGTCTTTTCTCAAGCACATTTAAGGAATTGACCATCAAGAAAAATCTGTAGTGTAAGATAACACCATAAGAAATGCCCTGTGCTGTACTCACCTGCACCAGAATGAATTAGCTGTACTGGTACCAAGTTTGTATGAGGTATAGAGCAAGGGAAAATTAACCCTTTTGATCTCAGGGAATGGGCAAAAGATGCAGCATAATACAATTTTACACAATTATGGTCCTCCTATTTTCTCCTAAAGCACTCGATTGTTATGAAAACAGCCTAGAAGATTACAGAAAGTACTTAGGATTTGTATGATAATAATGATTAGTGTAGTCAGGGAGTAGGATTTTACTTATGTTTACTGAGCTGAAAAGACAGATTCTAACTCTGCAAAAGTTTGATGGTAAATTTACAGTCTTCAGGAGCACGGTGGCAGGCAGAAGAGAAAAAGAAAAAAATATTTCTCACTGGTTTTAGCATGTCTGCTTTACAGCATCAAGTCCTAACTGCTGTCAAGATTTTTATAGGCTTCACTTCAAGGAATGGATAATAAAAGACAAAAATCAGAAAAACAATTAAAATGAGTCACAGTGAGAGGGTCCTTTTTGCCTATACCCCTTAACATGCAACTGTGCACCAACAAAATTATAGTGTACTAAAGCAGATGAACAGGAGAATTCTGCTGTCATCAGACAAAAACTATAGGTAAAATCCTTGCAAGGTCTAAATTAACAAATAAGTGATCAAGATAAAAGTAATTGCTTTTCAAATGGACAGGTGAAAATGGATTGATATAACATGATCAAGTAGCTATTGCATGTAATTTGATGGCAAGTCTGTATAAAACTTAATATAGCGTCTATTGTGCCTCTTCCAGATTATGATTTTGATGTTACTGGCTCGTGAGTAGAGCTGGAGAAACTGCAGTGGGGAAAGGAGCTTCCAACATGTAATTTGGTTTTGTCCTAAAATACAGACATATTGTCAGGAAATAGTAACTGTTACCAAAAATACTGCTGGAATGAAAAATACTGTGTTCTTTCCACTGGAAATAATCTTAGGAGAAGAAGATACCAAAATAGCTGACAGTAAAACACAAAGTCCCTGTAAGGAGAACATGCCCTGATTCAGCAAAACAGGTAAATACGTGCTTATGTTAAGAGAGTTCTGCCCAGTTGAAATCACTCACGTGTTACAATTTTAAGCATGTTTATGCCCCTTGAAGTCAGTCGGATGCATAGTGCTCTGCTAAATTGGGTCCTTCACCTTCCCATGGGAGTTCAGAAGCTATGGCACCAAGTATGGGGAAAACAGAGACCTGAGAACGTAATTCATCTGAATAAAAGTTGAAGAGCTGTAAAACTCTGTAACGCCTTTTTTTCTGCACAACACAAAGCAAGAGAGGAGTAGAGGAATGGATCATTTAAGATGGGATTGAAGAGACTTGTAGTCTGCTAGTTTGCAGAGTTGATAACCCATGGGGTCCTTTGGGTCTTTGCCTTGTCCTGGTGCCAGCAGAGAGGACCAGTCCCTCTCTGGGCCCTCCTAGACATGGAAAACTCAAGTGTAGGAGCAGAATTTAAGGAATCAATTCCACTCCAACCCATGAGCATGTGTAGCCTTGACACAGTTTGAATGTTCCACGCTCTGTGCTGTTCAGATCTAAACTTCCACCATTGGCCTCCATGAGAAGATCATGGACGGAGGGCAGTGTGAGGTGCAGAGCAACTCTCTCATCCCTCAAGGCAGCAGTTTGTGACCCTTCCAGACACAAAACGAGAACTGCTCCCGCTGCGAGTCTTCGATCCAAGGATAGGTCATTAAATATTTACTTGGGAATCCAGATTTTCATTTTGGGCTGTTTGATCTTTTCTTTTATTCCTCTTTACTCATTCTTGAGTATTTAGTCGCATCCCACAGCTCCTGAGTAGATGTGTTAAAAATAAAATAACAACCAGGGGTGGGATTTTCCAAAGCGCTCAGCATTGCCTGACTCTGTTCTCTTTGAAGTCAGCAGGAGTTTTATTATCAACTTCAATGGGAGTGGTTATGCTACATATTGTGAACGTGCATATTCATGAAGCAAGCAGCATTTGCTAATGGTACATGGATTCAAAGGGCTGATAAGATTTTAGTGAAAAAGCCACTTGAAAAAAAACAAGTAGTTCCATGAGCACCGGAACTATGAAATCCTGCTTTCCTTGAGCTTGATTGACTTGGGCGCCCGAGAAGGAGCGTGTGCTGATTGAAGTCCTTCCTGTGGGTGGGGTGCTGAGATATGTGCTCTCTCCCAAATGGATTCACCAGCATCAAATAAAGGCTCAGCACAACATGGCAGCTTTTTCCTCAGCAGAAGTAGGGCATCTCTCTTCTACCTCTGCCTGTCTGCTCAAACCTTGAGGGAACTTGCTATTTTTGAGACTGCTATCCTCTATCAAATTCAGCTGGAGTTGGATAATGCACTTAAAAGTTGCGAGGCATATACACACAGGTACGCACACGCTCCCTGTGAGCATGAAATCCACGTTTTTGCAGGAAGTCATGTTAAGGCCTCTCAGAATCAAGTTTTGAGTGAAAAAGATGGATTCAGAGCAGCTGATCAGCAAATAGCCAGCCTCAGATGGATGAACCACAATCCTCTGAGAATCTCAGCTACAGAGAAGGTGCTAAGAGAAGGGCAATCCTCAAGGAAAGCAGGTGAAGACAAGAATATGGTCCCTGAGAGGATTTTGGAAAATGGCTGCTGAGATAAAGGTACATTCCAGATAAGAAACTGCCATATATAAATGTGGCAAATTTGCTCAAAGTACTCAAAATATCTAAAAAAATACAGCATTTTAAAGGGCGCAGAGTTTTTGAGGAACAGAGGCGCTGCACTTCTGGAAAGCCGGGCCATTTCCTTTCTGGAAAGCCAAAGCATCTTTGGCTGCACAAAGAAAATGAAGGGAAGCTGCGACAGTGACTGGTCCCTTTGGCATCTGGGCTAAAGCAGCCCAAGAGGAAGGCAGAGAGAGTTGGATACAATCCCCAAACTCCTTTCATATGGGAATCCAGACTCCCAGGAACAAAGCCTGGCAATGGACCTTCCCTGCCAAGAGCAACCCACTGCCAGCCCAGGTGCTCACATGCACTGTCACTGCCTTTGGCACCAGGGTTGTCCAGAAAAGAGGATCGATTCTCTTTCCACCCCACAATTTCCACACCGCTGACAGCTCAGAAAACAATTCAAGAGGGAATTCAAAGGATCTGTTGAAATTTCAACGAGGAAATCTGAGTGAGTGAGCATATGTAAATAGAAAGAATGAGTAGCACATAATTACATCAAATTGTTACTTAGCAAGGGAAGTAAATAACCCAAAATATGCAGAGCAAAAAATGGCAATGAATTAGAACTAATTACTTAAGGCTAATTAAAATAAGAATGGCTTGAATTGAAATATGTTAATAGCATTGAACCTGCCACCTACAAGGGAATTTAAATAAAAATGATAATGTTGCTTCAACCTTCACCTCATGGGGGTGGGAAATTGGCATTTGGAGCTCATGGCTGCTTTGGGGGTATTGACTGCAGCAATGCATTATTTATGATTACACTTGGAATGGGGTTGAATTTTCTGGGGGGTGCAGGTCTCCTGGTCACGGGAAGGAAGAGGTTTTCTGGGATAATGGATGTGAAGTGGAGAAAATAGTGTGAGGGACAAAACCTAAATCCCTCGAAGACGAATAGAACCTGAGATACCTCTTCATGCTGGGAAGAGCTACGGTTGAAAAGAGTAAAAGAGAGAGGCAGAGAGATAATGAGATCACAAAGAAGGAAAGAGTAAGAGGGGTAAGAGAGACTGAGGGAGCAAGCAGGAATGAAATAGATAGGGAGAGCCTAGAGCCATGACAAATCATCACCGGCTTCAATTACATGCGCCTGCTGGGCTATGAAATCTGTCAAAGGTCATTGGATTCCTGTCTTTGCAATTAAGAAACAAGCAGCTTCGCTGGTTCCAACCCATGACCCAACAGTCTGGTGCAAGTGTCTGGGGACCGGTGGCATCACTGATGGCTGTAGGTACCTGCACCAACAGCAGGGCACTAACAAGCTAGTCCAGAGAGCATGGACAGCCCCATTTAGGAGATGAACGTGTCTGAGCTATGCACCAACTCCTAGCATTTAGCCAGCACGCCAAAGTCCTCCTGTGCCAGCAACTCATGCCCTGCCAGAGAGCAGAGGGGAAACCTCAAGCAGCAGAAAAGCCTGGTTCAGCATCTTCTTGCTGTACCGCAGCCATGCCACAGGGCCCAGCTTAGACTTCACCACCCTCCAGCTTAGGCTTACACCCCAACCCATCCCCAGCCGCAATCACTGATCCCAGTAGACTCACATCCACGCTGGGCATGGACTCACCCGGTTCAGTGGCAGCATCTGCATGTGGAGAAGTCCTGAACCCCATCCTGCCACAAGCAGTGAGTGCCCTGGCTGTGCACCGTGCTCCGGGGCTCACGTCTCAGTGCTGAGCTAGGCGTGAAGCTCATCCTGCTCCCCTGGGAGCCGAGCTGTTAGTTGTGTTTACTGCCTCACTCTTTCCAGTTCCCCTGGTTCACACCAGAGGTGAAAACCTCTTATCCTTCTCTCGCCCTGGGAATCACATGAAAACCCTGAGCTCCATGTCCGGCATGCTGCACAGACAGGGGCCATGAAGGGGATGGAGGGTGGGATACGGGAGCGATGCAGCCTTTCCATTTTCACGCCAACTCCCGGGCTGGCATTTGAGCCAACTGAATGAAAAGCTGGTGCCAGGCTTGCTGCCAGCTGATGAATCCAACTGGATTCATCTTGGAGCCATGCATCTGAAAAAGCTCTTAAGCCCCAGCACGGCTGGGTCTGGGTCCTCCCCGGTGGGTATGGGATGCTGTGAAAGAGCAGCAGAGGTGCTGCAGTTGCAGAGCATGAACTACAGGCTATGATCTACTGATGACCGTCTCCTCAGTGCTCAATTTATACCAAATGACAGCCAGGACAGATGATGGTGGGACACACCCTTGGAAAACATCACTGTACTGAGTACCAGGGCTCTGCTTTGAGAATGCAAAGTGGGGTAGATCCATACCAGGATGGCTGTAACATGATTTCTATTTCTCCTGCAAAGAAAAAAATCACCTCGCAGAAAACCAAAGTTCAGACTCGACGCTCCTCCTGTGCATGGAGGTGGCAGGCCAGGAACAGGTCCCCGAGAGCCTGCTGCCAAGGTTCCGACATCGCTGTCGCTGTGCTGCCTGACCCTCTGCCTTCCAGGGAGGGAAGCCCTGGCACTGGCGAGGATGCTGCCTCGGCAGACACAAGCAGTCGGCTGAAAGACATTTCCTCTTTGTTTCTCTGCACGGTGTAATGAATCCTGCCTCCCACTCAGATCTGCTAAGTAAGAGGAGTTACTGTGAGTAATCTCCGCTTCGGCATCTTCTGCTGTAATCGCAGAGAAACCACATTAGCTTTTTTTTCTAGGACAAGGAGAAATTCATCAAATTGCAATCCAGGGAGAACACACGCAGGAGAAAGAAAGCCAACAACAACGCACACGTACCCTGCAAAAATCCCAAAGTTGACATTTACATTTTAAACACTTGTAGCAGCTAAACAAATAACAGTAATTATACTATTTGCATACTTTGCTAAATAATTGTTTGTTAGGTAAAGGAAGCCTGTGCGAGCGTGTGCAAGGAGCGGATGCTCAAAGCCCAGGGAGGCGGAACAGCTGCTTCTTCCCTTCCCAGGTGCCCCGTTTATTTCACAAAACGGTGACAAGTGACCCAAAGCACTGGCCAGGGGCTTGGGTGTGCTGATATATGGGACATGCAGGTATGGAGGCAGGAGGCCCTTGGCTCCGGAGGGTGAGGATCGTGAGATGTAACCACGCTGCCCAGCAGCCACACCACCTCCCCGAGCGTGCAAGCAAGCTTATTGCTCCAGACGTGAGCGCCAGCCCTTGCCAGGGTGAAGAAGCTCCCATGCTCTGAGCACAAATTTAGGACTGCAAAAGCGGGTCATCCCCAAGAAGGAGGAGAGCTGCAGAAGAAAGGAAGGGAAGGCAGAGAAGCGGGACGGAGCCTTTTGGCAGCCCTCCAAGGGAAGGTCCCCCCTTAGCACCACGGCTTTCACGCCAGCCACGCGCTGAACACCCCTCTGACGACAACACCTGACTCAGAGCCCACAAGCCGTCTCGTGGCTGCCGATTTCCCCTTGCTCCTGCAAAAGCATCTCAGCTTTTATCCCTTCCTGCTCAGCTCCTCGGGCAGATGGCTAATTGGAGGGTTTTTCTTTCATTTCTAGCACAGAAAGCCCAGTAAATGCCTTTTAATCTGCCCAGCTTTCCCCGTGATTGGCTCTGTCTATCCTCCCGCCACTCCTATCCCATTTTTTTTCTTTTTTTAAGTAGACTTGAATGATGCGAACTGGTGGAGAGAGGAGAAGCCTTATGCCTCTCCTCACATGGTCGAAAAAGGTGGAGCAGAGCCAGAGCCACTGCATCTTTTCACACCTGGCTGGAACCAGGTCAGGCAGCTAATGCGTTTCTCGGGCTCAGCGGCTACTTGTTGGAGACACACAAATGCTGCTCGGCTGTTCGAGTGCTGGAGGCTGGGAGGAGAAGAAATTCCAGTGAGAGACACATGTGTCGGAAGGCAGAGAGGGATGTGGTGCCAGGAAAACTAAAAGCAACGCGTGCATGGAGAGCTCTGCTCTGTGCAGCAGAAAGGCATGTAGATTTAATAAAGGCTCGATGACTTTGAAACTGTCCCTCGTAGCCTCAGTTAAAACAGGAGATTTCATTAACTGTGAGAGCAAGTGCTTGTGCCCTGCAATCGGTGAAATTCCAGCTCCGGAGGTTAAGACCACGTGGGTCCATTAGCCTGAGCAAAACCATGCTAATTCTGCGTCTCCCATCCAGAGAGTTTGTTTTCCCAAGCAACAGCAGGAAAGTCACAGTCCCAAGGAGGAACCCAAACACTCGCTGGCTGTGATCTATGCAGCTCACATTTTTAAGTGTAAAACTAAGGGCATCCCATGGGGCTGGGGAGGAGAATTGCTCCAAAATAACTGATCTCCCCTCAGAACATTTTCACTGGAAGCGTTTATATTTACCCTTCAGCCAAAACTTTTTCCTGATTTTTTTTTTTTCTTTAAGTTGAAAGAACATTTTCCAGTTCAACTCTAGTTCTTTCAAGTAGAAAGTAGAAATGTTCGGTTTTCTTTAATGACTCCTTTCTCCTTTCTCTCCCACTACCCTGCTTTTTACTTAGAGTTTAAAAAAAAGGAAATGAGGGAAGGAAAACTAACAAAATCAGAAAGAACTTTTCTCCATTAGTTTCAAATAACTTGAAACAAGTTTTTTTTCTTTTTCTTTTTTTTTAAAAAAAGTTTTATGAGTGATTTTGAAGGATGCGAAAGCTTTATGCAAACCTTTTTATGTAGGTCAAAAAACCTTTTTCCCAGGATAAAAAAAAAAAAAAAAACAAAAACCAAACAAAAACCCTTAATGTGTGTGAAACAATGTGGACCAGCTCTAAAAATAAGCTACCATAGCGATGAAAGCTTTGCCCCAACTGACTGCACCTTGGTGTCACCTTCTCCTGCCTCGGGCACCCTGCCTTCCTCTCCTGCCTTTCCAGCCTGCAGCTGAAGCATGCACAAGGCAAACTGTGTGTGCTACGCAACCAGGGCTCCACGATGATTTACACTCACTTTGCACAAGCGCAAACACCTTCTTTCCATGAATACATCCTCCACCGTGGGATCCTGGTGCCTTGCATCTCTTAACGAAGGCAGGGCTCCAAGGCTAGGTGAGAAAGCTCAGTGCCCTACCCACATGCTGATAGATGACCCCTGGCTTTCAGAAAAAAATGATCCTTTGTGCTAGACGCTGGTCCAATTAAGCCAGCCAAATGAGAGACACTCATTTGAAAATATAATGAGCAACTAAGGAAATTTTGGTTTAAGCTTTTTGATTAGGTAGACTTGCTAGGGAATGCGGCACTCGGCATGAGATAGTGTCCCCGTGAAGGCAGCAGCAGTTTAGGGAGGAGATGGGCTGCCAGGGAGAGGGAGTCAGAGCTAAGAGCTCCTCGGGATGGCTGAGCGCTTTGCCGACCAAAGGGGAGTGGGATGCAGCCACGACTTGATGACATGACCATGTCCGTGCCTGCACGTTGGCTTGAGTCGGAGCTCTGGGATGCCATCATCCCTGTTCGGTGCAGCAAGGCAGCCTGAGCTGACAAAAACAGATATAGCAGCTCTGGGAGCCGAGAGGGGACACACCGGCAGGTCACCGCAGCGGCTCCGATGCTGCAGAGAGCGGTGTCAGCCTTGAGCAGGGCTAAAAGGGTTGACCCCTCTGCTCGGCTCCAGCACCGTCACCTCGAGGGAGGTTGGACGAAGTGAGCAGGGTCAAGGCAGGAGTCAGAACCGTCCCCAAAGCACATAGCGTAGTGGTAGACGCTGGCACGCGTCAGCCAGGGCAGAGCTGGGAGCCCAAGTATGCTTGGTTTAGGACAAAAAGGCAAAAAATCAGAGTGAAAAGAAGTGCAATTCCTGCCTACCTTTACATTAAAAAAAAAAAAAAAAAGTTCATGCAAATGGACAAATTTTGCTTCAAAATATTTAACACTTCATTTTGCTTCATCCCTTTTGAATACTTCTTGTAAATCACAAAGGCTTTAAACAAAAGGTCTTTAAGAAATAAAGAATTGAAGCCCTTCTTGCGAGAATGAAAACATTTTTAAGAGGAGGGTTTTCTTCCTCTTTTCCAAAATGAAAATTAACCAAAATTGATTTGATTTCACACACAAAAGGCCATTTCATGGAAGTGGCATTTGCTGACAGAGAGCTGTTTCGACAAGAAAATTCCAGCCAGAGGAGCACACAATAAGCTGCACACCATTAAGGTACACGAGCTGCAAGGACACCGGTCTCCCAGCGTTCATAATAAATCCCATCCTTTTTCTGGGTCAAGAAACTCATAGCTGTCTGGAGGTTATGCTAACACGCCAGGGTTTGGGGACTGATGTCGAGATCTGAGGAATTCCTGTTGCCTGGAATAGAAACAATGAAATTGTTCCAAGGCACCATTTATTCCCAGGTGCCTGCGAGCTGTCATTTCTGGGGAAGATGAACAATTTAAGAAGATCTAATATCTTCAGAAATAATTCAGGAAGACAGAATTCATTCAGTTCCCCAGGTCAATAATGAATGGGACTCGTGTGAGTCAGGGGAGGACCGAGGGGATCTGACCAGCTCTCCCAAACCAGATGAGCTTGTGCAGCCACGCAAGGGGCAAAGCCAAAGGTTTTGAGCAGCTCTGCCTGGAGACCACACGTGGTCCGTAGGGGCTGGGTGGGAGCAGTGAGGACCAAGGGATGCAGTCACCATGGGGCTGGCAGGTGCAAGCCTGAAGGATGCTGCTCTGTCAGTGTATTAAGGAGCAACCTAGTCCCCTTGCCTTGGGCCTTGTGCTATTTTAGCATCCTGGTTCCCCCCAGTAAATGCCTCTTTTATCTTGCCTTGTTTCACTTGTCAGTCAGTTCTAGTCTAAGAACTAGGTAAGGACTAAACCAGACTGCTCTAGCTGCGAACAAATGAGGCGATGCTATGAACAGCAAGGCGCAGAGTATGGCCCCTTAGATATTTGTCAGATAGCTGTGAGTCATCCTGAATGTGCCACAGCCTTTACCTGTGATGAAGTGTCAGAGGTGAGACGAGAAAGGGACAGCACGGAAGGAAGCTACCTGCTTCCCAATATGACGTGATGACACATTAAGCCTGGGTACCAGAACCAGTCCTGCTTCCCCGCAGCACTGCCCTGGCTCTGTGCAGCATCCTGTCCTGGCTTGCGTTCACTTCCCTGCGTACACCACTTTAAAGTGCCTTGGGTCCCTGTGTCTATGTCAGGGAGCAGAGAAAATGGCAAGGGAAAAGCAAACAAAGTGAATGGGAAAAGCATTACAAAACCAGCGGAAAAGTCTTCCCACACCACTCCATGCTTTCAAGTAAATGAGGCTAATTAACTAATTGCCTAAATTATTACGGCTATTTTTACCCTCGTATGAAGGCTTGGCATTATTGCCGATTTTTTAAGACTCGGCACTGAACTTTCAACTTATCAGAAAGTTAAGGAAGCAAAGCCCCTGGAGTGGGGAGCCAGAGGGCAGAGCAGCTGCCGGGCCAGGACTGGGGTCGGAGCTCAGGCGGGTACCGCTGCTGCGGGGAAGGAGCATCTGCAACAAAACAGCTCCCATTGGGCGATGCTGTTTAACACAGAAGTTCAGTGTTATTTGCTGAAGTTTCACCCGCACCTGAATCTGCCTCCCAGTAAAGGATTTCTTCTATAACTAAGCATCCCCTCTGCTCCACCAGTTTCCTGTTGCAGCCGAGATGATAGAAGCTGATTTGGAGGAAGGGTTTCACACCCAGGCAAGAGAAGGGGAAGACTGATGGCTAAGGGTACGTGAACATGCTGGTCCTGGCAGTGACTGCAGCTCTTGTGGGCAGACCCAGAGTAACCTTGGACAACCGGGCAGGAAGCAAATATACTGCACAACTCTGTATCAGAAGCAAAACCCGCTTGAAAAGGGCTTTTTGGCCACCAGGGGTGTGCTACCAAGCTACTATTGACCGTCAAGGGGCAAGCTGGTAAAGGTGGGGATGTGGCTGCAAGTGTGGACTTTGGGTCTACATCTGAAGGAGGACAGAGCTTGCTGGAGATGGTTTTAACAGCTGGTTTGGGACCTAGCTGGGATTTTAACCTACAGAGCTTGCTGGCATCTACAGCACTGTGGTGGAGTTCTCACACCCCAGCGCTGCCAGCTCCAATCTCTTGAACCAGCTATTAGCAAAGAGACACCCTCGTGGGGCCGGCTGGAGCCTCTGCTCCTCTCGGGGAAGCTGCGGGGCTCTGCAATCGCCGGCACCGGGCGCGAGGCTGCACGCTCTGCGCCTGCCCTGGGAAAGAACCGCTTTTCAAGCCTGGTTTCCCCGCTGTTGCCTTGGGGAACAAGTTCAATCCTGCGTGTGCTGCTTCCAGAACTAATTGGGGTTTGCTGTGCTAGTGACGCCTGGTGTCTCCACGCTTAGGAAATGGGCTGCAGCCAACTAACCAAAACATGCGTGTCCCTCTCCCAGCGGGGAGTTAAAAGCAATGTTGTTTCTGACACGAGCAGCTAGCAGGACTCTCTGGATGTTTTCACTGAAATGCACCCATTGCTCTTTCACTGCGGACACTGGCCATCATAGACCAGTCACCACCACTTTGCACGTCAACCCTGAAAATCTGTGGAATGAGATACATGCTCTGCAAATAGGGAACTGATGTCGCATGGCCTATACACACACAATCATCCCTCCATCACACGCACACAAATATCTCCTTCCCAAACTATCCAGACCACCCTCCACAAATGGACAGCGCTAATCCATCTGCTGTAACCCCGACTGACCACATGCACTGTCCCAGACACGCAGCCTCCGTTCAGGCAGGAATCCAATGTGGCAGGAACTCCCCCCTTCCACTTTGAGGAAATGCCATTTTCTTGGGTTTTGAGGGATTTTCTCACAAAACAAAACTAGGTGTTTTCTCCTCTTCAGCGAAATGCCAACATCTTAGCTCCCCGGTGGAAATTTCAGTTAACTCCATTAAAATCCCCCAATCATTCCTGCCGAACAGCCAGTTCCCTCAGGAGCAAGAAGACTGATAGACCTCCTTTTCTGTCATAAACCTCACTTATCAGCCTTAATGAGGTGACATTTCAAGCCTGGCTTCTCTCAACACACAAGTACACAACAGTTTGGGGTAGCAAGTCTCTTCCAGGCACGTCATTGAGGAGAAGGGCAGGTAAAAGTCCCTTGTCCTTTGGATGCAGGAGTGAGCTCCCCTTTGAGTTATCTCTAAGACTATCTGCAACATTGGACCAGCCGTGACTCAGTGTGGTCGAGTCCTGGAGAGGTCCAAGGATGGAGATCAAACAGCCCCTCTGGCCACCTTTTCTGATGCTGCACCACACTCTTAGTGCACATCTCTTTCCAAATGCCCAACCTGAACCTCCCAAGCTGCTTTTGTGCCCATTTCCCCCCGTTAGGCTGTCTGCCACTATTGAGAGAGTTTGGCTTTATCGTCTTTGCAAGCTCTGTCCAAGCAGCTGTAGGTATAGGATGCTGCCCTTCAAACCTGGATCCTGCTGGCCGTCAGGATGAAGAGTCTTTGGCTGCCCTGAAACGCTGGTCTGACACTGCTGGTGAAGGGAATATCGGCACCACGTTAAACTATAAAGTAAGCCACAGACTTCTTTGGGCCAGTTTCTGCCCAGGCACTTGTCCCTCCAACAGGTCCCCTTGCCCCTTCACAACTGTTTTCATAAGGACCAGTAAGATGATGAAGGTGGACCAGATGGCAACCACTGCTATACTCAACAACACATGGAGAACACCTCAAAACTCAGCTAGCAAGGTAATACGTCTCACCAAAACCTTTTCATCCCTTTCCTTTCTGTCTGCAGACTCTCTCCCCACTCTCTGGCCATCTTGTTTGCTGAAGTCTCTGTCTTGTGTGGAACTGGCCAGCTTTTGCTGCTGAAAAATGCCATTTTTTGAGGTTTACCTAGTCCAGAGTGGAATCTCTGATAGATCAGGCTCTTTTCTCTTAGAAAAGATAAATAATTTCTACTATTTTACCAGCGGAGCGCAGGGAGCCATTGTCCCAAAGTTTTGTTAATATGAAATGGAGATTATGGTCCCTGGGGTGATTTGGCAGGAAACTTCATCACTTTTCAAGGGCCTTCCTGTGTGTGAAATGGAAAGAGCAATGCTGCCCTGTAGCTCCCTGTTTGCAATGTACTTAGAAACTCTTGAATACCTGGCACTAGACGTGCCGTATTATCTCCCACCTCACCTCCCGTGACTAAAGCTGGCGGCCTGGCAAGGGGAATTATTCCAGATTTGTGCTGTCCAGAAAACAGCCTGGCAGGAAGATTTGCAAGTCATGTCTTCCCGCTCAGTGCCATCTCCTGCCCCATTGCTCAGTAACCCACCAGAGATGATGAGCCTTTGGCTCTCCATCCTGGGATTAGCTGGCAACCCCACACCAAGAACTGGCAGTCAGTTACTCGCTGCCCGCTGCCAGCTCTGAGAGCTGCTCACTGCCCATTGCTATCTCACTCAGTGTTCCCCCCAAGACACCACTAACTCTACTGCAGAGAAACCACACGCCATGTCCAACGCTGCCCATTCCACCCATGCCTAGGGACCAGCAGGGAGACTGGGTGACACTGGGGAGCCCAAGAGAGATCAGTCCTTCTGCAATATTTGCAATACAGGAGAATATGCTAGTTTCTTCACCCCTCCCATCCCCAAGCCCATATAGCAGTGGAGATGGAGAGGACTTTACGGCAATTCTATTTCCCCACTGCCCGATGGCAGGTCCTGCTGGAGGTGTTGGGGCAAAAGGAGGAAAAGTCTGATTTGATTTACCAAGTGCCTCTTCTCAGCACAGTTGCAAGTCAGATTCAATTTCCCAGTGTTACCTTCTGCATATTTCATCCACTAACAGATTTGCAAAGATTTAAATACAATACAAAACTGCAGACACTATCAAAAGAGGCTAGAGAGAAAAGGGCAGGAGAAGCTTGTCTTTTTTCTTTAGGCTTATGGAAGATGCCACTCTGAGAGCTCAGAGAACGGGCATTGCCAGGCAGGAGCTGTGCCAGACCCTCACCTGAGCAAGCACTGCTTGGAGGGACAGGCAGGAGGCATGGGAGGCTTCAGCAGGTAGGTCCAAGCATCTGAGATGCTCAGGGCAGGGATTGGCACTGGTGATGCTGGAGTAGAGCATTTAGTAGCCTCAACCCATGCTGGTACCACCTGAGACAGCAGGATGTCAGCTCCAAACTTGCTACATGGCATCTCTCCAGAGAGCAGAAAAATCCCTTGGATAATTCAAAGGTTTCATGGGAATACCATGGGAAAGAGGGCACTCCCCAGGAGGTCTCTGCACAGATACAGGTGTGTAACGCAAACCTTTAAACACACACTCAACAAAGAGAAGCACCATGTTAGGTGATTAAATCCCCCATGTACCTGCAGCAAGTGAGGAATATATCCTGCTCACCAGAACTGTGAAACGTATGCACCTGTTGCAGGAATTAATCCTTTTTTTACTAGCAGAGTGGCAGAGCTGTGCACACAGAAATCCTGTCTGAAATGAATCCCTGATAAAGAGGAAGTCAAGTTAAAAGGTGAGTTTTACTGCCTGCCAAGGCTTTAGGTTTTTAAAGGGTCTCTTGTAGAATTACTGTATTAGCAGGCTATTATGGGTATAGATTTCAAACTGCTATGCACAGCAAGAAAAAGCACGGAAGTTTTGAGGTGGGAAAGAAATGCATGAAAAAATGAGGCAGAAGAGGGCAAGAGGGGGAGAAAGGAGAAGCAGTGATGTGCCAAGGGGAGGGAGGCTGATAAATGATGGAGGAGATAGTGGAAGGGGGGTGAAGAAGAGAGCAATGAGCAGTAGGGTAAGGAGAAAAGAGAAAGATAAAAAGAGGAGGAGAAAGTAAGAGAAGAGATAAATGAGGGCAAAGACCAACTCATCATTTCGCAATTCGACCCCAGTGGAGAGGAAAATTGATGTCTGGAGCTTTTTTATGGCCAACCTCCTGGGCATGGGACAAAAGACAAGTTATTACCCAACCCCAGGTCAGGTCTGTAGCCTGCCAACTGCTTAGACACATTCAGAGAGCCCATGAGAGCTGTAAATCAAGGGGGCCAAAGAGATCACAGAGAGGCTGGGACCAGGCACAGAGCAGCAGTGAGCTCAGCAAATGCAATATAATCACAGGAGAGGAGCAAGCCGAGGAGTGACACAGGCTGATGAGGAGTGCCCAGCCCAAAAGGGCTTTGCTTATCTCTCCTTCATGCCATTCCTAAGGACAGCGCTCCCCCAGAGATGCAAGTCCCCCTGCATGTCCTCCTGATTTCTCTTCCTATTGATTTTCAGGCTCTGAATACCATTTATTTTTGCTTGCTTGATTCACTCATTCATTGAATAAAGGCATCATCACTATTATTATTATTGTCCTCGTCATCGGGCTCCTCATCACACATTATATTATTTGCATTGCAGAGCTGGAAGATTTCAGGTTGAGGCAGGAAATTTGTGTGAGTTGTTATTACTGCAATCAGATGAAGTGAGAATTGGATCGGCGAAGGCTGCCAGAGCGCAGCTCTCCCAGCAGGACACAGAGGCTCTGCCCAATCAGGGGAAGCTGCCATTTTATCGTGCGGGTCCCGCCAGCAATTTCGGACTTGCCTTTGGTGTCCCATCTCTCCCTCCCACCCCACCACCCAGCTCCACTGACTGCCAGCAGAGAACGGGGAAACGCATCGGAACGGGAGGGCGAGGAATCAGAAAAGACTTGGCGAGATTGCACATTTTCTGCCTTGCTGATGGTATTTATTAGACAACAGAAAATAGCTATTTTACCATCTGCCTTGTAAAAAAAAAAAAAGTCCTCATTAAATTAATGGAATGTGCAGCTGCCGAACAGAGTGTTCCTCTCCCTGCCACCTCCCAAGCAGCCCAGCGCTTACTGGAGTGGGGACTCAGGCTGCCAAAAGTAGCTGAGGCTAACTCAGGCTCATGTGGTGGGAGAGGATGGACAGACAGTGTCCTGCTCCTCCCAACCCCGGGGCTCTTGCCAGGGGACCTATGGGTGCCCTGTGGCCACACGCAGGGTGCAAGGGCTGCCTTGTTCTGTTATGGAGCAGAGGGCTCGACCCCTTCCCGCATGTACCCCTGCAGGGTCTCAGCTTGTGAAGGGAACTGGACGAGTCTTTGCCTAAGCAGAACGTGATCCAGACTTCAGGTTGAGGAGGTCAGAGTTGCCCATCGACCTATGTTGAGCATGGTAGGATTTGGGGGCAGGTAAAGTCCTAATTTCCATGCATCTGCCATCTCAGTCGATGTGAGCTAGTCAATCCATCCCTATCATCCACCTCTCCATGTCAAAGTTTGATCTGAGTTGGTGCTTGCCCCACAAAACCAAGAAAGGCTTGAGACTAGCTGGCTGCATAGCCCAGAGGAGCTCCTACACAGAAGCCTTTATTTTGGCTGAGAACAGACCAAAAATCATGAACCGAATCCTTTCTCAATCCCAGCAAGACAGAAGCACCATAAACCAAAGGTCCTGAATGATTTGAATGATGGTAATGGAGCTAGGAGAACGGCAACCAGTTTAATGCCAGCATTACCAATTAATTTCTACTTGGAACTGAGCAGCACTGAAGGGTTTTATGTGAACCTTTTCTTCTGATATCTGGTGGAGCATGAGGAGTGTTTGATGGAGGAGTGGTTGCCAAAATCCCATATTCCATGCGGCTTTGAGGAGCAGGTCCACCAGTTTGCATCACCAAGGTCTCCCAGAGGTACCAGATACCACAACACGCTGCCTTAGCTAAAATACTCATTGCCTCACCACTTCATCACGAGTAATGCCTGAAGAGTGATGTCTAGGACTACTTTGGGTGCAGCAGTTCTACTCCTAAGGAAATAAAGCCCTTTGTTAGATGTCTCAGCACTGCTGCAGTATAATCCACATTTAATCCTCACTTGCATTTTCTGCTGCTAACCTCTCTGCTAATGCCAGGGAGTTCCCAGTGCCTGCACTGCTCGTCTGAAGGTGCAATCTCTCCTTTGTGGTCCTCTCCTCCTCTTTCTAGGAGGCTTTTCTATATAGATTTTTCACCTAGATGAGTTTTTACATGTTTTTTTGCAGGTAACTTGTTCCCTTAAATTTGATCCTTCAGCAGTTACAAAGCAATTTGGGAAAGCTGACCTCAGGAGACCGGTCCAGCTGCAGAGAGGTTGTTTCCCTCATGTCCACGGAGGTGGCAGGAGATGGCCTCTTAGATTTCAGCACGCAAAGGAAAGTTACAGGACTACAGCATGTCGAATCACTTCATGCTGAAATAAATCCTGACATAATAAGCCCTAATACCGCCAAAGAAACTATTACAGTCAGTCACAAAAATAATCCACATTGAAAATCGGTGAAAATACCTCTCCCCAGTGGAACAATGTAGTTCCAGAGGATCAGTTCCAGTCAAAGACAACAATTTCATGTTTACCAAAAAAATGAGTGAAGCTCCAGAAGGCAAGTATTTGTTGCCAAACCCCCCTCTGCTTAAGCAAGGTTTTGCCACCTCCCACTAAAGACTTGCTTTTAAAACCAAAGAGCAAGAACAAAAGGGAAGACCATGAAAGGCAGAGATCAAATTGAAGCCCAGAAGGATGTCGTGGCTGTCTCTTACTCCATTGCCATCAGTCCTATCAATCCTTAATGAGCAGCACTAAGGGCAGAACACCAACCTGATTGCTTCATGAGCACAAATCTCCTGCTTTTCAGAGGTTAATAGCAAAATTTCTTCCAGCCTTTGCCTGCATTGTCACTGGTCTCGGGGATTTGTAAGCAGAACCGCGTCTGCAAGTCGCTGACTTTATTTGCAGCGCCAGCTGGTTTTGTGTGCAGGGTTGTAGGTGTCTTTGCACATGTGGGCCCTGACCGTGTGGTGCATGCACGCTGCCTCGGCCAGTCTTGGTAGTGCTACTCTCCAAGGAACCTGTGAGACAGGGCCACAGGGCTGCTGAGCTTCCTCATGGAGTAGCTCGCAGAGTTGTCTTAGAAAGTAAGTTAGCCAAAAAGACATGGCAGATTAGCAAAAACACAGGGACAGGCATTTTTTTTCCTTGAAAAAAAAAATTTGCTTTCTTAGAAAAAAAATCTAGCAACAATTTTTTTTAAAAAAGAAAACACAAACAAACAAAAGAAAACCCCACCCAAGTTCCTTTTAATTAAAACTTCAAGCCTGTCACGGGGAATCTTGATAAAAACATTGACATTTTGCAAAGTTGCCCTTGGACAAAATCACAAGCATTGAAAGCTCTGAGACACGGACACTGTGGAAGCGCCTCTGCGCATGCCAGAGCATTTGGGAAGGACATTAATCTTCCTGCAGTCAGGTGTGTTGGTAATTCTGTGGTGTTTCTCATGTGTTTGTCCTTCCCATATCCACGTGCGAGGTACATAGCATGTGGGGCTGTGGCAGGCCCAGGAGAAGGCCAGGAGAAGGTCGCGTGGTTGCACGCAGTTAGGAAAAAATACAGCGTGCATGTCGCAGTGCAGTGTATGCATGGCTTTGCAGGGCTGCAGGGCTGCGGGTGTCATTTAGAAAGGAAGGACTTTGTACCTGCATGTCTCCTGGTGCTTGCATAGACACGAAGCTGCATCGCTTCACGAAGCCCAGGACACACTTTTACAGTTGTCCGGAGTCAGGGTTGCTGGCTGGGACAGATTTCACGTACACCATTTGCTCTGCTGGGGTGGGATCTGTGGAGCCGCAGGTTGATGCGGCGCCTGTAATTATCTCGGATGCCTCCAATGCTCAGGTCCTTGCACAGAGGGATGCTTCCACCTCATGAGCCAGGAATGCTGGTGCCAAGGCTTTTTCCTCCTTATGAACGTTTTTATACATCACCCCTTGCTCGAAGCCTCAGCTGCAGACAGCAGCCCTTCCGCAGGCCCTGCTCATGCAGACACAGACCTGTGGTCACCTCCAATCATCCATGGAGGAAAATGAGAAGAGACAGTTAGTGAAGGACCTCATCCTCCAGGTCTGCCCCAGGGCTTAAGCACAGGTGAGGAGCTGTTGCTTTTTAAGACCCTGGGTCTCATCTCAGCATCATTTCCCATCACTCCATCCCCCTGCTTCTCCCGTGCGTATGGGAGCACTCGGTTCACACTAACAAATCTGAGCATCCCCAGATGATTAAAGGAAGCACTGCCTTTTAAATCGCTCTGATTGGGGTTGATGGCTGTGTAGAGTTGGACACTTGGCTCTAATGATGTGTGAAAATCTCCCCGCTGTGACCAGTCATTCCTGGCTGTGGAAAATAAGGGGGGGGGGGGGGTGGGGTGTCACTCAGGACAGTCCCTCCAGGGCTCCATTCGCTGCCCGTGCAAGGCTGGGAGAGGCAGCCCTGCTTTGCATCACTAATGGGGATGCACATGTATGTGGCATCAGTGGCTTTCTGCCCTGTGGTGGCAGATGAATCAGGGTCTCACTCCACCACAGGTTGGCGTGACCAAAGCGGCTGAGCTGTCGTGGAAGCGCACTCCCAGGCGGGGAACGCCGGCAGGTTTCACAGTGGGCTCCATCCTGGCTCTGGCTGGTCCCACCAATACTCCCATGCTGGTGTTGGAATGGGGGTTATTATTTGAGACCGGGGTGTTGCAGGTGTGCGCAGGCTGCCACAGCACAGCTCTGCTGCTGGAGCATTGCTTAAGGTCACGACTCTCCAAATGAGACCCCACGGTGAGCTGGAATAGCGGATCCAGCCCCAGAAGGTGGCAGGGCACGGCCAGCACCCCCAGCCGGGAAGCACCGCACGGCAGATTCACTGCAAGTCCTGCGGGTGTGGGAAGGAGGATCTAAGCAAGCAAACCACGCCATCCCCGACACACAGGGACCACCGCCTGACACTTCTCCAGGTTAGTCTCCATCGCCGCTGCTGACAGGGGACCAGCCATCAGCGCTCTGCATGAAGGCAACATGAACCCAGCCAGCGTGTTCGCTGCCTTCTTTCCCCACCACCTTCCCCTGGTGTTAACTTCCTAATGACACCCGAATTCAAAGCAAATCTCAGCATGCACAATCCAATCCTTCCCCTCAGGACAAGTTTGCTTTTTAGAGGCTCTCCTTGCTGAGATTTGCTGTTCTGCGACAGAGGGGAGTGGCCGGGTGGGCTCCGAAATGAAGGATGCATCTCCTCATGCTTGGATGGGGCTAAACAGAGGCACGGGGGGAGGCCGGGCACCAGCCGGAGGTGTCCTGCAGTGAGTGACCCTCAATGTGACATTGATGGTTCTTAATTCTTAAGCCTGCTTTGGAAGGATTTCAGCAGATCCTATTTAATCACTGCAGCCTCTTCATCTCCCGTGTCTCCGCTTGGGGTAACGTTATGCGTTCTCCTCCGCCAGCTCTCTCCAAGAACCGGCCACCCTCCTCTTCCTCCGTGGGTCCCTGGTGCAAAAAACGCCACCAAGCCTTTCGCCTGCCGCACGGGCGCAGGGCTGCCGAAGCCGTAGCCGCCCTCGGCTTGTTTACTAATACACAGCTCAAATAGCATTTGCTTAATTTCCCCCAGTCCGCAGGAGGACTCCATCTCTTGCTAACGAAGGGCACGGCTTCCTGCAGGTGCACTACCAACTCCCCGCAATTGGGCTGCGCCATGCATAGCATTAAATATTTAAGCGCTTGTCAAAATGTTGTAACGATTTTTTTGTCTTGTTCCATTAGCTCCGTTTCCAAAGGCCACCACTGGAACTACTGAACATTTATTTCTATTGAATCCAGCTTAGAAGTTATGATCTGAGAAACCGGGAGACAGGACAGTATGTTCTGCGGCGCCTGCTTTTCCCCACCACCACTCAGCTGAGACATGTTGGCCTTTGAAATATCATTTTTATTCCTACCTTAGAAAAGCTAAAATAAAGAGATTGATTCTTCCGCCTGCTTGATTTGCTTCTGCCAGCTAAATAAGGTACATAAATATCAGTCAGGTGGCTTCCCCATGTAAGTTTTGGGGCCATCAGTTTAAACACCTAGCACAGTTTGTGGTACCGGCCGTGTGAGCTGATTTCCTCCCCAGGTGCAAAAATAAAGCGTTGTTATTACACGATTTTCCTGTTGCTACAAAGGTACGCACATGAATTTTCCTCCCTCACTGTCTGTGCATGAACAGCATCTTGTTATGCTAATACTACAAGTATTAGACAAAAAACACTGAAGAAAGCCAATGGAGACAGCAGTTTGTACTGGGGACAAAGCAGGTTGGGGGGGCTGCTATGGCCCCCAGGTTTGCTTTAGGTTCTCTGAGAAGCACAGAGCCAGAGGGTGTTGCATGGGGTGGGGGACACCTGAAGCCCACAGGGACATCAGGGAGATGCCCAACGCACCAGCCCTTGGCCACGGGACCCCACGCCAGGGCCACTGCAGGGCTTAGCTCCCCCCAAGCAAACCCCAAATTTGCACGAGGGAGCTGGGCTTGCTGCGGGCCAGGGGATGGGACTGCTGGTGGCAGCCACGCCGTCACCACCCTTCCCTCCTTCAGAAAAAAAAAAGGGAATTCTAAAGCATTCTTAAAGACTTCCCTGCGTTTTAATTCCTCTCTATTTAAAGACATGCAAGAGCCCAAGAGTTCCAGCCCCTCTGCCTGCGCCTGGATGCTTCGCAAAGTTGTAATCCCCACTAGTGACATCATGCACCGTTGCCATGGGAATGTCACAAACTCATTGCCATGGGGATGTCACAAACTCAGCACTGTGACTTCACCATGGCAGACAGGCAGCAAGGGAGGCAGTGCTTCCCAGCCACCAGTATCTCTTTTAATTAGCAAACTGGCATGGAAAATGAGGATGAAACACAGGATAGGAACACAAAACAGTTTTGTAAGTATGATCTATTGGAAAGTATTCCCTCATGAGAAAGTGCCTCCTTAATGGATCCTGCGCTCCTAAGTAAACCGCGAAAGACAGAGAATAAAATAGAAATTATAGTGATTTGTTCTATTGGGCATTTCATTGAGTAATTAAGAGGATAATTAGGAAAAGGAATATTAAAAGGCTCAGCCCTCATCTTGCTCTAGAGGAGCAAACTATGGAATGTGCAGCATCATCCGATGTTTCCCTGTGCTAACGTGGGGTTCCCCAGGGCGAGGGAGGCATGGATGGATGTGCCGCAGCCCAAGGGCTCACGTATAGGATGGTAAGGGCTGAAAAAGCAGGTCCCCGTGGTCTGGCAGGATGCTGGAGCTCTCCCAAGAAACGCAGGGTGGGAATGGCAGGTTACAGGGAGCAACCCCCACCTTCGCAGCATCTCTTGGCATGTGGTGTCAGGCTTTGGCGCTTGTGCATGGTGCATATCAGTGCAGGGGAGGCTAAAGGGAAAATTATAAACCAGCCCCGGCTGCAGAGGAGCTCTGGGGAGAGCTTGCCATGGCGAAACACGTGCTGATGAAGCACCGCAGCCAAGGCAGAAGTGGCAGAAAGCTGGAAAACCAGCTGAAAGCTCAGCATCAATAGTGACCCTGTGCCAGGAGAGCAGCTCTGTTACCTACCCCCCTTCTAACACCTATCCCCCCTTTTGCTGTCATCATTCTCTTAGGAAAATACGTATAAAAGTACCTGTATAACTAATCCAGACCCAGACAGGACCCAACACCACTCCAAGACCCCTCAGCGGTCACAACACAATCTAAGCTGCTTCTCTAAGATACCGAGCATTGCACACACACACAAGAAAACCTTGGTGCTGGCCAACACATTCGTGAAACAAAAACCTACTCAAGCAATGAAATCTGCAGCTCTTTTCTGAGCCCCAGCACATCTCACTCCACCCCATTTACCCACCAGCATGGCCACTCTCCAACACAGATGTCGGGACACCAGGTCCCACCACAGGTTTTCCTCTGGAGCCCACGTTACACGCTGGGGACCCCAATGCTCACACAAGGCCATCTCCTAAGAGGTCCCGGGTGAAAGACAGACCCAGCAAGAGCAATCTGTCCACTGCAAGTCCCAAATGGTCCCTGCAGGGAGCAAACACAAGTGCGGCGATGGGGAAATGCAAGCTGGAGTGAAGGACACCATGAAAAGGGCTTTACCGACAGCAGTTAGTCCTACTGGACATGCATTTGTGAACACTGAGACGGCAGATAGGTTATTGCCTCAAACCACTTGCTCAGGAGACAAAACAAGCAACCAACCCACCCAGGTAAATGAGAGACCCCAACCTGCAACTTGGCAGTGCTGACCAGTTGCCAAGAATTCAGTAGTTCTGAGGTCCTTGCTTGCTCCAGGACCACATATTTAGGAAAGCACATCACCTTACAGGCAGGAGAAGGCTGGCTTGTTTTAAACTGGCCTTTGTGGCTAGAAACCTCTTTTTTTCTCCCTAGGGAGATGGATGTGATGGCTGTAATCCAGTTGCTATGCTGGGCCTGTGTTTCAGGGACAGCGGCTTGTCAGGGTTGAGCCCAAAGTGTCAGACAACTGTCAGAAAATCCATGTTCAGAAGGTCCCCAGCCTTCCCTTTCCCTGTCCCGGGAACCACTGCTCCCCTCCATCCTCCCCTGCTAAGGGAGGGTAATCCCCATCCTCTTCAAAGCAAAGTAAAACTGGCTTTTTGGCTTGTTACTGACCCTTACAGGCACGAAAGCAGCTTGTTGGGAGACTCGAGTGCTCGGCACAGCCCTAAAACAAGGCTCCTGTTTGAAGTGCATGGATTGAGGCCGGATCAAGAAAGCCCAGGAGGAGTGTCTAGCTCTGCTCCTACACTAAAAAGGCGGCTCAGCAGCAGCAGCCAACGCCGCTTCATCCTGCTCAGCTCTTCGTGCAATCCCTAAGAAGCCGCTATGGCACTGGGGAAGCGGCGATTTCATATGCGATGTTCGACTTGACCCGGAGAGCGGGTAATTGCAGAGCATGTGCTCTGCTTTCCAATGCTGCTGCAGGGAGGAGAGCAGAGCAGAGCTGCCTCACTCCTGGCTGCAGGAGCACCCGGCACTGCTCGAACCCCGTTATCATCCAGAGGAGTTGGACAATTCACTTCCACAGGGGCAGATTAAAACCAACAGCAAAGGCAGGAGAAAACAGCCTCGTTAACCACCTCTGCCCAGTCGGGCAGAGCAGATAGAGCCGCAGAGCTGCTTGGGTGCAGAGCGGGTCCCAGGCAGACAACTTATCTGTGGCTTGAGGCAAGTTTAGAGAATCGCTTACGAAGTTTCCCTCTTGCAGACATCTCATTTCCCACCCCTCTAGTCAATGCAACAAGCAGGTTTAGTGCAACGTGAACAGAGGATAAAGCAATATACCAGCCCATACCTGAAGGTGCATCCTTCCTTTCTCACCAAGCAGCGGGGAGGCCATTGCTGTCTCTCGGTAATTTTCCAACATCCTGTGTTGCAGGTAGATTTATGCACTGATCATAGTTGGAGCTGTTAATAAAAAAGCGCAAAGAAAACGGATTTTACTGTGAAGTGTAGGGCTGCTTTTCTTCCAGCTTTGCATTATCATGACTTTCTCTTTTTTTAATCTTTTCTTTTTTTTTTTTATGATTGACCATGTTTGGGGTTCAAAGCTTTAAAAATAAATCGCAGATCTTCTTTCATCTACTATGCATGAGAGAGTCAGAATCTTAATGGCTTAAATGGATATTTTGGGAGGGACCCCAAACCAAGCAGTTCCTACTTTAACTGGGAGCCAGAGGGATGAAACTAATTTGCAAATAACGTTGCATGCTGGTTTTACTTGAACTCGAGGGAAAAGGCTGCAGTGGCTACCTGTCATTCTTTGTGACAAATTGAACAAAATGGAAATCGAGTTCACTAGTAAAAAAAATATAGAGAGATATTAAAAAAAATCTGCAGCAGACCAATTTCTCCCGCACCAGGGGAACGTCCCAGGACTGCAATGAAGCCATGCCTCAGCACGTACCGCTACTGCTGCCTGAGCACTGGGGACAAACAGGCTGACTGTCCTTTTCCCAAGAGCAGATTTTTTTAACTCTGAGAGCTGCTAGCATTTCTCCAGCCTGACTTGAGCCACTTCTTCCTTATGCAGTTCGAAAGACAACTTTCTCCTTTAGCACCGCCAATGCCTTCCCCTGGGAGGGGGGAGGTCCGATATCTGCAACGCTGCATCTTTACAGCAAATTGCCTATCAATGATTTTGTGGCTAATATATACAAGGAGAAGCAGAGGAACTAATATAATGTAATTTTCCGTGTTTACTGCATTATTACAATGGTTGAATCTACTGATTAGTTCCTATTTTTCTTGCCATCTCTTCCTGAGCATCCCTTTTATTTTTGCGCTGCTTATCTGCATACAGAGTCATTTATCCGTATGGCTGGTGTAACAGCAAGCAGGGCCAAAGCTATCATTTCTCCTCCCTTTCAAATTTAATCTTGCAGACCTCAATCTTTGTGATACCGCTATTATTTTGTCCATATCTGATCTAACGGGAACCAGCCATTATTTTTGCCTTAAAAAAAAAAGAAAAATGGAAAAAACTAATCTGAGCAAAAGATAATGATGGCTGTGGCACTAATGATCCTTGGCATACCTCCTTGCAATGAATCCGGTGCTAAAACAGAGACTGTTTGTTTCCCTTCTCTCTACATAACTGCAGGACTGACCCCTCATGCACAGGCAGCTCCCCACCAATAAACAACATTGCCCCGATCTCCCAGGGGATTCATTTCACTGCCAACTATCTCAGCAGTCCTTCTTATTGTCTTAACTTATTTACCCAAATAGTGGAAAAACAACTCAAGTGGAGCTGAATGCTCTCCAACAACCTGACTGCAACTGGTTTCTTCAGTTTTGTTCCCCTACAAGCTAGGAAAGCCTCCTCCCCCAACGGTTATTAATTGAAAAGGGAAGAGGAAAATTTCCTACAATATGAACAATACCAGAAAGCGCTCTTCATTACTGTTCCTTGAAAATCATGGCAAGATATTTTGCCCCCCAGCTTCCTTAATGCTCCCCACCTCCCAGCTCCGAGCAGACCATCACACCGGCTAGAGACCACCCGCCGAAGCATCGAGCCAAGCTGTTCCGCTCATGCCAACCACATCAGCCGGCAGGGATTTACTTGGGACAGGCGAGGAGACAAACTGAGGAATGCTTCTCCTCCCTTCTCCTGCACCACCACCAGTCAGAGGTTTTTCAAGCAGTGAATGCGCCTGCCCAACCTCCTTGCTGCACGTCCACAGTTTGCACCATCGCTCCGTGGTTTCTGTCTACGCCACGCTCGTCACCTCTGCCTGCCGCCCAGAGACCTTCACATGCCCTCCCCTTCCCCCTAGGAATATTATAAATAAATCACGGGGTCACATTCGGCTCTTGGTCTGTGGTGCAAGCAGGGACTTGGAGCTGCTTCAAAGGCGTACGGTGCTGGCAGGGCACAGGATCCTGCCTGTCCCCTGCACCAGGATTTATACAGGTGAGGTTTGTGGAAATCAAACCGAGCCCTTCCTCACACCCTCTGCCAAACGGGCCTGATGTGGGGAACCCCTTGTTCACTTTGACACGGAGCTCTCAGTTGCCCAAGCCGTAGCACTGCGGGAACCTGAGCATTTCTTGGTCTAGATACAACACAGCCCGTATTATATTTATTATTAATGAAAGATTAAATGTTATAAAGAGCATTATTAATTTTAAAGCTACTACTAATAATCAGCTGTCCCTCACTTCACCTTGCAAGCCTGAGAGCTATAACGAAAGAGCATATTCCAGCTCGGAGCACCTTTAACAGAGGCTGCCACGATCCAGAGCCCAGCTCTGCAGCTCAGGGCCACAGGCGTTTTCTCCAACTCATGAGGAACCTCAAAGGTCTTCTAATGTGAGCAACCATAAAAAGCTAGAAATGGCAGAAAAATAACTCTGTTATCCTTGTCTTTAGAAAGAAGGACTTGCACCAGCCTCCCAGCTCTGCAACGCTAAGTTGCCTTCTTGTGTCCCAGTCTGCACCCATATCATCACCCCAAGAGCCCAGGTTTGCACAGTGACCCATGTCACAGCAGTCATTAGAAGGTGATAACCCATTTTGGCACCAAGGGCAAGTCTGCACTTCCAGAAGTGTTTCTTGCCCTCTTCCTCCTTGGGAAAATGCAGCTCTTTACAGTCTCACAGGAGCACGAGCCAAACAAAAGTCACAACAGACCCTTCACAAATGAGTTCTCATGGGACAGGACTGTCCCTCATATTGCCTCCCAAAAAGCAGCACCCGCCCCCATCAGAGGTGCTTCATCAGCACCAGAGGGGACCAGGAGCTGGGCCATTTCTGCCCTGAATCCTCCAACACCTCAGCAGGACGAGCAGAGCGGGCAGCCACCAACCCCAGCAGAGAATCAGCGTGTGAGAAGGGCACGTGTGCAAGTACAAAGCATCCTTTGCGTGCCAGCAGTAACGTTTTCCTGCCGGCTCTGGCACATCAACATTGGTGGTGAATCACATCTCCTTTGTATTTCACTTGGAGGAACAGGGAGAAAGAGATATTTTACAGAGGAGAGTCACAAAAAGCCCCTCCTTAGAAAATAGGCTATTTTTGGTACTATAATCCCTTTCCTGTGGAAAAGGGAGGGAGGCCCAAGAGACACTGCAAGCTGCTGAAACCCAGAGAGGAATCTGGCAGCAGAGCCTGGAGCATAATTCAGATACCAGGGACTAAGAACCAGGACCGAGACTCACGTTTAAAGACTGTACCAGCCTCAGGACTGAGAGCTATGCTTCAGCACACATCTACCCACCTGCCTGCCCACCAATACTGCTGTGAGCCACACCAACACGAGATGCTGCAGAGCAAGAAGGTGACAAGGAGCACTTCGTTTGCTTACCCAGATCTTTCCTAAGCATGCAAAGACCTGGCTCCTCATCCAAGTGCTAATTCTCACCCTCTTTCAGCCCAGTTTTTTTGCAGCTTTTCTATAAATCCAGAATACATTTGAGCAATCAGCACAATGTTTAGTGAGAAAATCGTATGCTACGTTTCCGCTTGGCATGATTTTGAAATGGTTAAGCTGTTAAGCCCTGAAAGGGAAGTTTTAAGAATACAGCGAAAAAAAGAAGCCAAAAACAAAAATAAACCAACAGTGGCAAAATTAGAGCATGACATAAAGGAACCGTTTGGATGGATCCCTTTTTCCAGAGAAACAGTGCATGCTGGCTGCTGCTTTCCAATGTCAGGATCTCTGCAGTTGTGCAGCACTTGGACTTTCATTACGACAGCAGGGAAAACAACAAACTGAAAGTCAACGCTAGCACACAAAAGAGGGAGAAAGTTTTCCTAAGCTGGGATCAAACCTCTTACAAGCATCTCTAAACCACAGCCACATTGCCCATAAAGCCCTCTTTGCCCATCTCACTCTCCCCAGCAAGGGGGATGCTATTGGGGTAGGAAGGTGTTGCTTGACACACACGCAAGTGCTTGCGTAAGGACTAGCAACGGTCCAGGGTGAGGACAGGCCATGGCAAGTACCTTAGAAAGGCTCACATATCCACATTTTCCAAATAAACCCTACCAAAAGAGAAGCAAATCCTGCTCCAATTTGCGGCTCGCTTTCATGCGGCACAACCCCAGTGATGCTGGTCCCTCTAAGGATAGTCAGGTTCTGCTGAGGGCGTTCACAGGGACAGAGAGGACTCTCCATCTTCACCCCGGCCAACCTGCTTCGCACAACACAGCGACAGCTGTGCAGCCCCTGTGTCCCCTCTGTCACTCTGAGATCCCTCCTGAATTATGCATTGCTTTGCTGCTGCGCAAACTGACTTGATGACTGACTTACGCAGCCGGTTACTGGGCTGAAGGACACAGCTCCAGTCACAACCATTTTACATTGACTTTTGTCACAAAACGTGATGCAATGCTGGATCAAAAGACCTCCCAGAATCCATACACGTGACAATGTCCCACATGTGACACAAAGCATTAAGGGAACGACAGTGCCAAAGCATTCATACCTGCTACTTTTAGGTCCACCCAACCCAGTGCAGCTGAAAGAGACAAGGGCTCTTTTCCTCCCACTCCAGCCTCCCCTGGGTTGCTGTGAAGTGTTTGCTATTCAAAGAGTTCTTGCAAGAGAGTTCTCTCTTCTGGGAGGGTTTGGATCAGAGACATCAGGTTAGGTCACCTACAAGTTAACGGTGGGAAAAACCTTGCTCGCCTGCATCTGTGCACATCTCTGCAGAGGTCAGGCATGCTCCCGATAAGGGCATCTCCTGTCCAGTTCTGTACACTGACCCAGCTTCAACTGGGCATGACAAAGAAGATTAATAAACAGCCAGAGACAGCGTTTTCCTCCATCCCCTATAACTTCTCCAGCTCAGGTCCTGCCCTGCCTTTCTGGAGTGCCAGAGGATCTTGCACTGGGTCCAGGTAGTCACAGGAGGAAACCCATGACCTGTACTCCCAAATCCTTCTGCTCCCCTAGGGAGGCAGGGACCCAAGCAGCCAACACATCGTCTACATCCCTCCTGGGAGGCATTTTAAGACTTGCCTAGACAAAGTCAACACCAACCTGATACACCACTGGTAAAAGTCCTGCTTCAAGGGGGAGGCTGGACTGCAAACTCCCAGAGGTCCCTTGTGCCAGTATTGCCGAGTCCCACCTTGTGATCTCCCCTCCTGGATTCACCCTCCTCCACAATCTTGAAAATGCAATTCCTCTGAAAAGCTCTCTGTCACTATAAGTGGAGAATCTCATATCTGAAGCACTGACAAAACCCTGGGATTTAATTTTTATTGAAAAACCAAAGCCTCTTCTGTGCATGGCCCTTCCCTAATGACAAAACAGCATCTCTGTAGTTGTCGATTACTCCTGAATCGCAGCACAGTTACAAACAGGTCTCAAGACGGGGCGGAGCACATGGTGAACTGCAGAGGACTTGGGCTGAGAAACAGCACAATAAATAATTACTTTATTGCAAGTCAAGGGGCAGCATTTCCACTGATAACGTTCTCACAACAGGGAGAATTCTACTCTGCGCTGGTGTTTATATTGCAGATTGCTTCCACGGTGCTATCTCAAGGAGCCCTTGCTCCTCATTGCTCTGGGAGGAAGGCGTTCAGCCATCCCCAGCCTCCACCAAGGAGCCAGGCTGTCCTGGCAGCTTCATCGAGGTCACTATTTCTACTTTAAGCAGGGGGAATAATTCCTCTGGATAAGGTGGGTAACAGCACAGCCCCGCTCATGGTCAGGAACACACCCAGCCTCCACCAACCACTAATGCGTGTGAGCACCAAGTTCCATTTTGCTATTTCAACCTTCCTCCATCCCAGTTCCAGGTAAGCTGGTGGGATTCATGGGAGGCTGGAGCCAAATCTTTAGATGTCATATAGCTTGCAGAATAATACCTAAACAAGCACACACCTCCTTCTTCCCTCATCCGAAGTGCCATGTTATCAAGTGCTGAGTCTCTTTAAAGAAACTATCGTGCAAGTGTCCCTACTGCAGCACAGCAAAATAAATGAACACAGGGTGAAAATAAATCAGTATCTATGAAGGAGGTCTCCTGCCCGTGGGCACTTCAGGGAGAGTAAGAGTATTCCTCCACATTGGCAGCCTGGTGACTCTCATTGCAATGCACGACTCCATGACAAAAGATGTCAAGAAAGTGCCAGAGGAAGAAGGGAAACTGTTTTTTCCCTTCTTTTTGATTTACACATGCTTCTGCTGGCACTAGCTCCTGGACATGCATTCCTCCATGCTCAGCTACTGCTGAGCACGATAATATAGAAGCATAGACCCAGGCATTCGCTGTCTGTGGGCTCCAATGTACATCAGCAGCGTAATGAGGAAAAGGCTTATTTGCATTGCCATCATTCGGTATTTGCAGCAGGACACCAAGAGCACAGAACGGCCACGGTAAAAAGCATTTGATTTAGCCTTCACACCACACACCTTCCTGAACGCATTACCCATCGCAGACTTGGCGTCGAATCCTCCCTACCAGCCTTCCGTGCCATCCCGTGATGGAAAGGCAATAGAAAGCACCTCTCAACTGCCCAAAGCACATGGCCAGGGCAAGGTCACAGCACCCAGCCCTGGTCCCCAAGGTGGGGAAGGGTCCTGTGACACTGCTCAACCCACCATAGCCCAAGGCAGCCCTTTGGCTCTTCTCAAACACATCAAGTGTTCAGCCCTCAGCTACAGAGCTGGGAAACACCAGGAGAGCCTGGAAGACAAGCGGTTGCGTTATCACGCGTTCGCCATCAGGCATAAGAGCACACAACTCAACGTGAGTGTCCTCCATTGGCTTCAAGGGCACCAACATATTGCAATTCCCAGCTGATTCAGGGCTCTCATTTGCTCTTTCATCACAGCCATGGCCAGGAGCTCTGCGAAGGCTTCCCAGCAAACCCAGGAGTTCCTCTAGGACTGGCAGCATTGGTTTTCATCTGTGCAGCGCTTTGTGGATGCTCCTGGAGCAGAGCGTGAGAGCGCGATGGAGGGATTTTAGCTATTTATGAAATAGAAGAGTGGTTTACTTATTTTAAACAGGAAGATAGAGGAGATTTTGCTCAGAATAAGGGCTTTTTTTTTTCTTCAGTTTTTTTCCAAATTGCTTTCCTAATCATTAGTACTTCTTGCCACGATGAACAACCGGGCAATTCCATCATGTTACCTTGGACGTACCATGGCAGACAGCTAATGCTATTGGTCATAAATCATGTCCCTTTCAATCTCCATTATATAGGAAGAGCAAATTTGTTATGATGCATGTGTCATTACACACCAATGCCTTTCCATTATCATATAACTGGATGCCCCCAAGGTTCATAATTTGCAGTATAATGGTAATTTTTAAAGAACCGCTGGTAATCAATAGCACTCAGCATCCCTGTCAGGATCATTTGCAAAACAAGTAGCACCACTGATCTCAAACAACTTTACAGGAGGGATATTTAATCCCCATGAACTGCATTATATGATGGATAAGCGAGGAATCCTAGACTATGTATCATGTATTTTCCTTGGATTAAATATCACTTCAATCAATGTTGCTACCAGCTGTACAATGCTGCCTGTGTTTTCACTAAGTAATGCCGAAGTATTGTCTTACAAATAGATATTACCTACCTGCCAGCCACCAAAACCACACGGCAGCTCCGTGGCATGCGAGGAGCGGGGCAAGGCAGAGGGCAGAGCGGCGAGTTAGCCGATACGATGCTGCACGGGCAGCACATGGCAGCAGGCAAAGTTGGGGGCACAGAGGGCTGCCGGGCACCCCACAAACAGGGCATTGCTGCGCTGAGGGGTCGTAGCAGACATTTACCACGGCCACAGCCATTGCCCACAGTTAGGTGAACGAACGCAGGAGGTGCTCAGCCCCATCCTTGCGGAGCCCAAGCCCTGGAGGGCTGAGCCCGGCAGAGGTGATGCTCCCTCCCGGCGTGGGTTTGCTCCGCAGAGCTCACCGAGACACAGACCTGCCCTCATTACCAGAACACCCAGCATAGCCTCCACACCAAAAATCAAATCACCGGCAGACGGAGGTGCTGTTTTCAGCCCCTTGTCAATACAGAGCTTGGGTTTAACCAAGTTACCACCTATAACTCCAGCAAAAGTGCTAGGTAGTGTTATTTAATAAGAGGTTCAGCTGTCTGCCTCATTAGCTAACAGACAGACCTTAAAGATAACAAACAGAGGCTAGATTTACTTATTGCTTTTCCTTCAGCATATACCACCAGAGGCTGTAATTGGGAAGGTAACTTTGTCCCGACCACCCCTGCCCTGGCTACGGTCAGTCTGTTTCAAGTCTGTCCACATCCCAGGCCATGACAACCTTTAATGGAGCTTTTACATAGAAAAATTGAGATGGAGGCAGCTGACCTGGCAGGAGCCCACACAACCAGTGCATGGAGAAGCACTCACGAAGACAGCACTGACCCCAGGGGCTGACGCATCCCCACACGTACCTGGCTGTGCTGCAGCCCTCGAGACAACCCAGCCAGCATCCAGCCCAGAGCTCCCTACCAAACAGCTCCGAAGTCAGATTAAAGACAGGCACAACATCTGTGCTTCAGCAACCTTGCTATTGGGGAGCCCGAGTTACCTGTTGCATGGCCGAGAGCTGGCCAGTACCTGCCTCTTTCCTTATAGATGGCTTTCTGAGGCATGAAATCCACATTTAAATTTTCTACACAGGTTTCTGCCTCGTCGGAGCTCTCCGGCAGAGCCGTATCTCGCTACTTGCAGCTGCAGACACCTTTAGCAAAATCTTCAGCTCCTACTGATGTGGAAAAATTCATGCATTTCTCTCCTCGTGTAAGCGCGGGTCTGGCATTCACAGCACTTCCCAGCGATAAGCCCCAAATCACTCATCGCTAGAAACCCCACACTTTGGTAAGGACAGACAGAGTCGGGATTGAAAAAACCATACCCTTGGACCCTAACTAAACACTTTAGCTGCTGGAGATTGCAGAATCCTATTTAGCAATATCAGAGAGCATTTTCTGCAGAGGAAACATCTTCAACCTGGCTGTAGGAAGCCAGGAAAATTAAGTATTTGGGGAGGAAGAAGGAACCCACCCAGTTTTGCTTGGTTCGGTTCATTTTTAGAGACAAATGTGTTTTGGAAATGGGATTAACTGGGGCATCCTAGCACCCTTTCCTGCTCAGCGGCACCTTGACTGGGCTGCACGCTCCTGCAAGCTCCTGGGCTGCCCCAAGGAAAATGCCACTGAAGAAGATACGGCTATTTTTAAAGCTAGAAGGACAAATTCTCCTCCCAGTTACACCAGTGACCTCGTGACTCTCCTCAAGGTTGGGCAGGCACGGCTCTGATTTGGGGCTATTTTGAGCATCCTCCAGAGTCACCAGGCACCCAGCAGGCAGAAAGCACAGAGGAGAAGGATGAGGCCCTCACCTCCAGATAGTCAGACCCAACCTGCTAAGGCACCAATAGTTTTCACTGACTAGATGGTAAAATGAATCCCCTCGTTAAATAAAACACTTTAATTAAATCCCTTCAGCCAGCCTGGGGCTGGAGGAGGCACAGCCGCTTCCCCCCGTACGAGCATTGGCCCGAGCAGGGCTGGTGCCCCTGCTGCCATCCCTGCTCAAGCATTACACACGCACATGTAGTACAAACTCGTTCAGAGCTCTTCCACAGATGAAATATTTAAATGGTTTATACATTACTATCCCTTTTAATTTAAATAAGATGGAATTGTCATAAACTGACTTGGACTGACTTGTTTGCCCCACCACTTTTTTTTTTTAATCTTCCAGCTGCAGTTTCATCAGGCTGTCATCCAGCATGATCTCAGCGCTTCATGAGCACAATCCATGCTGGTAAATGGATGGAGACCTCTAGGAAAGCTCAGATGCCGCACAGTGATGAGGAAGCGCCTTCTGCTCTCTCTTGAGCAAGCATCTGGGCTACAGCACGACTGAAGGGATATCACGTATCAAAAGGGACGCAGAGCCTGGACTTTCCCATCTGCATTTGCCCACTTGGGATGAGCACTACCTGTCTTGCCACCTGACCCAACCTATTTGCGCCCCCCCTTTTTGGGAGCTGCTGCTCTCACCCCCAAGGCAGCAGCTGCATTTTAGGTGCTGGTGACACCAGTATAAGCAAGATCAGGGCAAGCTCTGGAAGACAAGACATGACCAACATGTAATTCTCTGCCAATATGCGCAGACACAACCCAAAACCTCCAAGAGCATCAGGCTGAGAGGAATTTTGCAGCTTATGCGGACCAGGGAAGATTCTACTGCAACACTCAGCTTCCACCCCGCTGCCATGGCCAGCTCCCGAGTGTCCCAGGAGGCTGCACACATTCACCACCTTCATTAGCAAACTCAATGGACAACAAGTGATCAAAGCAACCAGCAATTCTACCCAGATTCACCCCCATGTTCTCACCCTGGGGGCCAGGTGACCCAACGCTGCTGCCCATGGTGCAAGGAGAGAGGACATATCCGTGGGCAGGGAGGGAAGATCTCTCCCTTGGACTGCAGAAGCCTAAAGATGGAAAAATGCTTACAGCTGTGTACGCATCCATATGCATAAGAGAACAGGCCCTGATCCAGCACACGCTTACGTCAATCTGCCGTCACCAAGATTTAGGAGAACATTTAAAATTAAGCAAAAATTTCCTTGCGCTGCAAAACTAAGGACAAAGAAAGGAAATAAGTCTCATGGTTAGAGCAGAAGCAGGTGTCAAAGGATTTGGTCGCAGCACAGGCTCCAGCACCAACACCCCAAGTAAACCTGGGCATGCCACTTCACCTCTGGGTTTACCCACTGAATGCAGCTGCTAGCTCTCCAGGCATGATTCCCCTTACAGCTACAAGAGGCTTTCAGGTGGTCACAGAAAACCTGACCGGCTTTGAAGGCTATTTCCCATCTGGTCCCCATGGCCAGCTCTTTATGCACTGTTTGCAGAAGAGCAGGTCACCTGTAACTCAGCAGCTCTGAGGAACTTGCTTATAGTCTAAAGCACAGAAGAAAGTCAGGATTTGCAACAACATTTCAGGTTTTGCCTGCTGGGAAAAAAAAAAGACAACAGCATTTCAAAATAAATGGGGAGAAAAACAAGATCAATAAGCAAAAACACACTTATTTCCCAACCCAGCCTAATTAAAATTAAGTGTATTACTCTTTTCACCATCGTAAGTAAGAGTGCCAGTGCAAGAGAGTGCGTTACCCTAAGGGATATACAACATGATGCTGTTTTATTAGTAAGGTAGGGACTGGAAAGGACAAAAAAAGAAATCAGAACAGGAACTAGTAATTCTTCATTGAGACAGAGGGGGAAAGCCATGCAGAAAGTTTGGAGCTTTTTCTTAAAGCTAATGTGAAACTAGAGAACCTACAATTGAGTTCACAACTGGAAAGGATTTTAATACAGAAGAGGACTTTTCTGCAAAACCATTAGTGAAGCTCAAGATTAACAAACTGAGCCACACAGTAAACGTGACAAACTTCTCTGAACTTTGATGGGGTGGCAATGGCCACTTTGCTTCTAAGCAACCTAAATGATTCTATGATTTCTTGGGGAGCTTTAAGAATTGCATCCCACAGGTTTATTTCCCCTTCTTTCTTTAAGCATGAATCAGTTACACAAACTCCACAGCCTGATTTCTGCTCCTTTGTCAATTGGGACAGCTGTTGAAACACGTTGATTTATTGAAGTTTTCCTTTTACTCCTCTGTGGTAGATGTTCTCCAGAAGCAGTTGCATTATTCCTGTGCCCGCACTTCAGCATTTCCCTAGACGAGCTAAATAGGAATCAGGCCAAGTGAGCAACACAGGACGGGCTCAGCTGGGCGTCCATCTCCACCCAGCCTGTTTGCACCCTGCGGTTTCTGTCCTACCTGCCTGCACAGCAGAGCTGGGCAGTTGCACAGCTCAATCCCACTCCCACCTCAGTGTCCTGCTCTGCTGCACAGTTTGCAAAGCACAGCCTCTTCCTAGCACAGGCCAGGTCCTCGCAGCCTCTAGGGACAGAGGCTCGAACCCAGACAGCATGAAAGTTCAATGGTGCCATAAAACACAAGGGATAGGTTTGAACTCCTGGATTTTAAACAGAAAGCCACTTCCAGCAGCTTTCCATCCCCTTGGGCCACACGCCAGACCTTGCAATTCACTGCTCAGCACTGCCTTCCCAGGAGAAGACGGCTGGAAGTGACATTACTGCAGTGCCTCCCTCCATCCCCAGGAGTTGATCAGCTCGGTGACACCAGCAGTCACATCCCTTGTCCTGATGGAGGCCCTGTCTGTCGCACTCGCTGCATCTGCCCGCAGCATTTGTACCTGCTGTGCCCTGAGCAGGGGCAGAACCAGCACAAGGCTTATGAGTTTTGTTTCCAAGCCACATCCTGGGGCAGGAGTAAAGCAGAAGCAGGTACTTTTATACCCTAAATCAGATGTTCGATACCTTTTTTTTTTTTTTTTGCATTCCTTTAACAACTTTACTCTTTTTGCGATGACAGCTCAGAAGGGTGGGTGGGAAATACCCCTTCAGCACTGCTCCATACACCCCTGCTTTTACTCAAACAGGGCCAGGCACAAACAACTCAGTACAGTAACGAAAAGAAACTACTTCAACTCCTCAACTGTCCCAGGCTTTTTCCTTGTGATCAGACTGGCCAGCTGCCCAGCCTGGAGAGGAAGGAGTTAATTAGTAATGTCACAAGATGAGCGCTTGGGCCATGCAATTACCATCTCCTGCTAGAATACCCTGGTGAACCGCCAGCATTAATGGAACCAGCACTGAGCTGAAGTCAAGACATTTATCCTTTGACATTGCTCTACTGCAACAACTTTATTTTGATGATACCGGATGATTAATGCTTACAGCCGCTATCATTTCCTTTGATAGATTTTGGGGCTGTAGAGTGACATTTGCTCAATGCACCACTCTTGAAAAGCTGCACTCATCATAGCGTAGAGGAGAGAGATGCTCCGTGCATCCAGTCGTTGGCAACCAGACTCTCTGCAAGCTGCAGGTGGCCAGGAGAGTTACTTTGAGGAATATGGGGACGCTTACGGAAAGCCTTGCCTGGTAAAGGCTGCGTGGCAAGAGGAAGGCATGTTAAACAGCCAGTGTTGTAAGAAATGGCAAGAGTTTGTCTTATCCGGTAGAAAGAGAAGAGACTGTTGATTACAAACATCACAGCCAAGAGCCATAGCAGACTGCGCTGTTTTGCCACAGACACGCTGGATGATCAAATCCCAAGCTGAGACTCTCCAGGGCTGAGTTGCAGCCGTACTGAGCGCTCGCAACCTCTCTTGAAGCCAAACAGCATCCAAAATCAGATCAATTAATCAGTAAAACAAGACACAGACAAATGTCTTAACCCTAGCATTCACTGATGGCAAAAAAAAAAAAAAACCACCACACCCACAACTTGGAAACCTTAATCTTAACCTCTGTGCCTCCAAGTTCCCCCCCACCTGTAACATGAGGACAAGAATCATCTACCTCACCCAGCTGCTGCAAGGTTTTCCTAATCAATCAGCTCATTAATTCATGCAAAGCATTAGATAGACAGCAGATGGATGGCTTTACACAATAGCCTTTTCTACAGTGAAATATTTCTACTTAATTCTCTGCCGGCAGCTGCCTGCCCACTCCTATCTCACCGGCACAGAGCGGTCCAGGCTCACGCGGGGACACCCACGAGGTCCGGAGCAGTGGGGTCTCCCCTAAACCCAAACAGCACCCGGGGCCATGTGGGATTTCCTGGCTGGAGACACCCTTTTCACCAGGCTTCTTACAGATTTGATTTTCATCTTGTCATATTTAAAAGCTGTCTCAGGAGTGTAATGATTTTAAATTCACTCACCGCCACAGTCAATCAATGGAGCGGCGGCGGCTGCTAGTGCCTCGCTAGCGGGCGGTGATGAATGGGGCTTTCGAGGCTGCATCGCTCGCCTCGCCTCCGAGCAAGAGGAGAGCGTGGGCAGAGGGTGGGGAAAAGAAGCAAAGCCAGAAACAAGAATTAAAAGGAAGAAACGGGGCGGGGGGTAGGAAAGCCCAACCTGCTCCCAGCAAACTTGGGACAAGTGTTCATCCGCTCCTGGAAGGCACAGCTTGGAGGGAGCAGCCTTGGCTTGCATGAAGTCTCCCTGATCCGTTATCATCCTATATCTTAAACAAACCAGCTAATATATTTATTACAAATAAGTGCTAACCCCAAACTTGGCTTGTGCGGAGGACCAGAGCCCCGGCCACCAGCCTCCACCCTACACACGTGCCCCTGACCCAGCTTTCTTTTCCAGGAGGAGCTGAAGAGCAAACACCCTAGCACAGCTCTCAAGAGCTTGTCTTCCCTCGGGACAAAGCGATAAAGGGCACAGCGTTGAGGGTGTTATCCCTCAACTCTTCCCGTGCAGAAGCAGACAGACACAATCCCTGCTGGATGACACACAGCACCCTGTGCCTTCCCCATCCCCGAGCAGTTTCGGGTACCAGCAGCAGAGAGGAGCAGCCCTGTGTGCTCACAGCCACCCCAGAGACCACAGAGGGATAGGGAGCACCCGTGAGCTTCCAGGGATGGGGGAAAAAAAAACAAAAAAAAAAACCCCACAACTCAAAAACCCTAAATGCACACAAAAATGCCCCTGCTTGAGGGAGCCCAAAGGGCCTAATCCTGCTCCAGCATGCTGCCAGTCACCCTGCTCTACCGAGAAAGGATGCTGCTCAGCATTTGAAAGGAGCCCCTTCACATCTGGGCTCTTTTTCTCCCTCTTCCTCCAATTACAGGGTCAGGTCAGCGCTGTGCAGCCTGTGAGTGTAAAAATATTCATAATATGGAAAACTGGGATTACCAAAGAAGCTGCAGTTCACAGCGTGAGCATCACAGCTGGGTGTTACGAGTCTCACAAAGCAGAGAGGGGAAAGAGTCAAAAAATGAAACCCACCACACCAGCAAAATAAAAATAAGAGGCAGTAAAAATAAATTAATGATGTTGGTCCAATTTGAGCAAACACTAATTAAGAATGTGTAATTGAATTAATGCATTATTTAGAAACCCCAGCAAATCCTGAGCGGGGATATAAATACATTATAGGGTTCCTTCGACATCACATGTATCTCATGCCTCACTACCCACAATTTATTTTGATGTCACCAGAATCTCTGGATTTATTTACATCCTTGTCACTCTCCATTGTTTTGCATTTACCCCATATATCTATATCCTCTCCCCTCAGTTGCACACACCCAAGTGCTCCATATGGGGCAGTGATGACCATTTGATAAGTCAAAGCTGTGTAATAAATTAGCTCAGCTCATCAACCACTTCCCCTCCCTATGCCTAGTAGCCACAGGCCTGGGTCCAATTTGTTTAAAGCCTGGAAAAAACATCAAATACCTCATTAAAAAACAAATCTATCTTCTAGAAATACTTTCTTTCCTACAGCTTCAAGTGTCAGTTTGCTCCACATTACACTGGAAAAGGCCCTGCACAAGCAGGACCTAAGCCTGCCCCAGAACAGGTCGAGAAACCGATACCATCACACCCTGGAAGAAATAGAGGAAAACAGCATCTCAGGAAAAAGGGGGGGGGAGTCAGCCAGCCCCTCAAAGGTTTTGCAGCAGATGTTTGCACCCATGAAAGGTCCCGAGATATTGCATTTGGAGATGGGACAGTTTAGTAGTGCTTGGGGTATTTATCAAGAGGCTTTACATACATTATTCTTCCCTCCTTCTGAACCCTTCGCAGCGAGGCTTACAGTTCTTACTACATCTGCGTTTCTAGGAAGAGATACAAATACACCAAAAGGAAAGAAAGAAATCCAGTGAAATTGTTTAAAACCACTAAAGACACTTGTAAGGAAAGCAGCATTAGAAAATAACACAGATGAATCCGAGTTCACACACACATATATAGCTCTAGGAAAGGGAAAAAGAAGCAGCATTAAAGTCTCTTGTACTTCGGTATGAGCATATACTGTATCAAAATACACATGCTGTTTATAATACATATTGGAAGACTTTTCCCTAAAAGATGCCATATAAAGTATAAAATTTCATTACCTCTGCCTGTCCATTTTATAAAGATATACACAAACAAGTTGCCAAATCTGCCTGCAGTTTAACTCCATTAAATCCAATGAATGAGTTTGGCCCACAAAAAACTGCACTTACTGTAATAAAGCTAAAAGCAGCTGATACAGTAAAACACATACATTTCCATACACTTATTCCTGCTGATTTAAAAATATGAGTGAGCTACAGAGATTGCCCTTGTCCAGCTCCTAAAGAAATGCTGAAATGGGGGAGAAAAAAAACCACCAAACCTTGGAGTTTTGCCCTCCTGCTCCCCCTAAGCACAAAGGGGAGAGGGGTGGGAGGACGCCAGCAGGGTCGTGTTCATTTGGCTTTTCCCACCGAGAACCCTAAACGTGTACAACGTGTGTGTTTGGACAAAACACCTGATGGTTTGGTCCCCGAGTTGGGCAGGACCTCACCCAGCAGGAACAAGGGTCTCAGGTCTGGACCCCCGTCCGGGGACACCCACTTCTCCCCCACTGGTACCCAGAGGGGAGAACGTGCTCAGGCTCCCAGGGCAGGGACGGAGGATGCTCTGCTCCCCAAGATAGTTGGCCACAATTTCGTTTGCGGAGGGCTTTCCTTGCGGTCAGTGGTTCTCCAGCCACTGGGTTCATCTTGAATTATACCTTGAACCTTCTATTGCATAGGGGACCACACCAGGCAGTACAGAGGCCGGACCCAAATGACAGATTGTAAGCCTCCCCTGATTGATAGGGTTTTTTTTTTTGTTTGTGGAGTTGTCTTTTTTAAATGCACGCAGCTTTCTCTCAGGCTGCTGTCGTAACCACACCAACTCTCATCTCCACCTCCCCGGCCTCCTCCTGTGTCCCTCCAACTCCCTTACACAGGCTGATCCGCACCCTCAGTGTCCCCCCTCCAGACCCTCCTGCCCCAGCTCCTCATGGTGCACAGAGGCTCCAAGTCCCCTTCACCTGGAGCTAACTCTCACAGCTCCTTTCTTAGATATTTATTATTATTTGCTCCCGCTGCGGGGATGTCTCAGAGACCTAGATGACCCCTGTGCTAGGGGCTGTACGTATATTCACCACACCAGCAGCCAAACTACACATCGCATACAATTTCATGCTCTTTCTCCACACCAACTCCCTGCCGCTGGCTGCCACCGCTCTCCTGGGCGCATAGCGGACATGGGACCAAGGATTGGGGTCTCCACTCCAGCCCCTTCACCCCAAGGTCCCCTTTTGAGGGCAGCTCTGCCTCCTTCCTCACCCACAGCTTGGGGCCACGCGAGACTCCATAGCTGTCCCACTAAGCCTCGCTCAGGTCCTCTGATCTGGGCCCAATTTGCTGCTGACCATCAGACCTCCATCTCACCACACCCAGACACTCAGCCCCAGTGCTGTCCTGCCATCAGGCTCATTCAGAGTCTCTCCAGGCCCCTGAATTCATAACCCCACCAAAAATCCAGCAACCGTACCAGATCACACAAAACACAAAGCTCGAGGCTGTGCTCCCAGCTCAGACCCCTTCGCAAACCCTGCGGTGGCTTCCACACACCACCTCAAAACCTTGCCGATGACCCCGCCAGCTGCCTCCCATCACAGAGAGCTTGGAAAGGCTCATCCTACCTGCAGCAAGCCCCCAGCCCCCCATTCTCTCCTCCAGCAGCTCTTTCTTAAGTCCCTCTGCTCCACCGGGCTTCCCAGTGCCCCTTGCTGAGAAACCAAGTAATCCCAGGCTTTTGCTACACCTGGAGTTAATACCAATTCATAGCCAAGTGCCAGCAGCTGGGATGCTGCGGGCTTTGCTGTGCTACTATGGCTTTTCTTGGAGTGAAATCCCGGCCCGGGAGCAGCCAGCAGGGAAACTCCACTCGGACTAGCGTGGTTGGGACGCGCCCGGCTGCTGCTTTCCATGTCCCTCTGGGACACAGGGCTTCACTGACATAACCCTCTTGCTTGTCCTCAGCACATGCACGGGGAAAATAAGCATCAGAAAAAATTGCCCGAGGATGGGGTTGAGACTCTACAAACAGGCAGGACAGCGCTGGGCTCTCCAAGGCACAGACTGCGTGTCCTGTCCCCGTCGCAGCTTCTCCAATCTCAGTGCTACATCCAGAGCTCGACTCGGAAAACTCGGAAGCACTGGCCACGTCCTTCTGTTTGCATGCATCAATGCAATCCTATATTTAGCATACGATGGGAGAACCAAAATAAATAATCCATAGCTCATAATAATAAACCTTGCACCTCGAACAAGCCAAAAGCCTGACCTTTCATAGTTAAGCCGTCCTGGTGAGAGGTTAGATCTTGTGTTTTCTGATCATCAAAGAGGAAAGCATTAGCCAGACAGGGAGAACAAGCTCTTATCTAGACCTGATTTCTCTCCCCTCCAGGGGATCCTGTGGGATATTTCAGTTCTCTCTCGCTCGCTGTATGACTCTTCCCTCCCCCAGTTGCTTGAAATCAGCCAAATTCACAATCTAATCTGGCCGGGAGTCAAAGGGGAGAAAAATCAAGTCCTAATGCAGTGACTACTTTGAATGGGGAATTGAGGCCAATCAGAAAGGCATTACTGATCCCTGCTCGGAGCATCTCGGTCAGGGAGGGAAAAGCCACGGGCAGCCGCAGAGCTGCCCACCGCAGCCGGCCGGGGCTGTCCTGCCAGGCCTGCAGCTTTCCCAGCACACTCGCCCGTGCTGGGAGCCGGTGTGAGGGGGACGATCCGGCCCCATCCAGCACAAGTTCCCTACCTGCGCGTGCAGGCAGGGAGAGCACACGCCAGCACCGGCAAGCACCCACGGCGTGCGCTAGCCCACGGCGTGCGCTGACCCACGTGTGTGCGAGAGCGTGACCCGTGTGCTACCTACCGCCGTGTGTTTTGCGCGCAAACACTTCTAGCGTGCATCGCTTCGGAGTGGACCCATCTGCGACAGCAAGGCTGCTACGCCGAACGGCGTGTGCGCGCGTGTGCGCGCAGCAAGGGCTACATGCATTTAAGCGGCGTTAGTGCGGGGCAGCTCTGTGCGGGAGCCGAAGCGCAGGCTGCGGGGCAGGGAAGGGGGTGTGCGAGGGGGTGTGCGTGTCCGTGTGTGTGTGTGTACCTGTGTGCGTCCCCCCCAGCTGCCCACCCGCACGGCTCACAAGCACAATCCCCGCAGCAGGCAGGGGAAGGCAGCGGGGTGGCTCACCCCAGGCTGCGGGGCAGGTTCAGCAGAGGACGGGGAGCAGCTGGACGGGATCGGGCTTAGCTTTGGGCATCCCTGGATGAGATCCCGATGTTTTGGCCCGCCTTAGCGCTGACTACACCTTCTTCTGCCTTATGTAACCGCAGCAGGGACGTAGCGGCGAAGGGGAGGACGGAGATCGGGGGCAGAGAAGCCCCCGGTAGGGTAAATCTAGACGCCGGGCCGAGGCAGCGGCATTGCCACCGGGTGGGCTGGGCCCGGTGCGGGGCAGGTCCGGCCGCCGGTGCCGGTCCCACCGGGGAGCTGTTGCCCAGCTCGGTAGGGCCAGGACACGGCTCCTGCCGCGGCGTGCAGCGCCGAGCACAGCCCGGCCGGGCACCCCCGAACCGGCTGCCTCCCTGCCCGGAGGGGGCTGCCCCGGGGAAGGGGCTCAGCCCGGTGCCCCAGAGCCGTCGTCCCCCCCCCCCCTCCCGGTGCCAACGGGATGCGGGGCGGCAGTACCGAGGGGGGGAGTCCTGGGAAGTTTGAGAAATCCCAGATTTTGCAAGGAGGCAGGAGGGAAACATCGTCCCTCAAAAAAAAACAAAAAAAAACCAAAAAAAAACCCAAAAAACCCCAAAGCTACGAGGGGTCCTGGTGGCTTCTGTGTCCCCCCCCCCTCGGACTGTGCCCCCCAACCTGCCAGCCCGGGCACCGCGGGACCGTTGCGGCCACCGGCACCTCCTTACCTGCCGGCATCACGTCTGCTGCTGCCTGCCCTGCTCCGGCTCTTCTTCTTCTTCTTTCTTCTTCTTCCTCCTCCTCCTCTTCCTCCTCCTCCTCCTCTCCTCCTTCCTCCTCCTCCTCTCTCCCTCTCCCTGCTGCTCGGGGCTCTTTATGGAGATTCATTCATTCATGCCTTCCCATCGGTCCCTCAGCGTTTCCCTGCCTCCCGGAGGCAGAGCGTGTGACGCCTCGCCCCTTTCCAACCACTTTCTGCTGGCACACAGCGGCGCTGCCCCTAGTCCGGACTGGGGCCCGGGCTGGGGACACGCGTGGGCAGCGCCGGACCGTGGGAGCGGCCCCCACGGCGGGGTAGGGGGCGGACGTGGGTACGGCACCGACCTCCCCCCCCCCCCCCCCCCCCCCGGTGGGCTGGTACAGGCGGTCTCTGGAGCCCGTCACCGGGGCGTCGGGTCGCCCCCAGGGCTTTCCGTGCCGCTCTCCGCCCGCCCCATCCCACGCCACGCCGCTGCCCATCACCGCTCGCTCCCAGCCGGCCCTTTCCCGGCCGCTACCCAGCAGCTGCTGCCGCGGAGAGGGCACGGGTGGGCCCGCATCCCCCCAACCTTCACCCCCTCTTTCCCTTCTCTGCTCCCCCCCCCCCCGCCCCAGCCCAGCCCAGCCCGTCCTTCCTCCCTCTCTTCCTCTGCCTCCGCACCCGCGGCAAAACCGCATCCCGCTCCGCGGAGCGCTGCCCCATCCACCCGGCTCACAAAAGCGCTGACTCAAGCTGCGAGAGAAGCGGCTCAGCCCGGCGTGGGGAGCCAGGGCACCCCGGCCAGCCAGGCACCGGTGTCCCCCCCCACCCCGGCCGGTCCCGGGGACCCCCCCCCCGGCCGCATCCCGTGGTCCCCTCGTTCCTCCAGGTCACCGGGCAGAGTTCATCCCTGCCCCAGCCTTCCCCAGGATTGGGGGTCCCCGGGACCTCCCGCTGCAATTTGGGGGGGGGGGGGGCTGGGGACACGCTCCCGGCCCCCCCTGACAGCACCCAGCTGCCCAGTGGCCCCCCCGCTGCCTGCACAACCCGCCAGGCCGGGGTAAAACTGGGGGGGTGTAAGCCCTGGAAGGTGCCGGGCAGCACGGTGGGAGGTGCTGGGGGGGGTATTTTAGGTGCTAAACTTCAGGAACACTACCTCCTCTCTGCACAGGCACCGGGTTATTCTTTCTAGCCAGGCAAAGCGGAAAAATCTCCTTTTTCCCTTAAAGAAAGACACGGTCGGAAATTTGAAGAGCAGCGTCTGGGTTTAGACGCTGCCGGAGCTATCAGAGCGACAAACCGTTCATTTGGGGTGAAACCCCTTAAAAATACTCCCCGAAGGACCCCGCCCGCTCCCCGGTAAACCGTGCCGTTTCCACAGGCGGTACCACCACCACCACCCCCCCCCCCCCCCCTTTGCAACGTTGCCATCGATTTCTATTAATGACCGCTTTATTCACCGCTGCAAACTTCTAAATATTTAAACACAGCGCAAACCGGCACCGAAAACGCACGGAGCTAACGGGAGGAGGCGAGTCCCCGGCTGGGGAAGGCGTGAGCGGTTCCACCGGGCTGAGCCCCACGGCCCCCCCCCGCCTCTACTCCCGGGGAACCTGTTGATATCGGTCCGTGTCTCCCCCCACTCACGTTCCCCTCCCTCCGCTGGGTTTTCCCGGGGCTACAAATCACAGCCTGGACGTGGGGCAGCATCGTGGTCCCGCACAGGGACAGCCCCTCCAGGGAAGGAGGCAGCCCCACGCCGCGGAACGGAGTGGGTACCCCCTCCTCACGCCTCCCCCCCCCCCCCCCCCCCAGTTCCCCAGCCTCGGCCGAGCTTCATTAAAATGCAATCAAGAAAATTCTTTGGCAACTCCGGGCCGCGGTTTAAACAGCGGGCTCCGCCGACTGGCGAATACGCCGGTCCTCCGGGCTCAGCCCGAATTTGGGAACCGAGCCGGAACTTTACGGCAACATCTGTCGTTAGAATTAAAACTACAACACACCCACCGGGCAGAAACACGTTCCCGTCCGTCCCCACCACCCCTTTTTATTAAAAAAAAAAAAAAACCACAAACCACAAGTGAAAGCCACTCAAACTCGTAGACAAGGTCCTGTCCGCCTCCCCCGAGCCATCACCGCCACGGCAGCCGGTCACGGGCGAGGATGCGGGACCGGTGCCGTCCCGGAGAGCGGCTGGATGCGGTGTGTGTTCCCCCCCACCACCCCCCAGCCACCGCCGCCCTCGTCCACTAATTTTTTTTAATTAAAGCTCTACGTGCGGCACGTTTCGGGAGGACAGAAATAACCGGTGAAGGAGCTCATGTGGGGAGGCAGGTCCAAACTGCCGGCGTGGGTATGCGGAAAGGATTTGGGGGGGTGCAGGGGGAGCAGAGGTGGGAAACGGCTCTAGCACAGCCCCCACCCCAAGGCCTGGGGCCTCCGAGGTTATTTGGGGTGGTGGGTGAGAGCCCACCCCCCCCCCCCCAAGCGCTCCGTGCGTGTGTCCCCCACCTGCCCCCGGGGGGACACGGCTGCCCCCGGGGGACACTGCTACCCCCGGGGGACACTGCTACCCCCGGCCCCGGCTCTTCCCCCACCCCCACCCCCCCGGAACACAGGGGCTTCCCTCCGGCAACAGTTTCAGGGGCTCCCCCAGGGATGCTCCGGCTCGGGAGCGGTGGGGAGACCCCGATGGGGGGATCCCCCGTGGGCGCGGGGGACGGACACACGGGCCGGGCGGCCGACGGTGGCTCCCCCCGGGCTCCGCGTCCCCGATCCGGCCGGGTTGAGCCGCTCCGGGCCCGACCTCCCTCTCGTACCCGGGCGAAAAGGGTAGCAGGAGCGGTTCCAGCCGAGCTTAGGGAACCCCCCCCCCACCCGCGGAGGGGAGGATGCTCCGTTCCCCCCCACCCACCCGCGGTCCCCTCCCGCCGAAGTCCCAACCTGGGCTGCAACCGCGAAAAGTTTGGCGACACGAAGCGGCCACCGGGGGCTGAGCGGGGCTCGCCGGGCACCCGCCGCGGCTTTCCGGGCAGAACCGGGCACCGCCGCGGCGGGGAGACACCGGGCGGGGGGCAGGGGGGGCTGGCAGGAACCGGGCGGGGGGCTCAGCCCCGGAGCCGCGGGGGAAGGGGCCGGGGGGGAGAGTGGGAGGGCTGCGGTGGGGGGCTGCGGGGGCACCTACCTGCTTCGGCAGCGGGTCCCGGCTCTCGGCGGCGCGCCCAGCCCCGAGGCGCGGTGATGGGCGGCGGGCGCACCCGCGGCTGCGGCTTCTCCGCTCCCCTTCCAGGCGGGCGGACCGGGGGGCAGGAGGCGGGTAGGGAAAACGCAGCCGGAGCCGAGCAAATCCCAACGCCGGAGCCGGTTTCCGAGAAGAGAAGGGCTGCAGCTCCTCACTGCGTCAGGCGGAGAGAGCCCTGCCCGTGCAAGGCGGCGCCGGGCAGGGCTGCCAGGCCCGGGGGGCTCCCACCGGCACGGCTCGGCTCGGCTCGGCTGGGATGGGCACGGTTCGGCTCGGCTCGGCTGGGATGGGATGGGCACGGCTCGGCTCGGCTCGGTTCGGCGGTGCGAGCCGGGAGGAGGCGTGCGGTGCGGCTCGGCTCGGCTCGGCTCGGCTCGGCCTAGCACGGTCCGGTTCGGCTCGGTACGGCTCGGTTCGGCACGGCTCCGTTGGGTTAAGCCTGGTTCGCACGGGCTCCGTGCGACCCGGCTGGGTCCGGCCGCGCTGTCACGGCACGGAGCGATAAGCGGCTTGGCCGGGAGAGCCGGGCTGGCACCGGGGGAACGGGGGAGGGGGGGGGGGGGGCCGTGTGTGTGTGACACCGCGTGTGTGACACCGCGTGTGTGACACCGCGTGTGTGACACCGTGCATGTCAGACACCGCGTGTGTGACACCTGCATGCGTGTGACATGGTGTGCGTGACACCGCGCGACACTCTGCGTGACACTCTGTGTGTGTGTGACACTCTGTGTGTGTGTGACACTGTGGGTGTGACACTGTGGGTGTGTGACACGGCATGACACTGTGTGTGTGTGACACTCTATGGTGTGACACTCTGTGTGTGTGTGTGACACTGTGCGTGACACTGTGTGTGCGACACTGTGTGTGTGTGACACTGCGTGACACTGTGTGTGTGACACTGTGTGTGTGTGTGACACTGTGGGTGTGACACTGTGGGTGTGTGACACGGCATGACACTGTGTGTGTGTGACACTCTATGGTGTGACACTCTGTGTGTGTGTGTGACACTGTGCGTGACACTGTGTGTGCGACACTCTGTGTGTGTGTGACACTGCGTGACACTGTGTGTGTGACACTGTGTGTGTGTGTGACACTGTGTGTGTGACACTGTGGGTGTGTGACACGGCATGACACTGTGTGTGTGTGACACTCTATGGTGTGACACTGTGTGTGTGTGTGACACTGCGTGACACTGTGTGTGTGACACTCTATGGTGTGACACTCTGTGTGTGTGACACTGTGCGTGACACTGTGTGTGCGACACTCTGTGTGTGTGTGACACTGCGTGACACTGTGTGTGTGTGACACTGTGTGTGTGACACTGTGTGTGTGTGACACTGCATGACACTGTGTGTGTGAGACAGTGTATGGTGTGACACTCTGTGTGTGTGTGACACTGCGTGACACTGTGCGTGTGTGTGACTGCATGACACTGTGTGTGTGTGACACTCTATGGTGTGACACTCTGTGTGTGTGTGTGACACTGTGCGTGACACTGTGTGTGACACTGTGCGTGACACTGTGTGTGTGACACTGTGTGTGTGTGACACTGTGTGTGTGACACTGCATGACACTGTGTGTGTGACAGTGTATGGTGTGACACTCTGTGTGTGTGTGACACTGTGCGTGACACTGTGTGTGACACTGCATGACACTGTGTGTGTGACAGTGTATGGTGTGACACTGTGTGTGTGTGACACTGTGCGTGACACTGTGTGTGTGACACTGTGTGTGTGTGACACTGTGTGTGTGACACTGCATGACACTGTGTGTGTGACAGTGTATGGTGTGACACTCTGTGTGTGTGTGACACTGTGCGTTACACTGTGCGTGTGCGCGACACTCTGTGTGTGACACTGTGTGTGTGACACTGTGCGTGACACCGTGTGTGTGTGTGACACTCTGCGTGTGTGTGACACTGCGCCGTGACACCGCGCGTGTGCACGGCACTGACACTGGGTGTGTGACACCTCGTGAGAGTGGGAGGGTGAGCGCGTTGGGGGTTTGTGAAGGTGTGAGCGTGCACGTCGGGGATATCTGCCTCTGGGGGTGTGTGACACTGCTTGTGTGTGTGCGTGGTGGCACCCTGGGGGGTGCAGGGATGATTGTGTTGAGGGGGCTGTCTGTATGGTGGGGGGTATCCGCGTGTGTGTGTGTGTGTGACAGACCATGGCGAGGGTGCAGGAGCCTGGGCGTGTCTGTGTTTGTGCACATGTGTCTCTGTGAGCCCATGTGAACACCTCTGGGTGTCCCCATGTATGCATGACAGCCCCCCCCAACCTAAACCTGAACCTCCATGGGTCAAACTGGGCCCAACTGGGCAGCGCCAGGTGACACTGGGAGCAAGGGGGCTGGGGCGAGCTGGCTGGAAGAGCCGGGACAGCGATGGGGCTGGGCCAGGACCTCCGCCCGCAGCCCCCCCGGGGTCCCCAGCCCCTCAGCTCAGCCCTTCCCAGGCATCCTCCTGCCCCAGGCCACCCCTGACCTGACCCAGAGACTGCCACCCCACCTCCCCATTTTTTATTTTTTTTTATGCCGGTTTAGCAACACAACACACAACTTCAGGGTGATTGAAGTGTGGCTGGCACTGAGCCGGCCCTCGGATTATAAGTGCTCTTCTCTCCCCCCAGGCACTGTCGTTTGAGGTAAGGGCTGGCCGGTGCATTTCTTACGATGACCCAAGGTGTCTCAAGCCATCTCCAAAACCATCTCCAAGACTGCAAGTCCCTCTTGCAGCCCTGCAAGGAGGTGGCAGGGGAAACAGAAAAGGTGGGGTGCAGAAGAGAAATTTCACTCCTTTCAGTTTAATAGCAACACCACCACCACCACCACCACCACCACAGCCAAAAAACCTGAAGCGTGGAGTAATAGAGCTGGGAGACAGCCTGGGAACAGGCAAGCCATGGCCCCTCTCCAAACAGCAGCTGGCAACCTGGCACGGCGCTCAGCTGCGTTAGACACACAGCCCCGGGGAAGCGCCCGGGGAAGCGCAGGAGACACCCCTGCGTGATGGAGAGGATGGGGCAGGGAGAAGGGCCCCAGCACCCTCTGCTCCGTAGTCCTGATCTGGCCCCCGACCCGCTGCAGAGGATGTGGGGCTTGGTCTCTGTGCGAGCTGGTTGCTCTGGGGTTCTTCCATTCCCCTGCCCCTTCTTCTTCCCCTTCCCCACCATCACCTGGGCTCACGCCCTTGAAGCATGGGAGACCTCTCCCTCCTTGGAGTAGGGATATCCCACTTCTCCCACATCCCCTGGGATGCCCTGAAGTCAAGATGTTCCTGTTGAAGTTGCTTTGGACTAATAAATGCACAGGCAGTGCCATGAAACAGGCAGTGGGGCACAATGACGGTGGCTCGGGGGTCAAATATCTTCCTGGGAAGGCTGGAGATAAGGGGTCCCATCCTTCCTCGGCTTTGCTGGAGAAGGCTTTCCAGCCCAGGGCTTGTATCAGCGAGCTGTCCCATCTCCCTGGGCAGGGAAAGGACACTGCCAGGTCCCTGCCAGTGCCAGGAGCAGGGTATCTCAGGGTGCAGTCCCCTCCTCGGTGCCACACAATCCCTGGGGCAGCCAGAAACACTGCGGGTTCATGCTCGCCCTGGAGCTGGATCTGGCCCCTGGAGCTGGAAGAAGAATCACCCAAAGGGGACAGGGATGCCACCGGCACTGTGCTCCATTGCAGGTCTTCACCCACGGAGATCAGCAGCGAGGAGAGGGAAGGTTTGTAAAAGGCTCTTTGCAAATTTGCTGCCCGCTGGCACGCAGTGCCCAACTCCCCGGGGCTGCTTTGGGAGAGGCAGCCCCCCCAAACCTCGAGCGTCACCCATGGATCAAGAACAGGCTTTAAAACAGCATCATTCCTACCTGCTGCCAGGACAACGGGGGGTGGAAAGACTTGGTGCAATCAAACAACTTTGCAAACCAAGATAAATTAATAAAAGAAGTATTTCTGAGCGAGCTGTTCCAGTTTGTCTGGGAGGAAGTGACGCCAGCCCAGCTCCTGGCCCTATATTTAGTAAAAATCTAAACCAGACATTGATAATATTATTAAAGACAGGAAGGAGTAAAAGAAGACGTAGTCTTGCTGGGACGACTGATCTATTTATGCGAGGCGGCGGGAGCAGTGCTGTGAGAAAGGTGTCTCGGGTCAGGAGAGCCTCTGCAGGCCCTTCCCCTCAACCAGTAGAAGAAGACGTCTGACACAGCAGGTTCGAGCAGTCCTAACCCAGTTTAACAAGTGGTACAGGAGGGAGAGGTGGTTAATAAAACATTGGCTGCTTCTCCCAGCAATGTGGAGGTGGTACGGAAACGAGAGCTCTTCTGCTGCCTTTTGTAGCATCACCTGGAAGGGAAATGCTGGCCAAGGGACAGAGCGTTGGCTGGGCAGTGCTCCGTTTATCCGTGCGGGATGGGGAGGTGTTAAGCTAGATAAGGACATCAATGGCTCTTGAAATGCGGCGTGACCTTGGGTGAGCGACAATTCTCCTGGCCTTCCTCAGGGCAGGGACTGAGCTGTCTCCTGTGTGGTGCCCACAGCAGCAGGGCTCAACTCTGGATTCTCTTTGCGTTGCAGTGATTGTGCTTTGAGGAAAGCACTCCCCAAAACAGGGGAGTCCGGAGGGAAAGGTGGCAACGTGACAGCCTTGTGGCTGCCTCTGTGCAGAGCCTGGGCGAGAGTCAGGTGTCCCCACCTTACCTTCATAGGACCCCATGTGGGGCAAGGGATGGAGGTCTGGGGTCCTTTGCTCAGTTATACCATTCCTCTCCCCCCAAAAGCGATGGCTTCAAGTGTCTTAAAAATCACAAGTGCCTGAACCCGCCCAGTGAGACCCATAACAGCAACGACCCACCACCCACAGAGGGCAAACTTCCAACCAGCCTCACTCCACCCAGGGCTCCCACGAGGGCTATGCCTCCAGCTCCTGCTCCTGCCGCGGGCATGCGCATAACGTGCCATGACAGGGAGCTCTTGCCAGCAAAAAGGGAGAACGATTCTTGCGAGAAGGGCATGGTGTCCCTCCTTACCTTCCCTCCAGGACTGGCTGGTGTCCCCCAGCTTGGAGAGTGAGTAGATCTGCCCCACCACCGTGTCACCACCCGGCAATACGAGGGGATGCTGCCGTGCGGTTCCCAGCGATGCACAAGCGTGGCTGTGGGCGACTCGCCATCCGAGGGATGATTTTTTGCAGCCTGAAATGCTTCTTCGCTGTTGTCAAATCCTATCTAAAAATCATCAGACTAATTAGAAAACAAAAAATGACATTTTACGGGCTGTTAGTGCTGTAAGTGGACTAAGGCCTTACGGTATTTAAAGAATGCTTGGAAAACAACTGCGATATTTACATCTGGGAAAGAGTTACCGGGCTTAGGCAGAAGCTGCATTTCAGAACATTTTTGTTTTAATATACTCAGCCTTGGTGGTGACAAATATTACTGCACACCATTACCCCAATTTTTCAGGGTGCTAATACCTCATCCATTGCAAATCATATCTTCTGTAGACTTGGCAGCTTGGATGCGTTTTTATAGATTCCCATTTGTTCTGATTTTGTTTTTCATTTTTGTCTTTGAAACTCTGAAGAAGTCAATTTTACATCAGCAAAAGGTATCAGTAGTGGGGACAGAGGACTTCTGCCAGCCCACAGCCCAGGTGCAGAGTGATTGTGCATGATGAATTGCTTTGCTTAGGGCATCCCACCTGGAGCTTGTGGAGACATCCAGGGACTGGTTTGATTTCTAGATCTACCTTTACTTGCTGGGCCTGGCTGCTAAGGGGATGTCCATGAGGACAGTGGAGTTGCCACACAGACACTCAACCACTCAAGCACCTCTCAAAGCTTCCCTACACCAGGTCCTGCTTGTATTGACCACCAAAGTTTGAAAATGGGCTTGATTTGGTCCTATTCCTCCTCATTGATACTGATCGCTATCGCCCTACCATGTTTGCATCCCTGTGGAGCATGAGGGATCCTACCGCTATGACTTCAGATTCAGTGCAGCAAAGGTCGGGTGTCCTTTGCAAAGGTCCTGGGGGTAATGCAAATTATGGAGCACCTTCCACCTGAGGACCTCCAAGCGAGTAAACAGTGTGAATAATTCACAATGAGTAATTTCTTTAAAGACTTTTGTCTTATTTTTTCCCCACATACACACATTGTCCATGGAGAGAATGAGAAATTCTCTAGTGCACTTGTTTGGTGTTATTTCACAAGTCTCCTTGGTGAATAAGTCTTGGCTTGTGGGTACTTTCAAACCAAGGAGTATGCCATCAAATCTTCAAGTTTCAATTTGGGTTGTGGCCCAACAAAACACACATTTCAAACCATGCATCCCAGGGCAGTGTCCAAAATCCACCCTGAGTGCTTAGCCACCTCCACACACCGGTGGATAGAGAGAAAAGACTTGTCTCTGCCCTTCTTGGCACTGGACAGACCCAGGCATAGGCATTACGCCCCCCATTTTCATAAACAGCCACTGATTTGGGGGCCTCGTTTAAGACGTTAAAGGCTTACCACTGGTACCCAAGATTTAGTCTCCTTTGGGGCGATGATGGAGGCAAGTCAGCCTGGGTCTGAAGGTCTTCACAGCAAAACCTTGCCTTTGCTGCTGTGCCTTCAGTTCTCCTACACTCCTGGTGTCCATCTGAGGACATCTCCAGTGACCCTTTGCTCAAGGAGTCTCACCTTGTCACGCGGGAGGGACCTCATCGGTCCCTTAAAAGCCAGAGCCGGTTCAAGGCTTGTCAAGGTGGCACTGGCCAAAGCGAGTGACGCTATTGCAGGGCTGTCACTGAGATGAGGCTACTCCGCTTTGCCAAAGCCATCCCTGAAGCTGATCCCCAGCAAGAAAGGTTGACAGGGAGCACACGCCTGCCTCGGAGACATGTAGATGCAGCATGACTTTCTTTTTATTTACAGAGCATCAGATTGCACATTCCCCAAGAGCTCTGATTCATCCCTCCCAAACCCTAGAGCAAATACTCCAAAATCAGTCTACAGCATGGGGACAGGCTTTGTTCAGTGCTTTGAAAGAGGGCAGGTAAAGTCATTACCCTCACTTTGCATAGCAAAAATGATATGCATAAAGCTGCATAGAACAACCCTGCAAAGCTCAAAGGAAACAAATGGGCGACTTGCACCATGAATTTCAATGGGACTTTGTGCCGCCAGGATAATAGCCAGCGAGACAGTGAAATATTGCATAGAGAGACATTGGGCAGTAAAAACAAGTTCGACTTGCTAATGCAGTGGAATATCCCGCAATATCGCACGGGGGGAGATTGCAGAGCAATTGCACGGGGGGATGTGGAGCAGCCTGAGAGATAACAGAGCACGCTCGGGCACAGGACAGGAATAATTTGGGATGGTAGCCAGTGGGGGGTCTTTTAAGCATGGGGAATTACCCTGTGGCTTCTCACCGGAGCTGCCCCCCCCCTCCCCCCGGCTTGAATAGCTATTTATCCAGCTTGTCTTGGAGGCAGCACCTGGTTTGCAGGGAGGTCTCCAGCCAATTTTTCACATGGGTTAGCTACAGCCCTTGGAGCACCCGACCTGCTGGAGGCCAGCAGTGGCTGCGGGATGATCTGTAGCCAAGTTTCTTATTATTATTCCCAGCAACTGCCTTCGCACCGATCCCTGGCTGCTGAACGCAGCCCCGCCTCGCGTTCCTGCTGTGCTGTGGTTCCAAGCAGGACAGACAAGAGAGAGTTGGCAGGAGAAGGGGCTGGCTCCAGGGAGCCCCCAGCCAGGGCTGTAGCATCCACAGGAGCACCCCGGCTCCAGGTCCATGGGGACAGTGCCACAAGGGCTCTCTGACTCCTGCGAACTCCCTGCTCCCCCCACTCCATCCTCTGCAGGATGCCCTTTGGGCCATGGGCTCAGCAAAGTCTCAAAATATTGACCGAGGAAAATCATCCTCCCATTTGAGACCTGGAGAAAAGGAGGCTTCCATGTAGCTGGATAACTCACCCGAGGCTGGAGCGGAGTGAATTAGCATCCTTTAAATTAAAGAGCTTTCAACAGCATCTTCTCCCCAAACTGCACTATATCCATTTCAATAGTTATAGCAAACACTTTCCAAGTAGACCCAGAGGAAGAGGAAGGAGGAGGGAGAAAGCCAAGACAGAGAGGACGGGCAATGCTCCGACGCAGCAGGGAGGGGACCGGGAGATGCCTGTTTGCACCAGCAGCAGCTGCTCTGCTACCAAGGCAAAGATGTTAAAGCACGCGATTCTCGAAGGCACCCTAAACTTTTATAGATTGCTGATGGTGAAAGCAGTAAATGAAAGGACACCTTTGAGCGAGCACTCATGTATTAAACAGTCTCAGAAGTTGTCCCCATGCAAAATAGAGTGTGTCTTTCATGGCTGTGTAACTCCACAGCAGATACAACAGATAAGGGGTGCTAAATCCAGACAGGGAAACCTCACCAGGACCTTCAAGCTGCATTTTCAAGATGCCCACAACAAGGAGAAATGGCAGTGCAATATTCTGACTGCCACCGTGGAGACTGGCTACCGGTTCCTGTGTGTGGCTACCTGGCTATTTAAGGGTAATTGTGTTTTGGGCCAAAGGAGATGGGGGGAAAAGGAGACAACAGCTTAGATGTGCAGGTTAAGCTACAGGACAGGATTGGTTAGGTCACAGCTGTGGCCACTTAAACATTTTGGCTCTGAAAAGCAGAAAAAAACTAAGATGTGTGAAAGCAGTGGACAAACTGGAAATTCAGATGGGAATCCAGCTATCCACTACACCAAATCTGGGATTAATGACACTGCCTCAACTTTCTCTCCTATTTTAAGGCTGACCGGAGATCCAGGCAAACATGAGTGTCTTCAGGAGGAGATTTGGAAATGGGTTCAGAATGAGACACACAGTGCCCCTCCTTTTCCCCAGCTTTCCCCCAGGATCTCCATGAGTGGAGACCCCCAAGTCCTTCATCTTCTTTATCTGACTCCAAGCAATCTGAACGCAGCCTTTAAATAAGAGTGTGGGGAGTGACTCTCCTCCATCCACACCACCCCGCAGTGCCAGGACCCCGAAGGCAGTGCTGGGGTACTTTCCCTTTTATTGACATGATTTTCACAATAGCACAGCACGCCGGGCCGCTGACTCAGAGGGATCCAGGTAAGGAAGGAACTGCCAGGCTGCAAAGCTGCAAGCAGATCCTACGACGAGGCCCAGCCGTGCGGTGACTACAGCCATCCAAAATAGCATTTGTCTCTGCTGAGACTCACAAGTCCCTTGGGAAGGGAAGGACCTGCTATTCAGCAATGCCGTCAGATCCCAGAGGAGTATTTTGATCAGAGAATGGGAGTTTGGAGGATTTCTGCAGCTTCCCCTCCCAATCTCAATTTACCTTGCCGAATTAAAAGCAGTGTGGGCTGGAAACGACGTTAAAAGGAAAAAGGAGACAGAAAAATCACGCTGAGCGTATTGTTCCGGATAAATAAGACATAGGCGTGTTGCAGAAGGTAGCTAAACCCATCCCACGAATGGTCTTCTCCTGCCAGGAAGATGTGACAAAAATAATTACTTGGGCTATACATAATTATTGCGCTGCTTTGAGCAGCTGCCTGCCCTTGGCACAGTTAGGGGAGCCTTCACCTGATATTGGTTAATGGCATTAACCAGTAGCCCGTTAAGGTCCTGACCTGTTAAACAGGCTGGGATGTAGCAAGCGATGTAGCCGGGCACCCACCTCTGTGTCTGCCCACCCCAAGGGGGGACCATCATGTGCCTGTTGCAGTTCCCAGTTGTACCAGTGCCTGGAGATGGACGGACCCCAGTGCAATCCTCCATCAAGATCTCCACTCAGGAGATGCTGGTTGCCACTGGCAGAGCCAGGTTGGCCCCACAGATGCCAACGGTGGTTTATGGTCCTCAGGGGAGGTAGAACCAATGCTGGAAAACACAGAATTGGTTTGATGATGAAAAAAGAAAGGGAAGAGGTAACGAATTCACTTTTTTTCTCCCCCAGGTGGAGAAAGCTCCAAATTCCTCTGATTTTGGTCCAGCTGCCAGAAAGGGACCTGTTCCACAGGTCACTTGGGGAAACCTCTGTGGGATAAATTAAATGTTCTTCATTTAATTCTCTCAAAGGAGAAAATAAGAGTTTTACAACCAGCTGTCAAATGCTCTGCAGCTAAAATATCAACAAAGTATGACAGACGCAAGATGGAAAAAGCCTCTGAGGTTTCCTTTTATTGACTGGGAAGTCTCTGTTTCTTATCTTATTATCTTTCAAGCTAAACCGATATGAGCTGAACAGTCAGGAAATTGAATAGCATCATTGGCAAAGACCATCCTCTCCTCAAATAGCTGACAGTGATGAATACCTGAGAAGACCCATCAGTTCGGCACTGTGGGATCTAACAAAACAGAGCGTTTGATCTCATCCCATGCAACCCATTTGGCTGGAGGTGATGGAGATCCAAACGCCCTGCATCTCCTATAGGTTTATCTGACAATAATCTGATGTTTGAGTCACGTGGAGCCAAGTCGCAGATTGATAATCGCATACTTGAAGATCACAGGCTATGAAAATTCTTGCTGTGCTGGCTGGAATAAATTATGCAAAGCAATGCGTTATCTGGAAGCTTGCAACGCGCACGCACACACACACACACTTCGGTGATCTATCGCTCTACATGCAGATGTTCTGCTGCAAAGACATTTTAATTAATACATTGAAAATACGTTTCCTGCCTTGTCTGAGCCGGAGATGAGCAGGGAAATGGTGCCGAGTGGGGGAAAAGCCCCCACTGCAAAAGAAACGATGAAGGGAAACACAGTGACTTAAAACCAGTCAGAACTAAGCGGTGTCTGAACTGGGGCCCTGTCGTGCATTGAGCTGGTGTTGGTAGGAGAGTGAGCACCAGGGATTGAAGATGCTCTCCCGAAGGCACTACGAGGCTGTAGCTCCTCAATACTTACTACCCCCTGTTCCTCCTGCCGAGGACATCCCTGCAGCCACTCTCCATCCCCGGCATCCCCGCTGCCTCCACAGGAGCACCAGGGAGGACCCACGTTAAGGCTCAGTGAGTCACCATTCAAAGAAGAAACAAAACTTAATGCATGAAAACATGGCTCTTCCAGATAAGCCACCAAAATGAAAAAGCCCAGACAAGACACCATCCACACCAGCAACATCTGGATATAAATGCCTCCTTTCCAGCCAAAAGAAATAATTTGAGAAAGCAATTTCCATCCCTCAGTGCAAACTGAAAGGGTGGGACATCTGGCTTAATTAAGAAAAGGATTTTTGCCTTTCATGCTTTTCTCCTTTTCTATTTTATTTTTACTGACTCTCCTGCCTCACCCATGAGACTCTCCCGCCTCACCCATGAGACTCTCCCATATGGACCAGCCAAGAACTGTAGTGGCAGCAATAAATAAAAATGGACAATGATTGCCCAACTGTCCTCAGTGCCTGCCCCGGGAGGTGCAACCCTGTGCTCCCATGAGTTATCCCTCCCCTGTGTCACTGCGGGCGTTAGAGGTGGCCTCATCCATCGCATCGCAAAGAGGAGGCTTAAATCACCCTGCCAGAAGGTGGCTGACGAGATCCAGAAAAGGATGGGAGAGGAGGTGAGGAGGCAGGTGGGCAAGGCATACACCAAATAGCCGTGCTAATTCCGGCTTGCATCCTGATGGATCGGGACAAAATCCTGCGGGGAAGGGAGCTGTTTTCCCCTGGGGAGGGGGATGTGCCTGCAAAGGCACCTCACGCCAAGAGCTGAGCGGGGTCTGATGAAAGGAGACAAGTTACCACCCCAGGGTCTGTCCTCGCCCAGGGGACGGCTGCACAGGCAGGTCGGTGTGTGGGATGCAGCCAAGCTGGGCACCTCCGTCACGCTCCATCGGGACTCATGGACAGCAATAACCAAAATCCCCAGCTGAATCTAATCAGCACAGAGGGCTCCGGCCTCAAGCAGGGAGAAACCCAGATATATTCCCTGGAGAAAAAGAGATGTGAAATTAGCCTTGCCAAGCTAGGGAGTGCTTTTAAATTGCAGCAGAAGTGTTTGAGAGATAGCTCTGCTCTCCACAGGAGCTTCTCCCCATCCTTGGGATTTAAGCCTGTTAATAGTGGAGTATGATGATATTATCTGTTTGTATTGCACTCTTTATCACACACGGTTCCCAAAGTGATTTGCTATCATGTCCTCCGAGAGCAGCTGAAACACAGGCCCTGTTGGGAATCAGCAGCAGAGCAGCCACCACCCCACTTACAGGCGGGGGAAGGGGGAATTTGGACCAGGAAACCCATGTCCTTGGTTCCTCAGACCTTCACAAATCAGGAAGGATGTGGGATTTATGGTCCTACCCAAAAGATCTGTGTGCAAGAAAGTCCTCTCTGTCTATCTAGCTTGGTGGGATGACAGAGTTAACTCTGACCTTGGCTAGGTTTGGACCAGAGGCTCCCAGGAAAAGCAGCTGTTCCATCCTCAAGTCCGATGCATCCCTCGCTGCTCCACACCAGACCCACATTCCCCCCAGAGAACACAGCCTGTGTTCACCCCAGGTGCTGGACCTGAGCCACCATCCCTAGTCCTCACACAAGAACATGTGGAAATGCATTTCTCCAGCCATCCTTGTGGAAAGACCCACACAGCAAAACCTGGGGTTATTTCTGTAACCTCTTCTCAAAAATCTGCCTGACTCACCAATATCAGAGCATGGACATGGGGAAGGTGGTGTTAGAAGGAAAGGAGATGAAAGGTGGCAGGGCAGCGGAGTGGGAGGAAAGGAGGAGTGAGACTAGGAGAGGAAAAGCAAAGGGAAGATTTACTCTCGGTGAGCAACAGCCAGGAAGGGTGGGAGGAGGACAGACTCATTGCAGCCACACAGTCCCTGCTGCCATGTAGCCCTGGAGGATGCATGCGATGTCTCTCCCCAAGGATTTCTCTCCTTGCAAATGTTGCAGACAAGATCCCAGCAGCTGATAGCAGTGGCAGCAAGAGAAAATGAAGCAAAAGCCCTTTGCCAGGTGGAGAAATGCCTGCGTTTCTCACCTTCCCGTTGACTCCAAGAGGGTCAGGCATCTGTTCTCTAGCTCCCAA